>NC_135887.1:39262959-39727659 GCF_964194155.1 Cetorhinus maximus
TCACGGGCTTTGAAAATAGACTCATTCAGCTGATCGGCGAGGATCTGGGCCGCTCCTGTGCTGATGGTGAGCTCGGTGGTGCTCAACCAAGTGAGGATCCAGCAGTGCAACATCCATCAGACAAACATGCTGCGAGTGAGTTCCCCTGTTCCTCAGTCCCCTACCATGCACTAATTATCTCTCCTTGCTTTCACAGGGGGTCCACGAGCCAGACCCTCGACTCAAGCCCCGAAGACACCTTGGAAGAAGAATCTGATGACACCCTAATTGAAGAACCATCACAGCGCTCACCCACACCCTCTAACAGTGCAGAGACACACACCTCGGTGGGACCTGGTTCTAGAGTAGCCTCCAGGTCACAATCTGGTGAGCACATCACACTGTCTGATCCACAGCAGGCAGCAGCAGGGACTTGCCAGGTTTGCAGCACTTGGAGGACTGCTGGAGACCAGAAATCTGCTAAAACCGAGGAGGGTGCCACTCCCACACAGCAGGACCCCGAAAGCAGGCTGTGGCCCTCCAGATCTCGGCCCTCCACAGGACGCCCATCACGGTCATCACAGACAGGACGTGGCAGTCAGCAGGCTGCCTGCACCTCCACTGTGGGTGTCAGGGGAGCACACAGGTGTAGCCGCAGGATTAGGAAGGTTAAGACTATGTATTAGAACAGCCTGGGCATGGTTTACACTTAATGTTCACTATTGTAAATAAACTCCCAAGAATGCCTCCTTGCCCAAAAGGAAAAAACAGTTTGGACCAGTATTCTTATTTCCCAGTTTTTATTGGTGTTCCATTTTAAGGTATACAAGGCCAGTTCAGACCAGTATTCTTATTTCCCAGTTTTCACTGTTTTTTTCCTTCTGGGTGCCTATGCCCCTTTATTCTGATGAGCAGTGTTCGTGTCACTCAGGTGTGAAACCTTGGTTCCTGCACAAGATAAAAGCAGGTGTCTCAGTCCAGGGCCTCTTCCCTGTGCAGTGTGTAACCTTCAGACCAAAGTGATGGTCCGGCTTCACACTCACTGGACGCATTAGTGCTGCCTGCACATCGATGGTGCTGGTCATTGCTGCCGGAGTGTCACGGGCAGGCGTAACAGAGTTCCATCATTCTCTCTGTGTGCTCTCAGCACCTTTGAGGTGGAGCTGGCCCCCATCCCTTCAGCATCTGTGTCCGTTGATGCTGTGCTCCTGAAGGGGACAGGTGCTGAAGGCTGACAAAGGATCAGGTGCATTTAAAGCTTCACAGCTGCATCTCCATAATATGACCCTGATCACAGAGCGTAAGCGAGCTTCCCTCAGCCAGACAGAAGTCAGACACTCACAGAGGCAATATTAAGGTCTATGTAGTGTACACACTGCATGTCATCACCATCCTCCTGGAATCTAGCGACTATTAGGGCCTCCACTGCATCTCCATGACATGAGCCTGAGCACTGAGGGTATGTGCGCTGCCAGCAACCACACAGGAGTCAAACATTCACAGATGCAGAGTGAGGATGTCAGGACTGACCTCACTGCATCTTGTCATCATCATCCACGAATCTTGCGGCTATGAGGGCCTCCCAAGCACCTCTGCCTCCCCTGGCCAGTGCGATGGCCTCATCACCAGCATCCTCGCCTTCAAGGACCTCATGATCATCTTCTGCTTCAAAGTCCTCCTCATCAGAGGATACGTACAGCTCCTCCATCTCCTCCTCAGCCAGGTCCTCCCCCTGTTGTAGATCCAGGTTGTGGAGCGCGCAGCAAGTGATGATGATGCGCGACACTCTGGGGACTGTATTGCAGGTCTCCACCGGACCTGTCGAGGAACCGGGACCTCATTTTCAAAATGCCTATCGTTTACTCCACCAAAGTTCAGGTCATGGCATAAGCCTCGTTAAACCGTCGCTCTGCTGCAGTCTGAAACTGCCGCACGGGTGTCATCAGCCACGTCCACTGTGGGGAGACCTTGTCCCTGAGGAGCCATCCCTGCAGCCTCTCTGGACTCTGGGAGATGTCAGGAATCTGAGATCTACTCTGGATTTAGGAGTCGTGGACACTCCCTGGGAATATTGTGCAGACCTGTTGGATGTGTTTGTAGTGGTCACATATCAGCTGAAGAAAGCCCTTGCAGTTGACATAATTGACTGCTTGTTGCCATGGAGATCTAAGTGCCATGTGAGTGCAGTCGATGGCACCCTGCACCCATGGGAAGACTAGCGATTGCCACAAATCCCAGCGCTCTTGCTTCCTGGCTTTCCTGGTCCCAAGCTAAATGCACAAAGTTCTGTGCCTTCGCTAAGATGGCTCCTGTGACCTCCTGGATACACTTGTGCATTAAGGCTTGTGAGATCCCACACAGATCACCTGTGGAGCCCTGGGAAAGAGTCATTAATGTACGAATTGAGCGCTGCGGTCACTTTCACGACCACTGGCAGTGGATGCCCTACATGTCCCTGCGGCGCCAAATCTTGCAGTAGGTGGCATATGTGACTGACCAGTTCCCTAGACATGCGCAGTCTTCAGCGATACTGGTTGTCAGTCATCTTCAGGAATAACAGGCACCGCCTTTGGACACTGGGTCTAGTGAGGTGCCTACGAGCGCCGGCTTATTGGGGATCTTCAGTGTGAGAGCAGCAGGCCCTGCCGCCCCTTCATCTTGAAGGAGGTGCCCCTCCCTTTGCTCAGCCAGTCGCTTCCGCCGCTCTCTTCTTCTTCTTCTCTGGTGTCTGTAAGCCATGAGGCATACCACTAAATCACCAGGCTCCATGATCCTGGTGTTCTCCTCCAGCAGGATCAAAGAGACGCGTGGGTTTGCATGGGTATACTAAGAACCTCTCTTGGTTAAGTCTGTAGGCCCCTTCACACATGCAGGAGAGTGCTGGCCACCACTTGGATGGCCAGTGAGTACTGTGCTCATCGGCTGTCCGAAACCCCACCCACCTCCGCCCCACTCCACTTGACCGATTGGCGGCAGCTTTGGCCACTGGACTGCATGCTGTGCTCTCAGCTCAGGTGTAGGCATTCTCCTAACCCACACTGCAAGGCTGCACTGTTAGCTTGAAACAAGATGGATACTGGTTCAAACCTTAATAAAGACATTGCAAGGGGCTGTGAGCGCTTCCACCAGTGACTGCAGCATGGCCACCTTTCACAAGGGGATTGTACAACTTGCCTAGTCGACCAATTGCTCTGCTGCCCCCTAAAACGCACATTAATTTGCAGTCTGCGCCCGAGGGGCGAAAAGTTCTGGAGTATTTGGTGACACTTTCATGCTTTTGTGTTGTTTGAGTGGGCAGATAAGCTTCAGAGGCCTGACTCCAGGCATGTCAATGGAGCTGCAGCTAAACAGTCTCAGCTGCAGAAGAATGCTCACTTTTGACAAGCTTTCCCAAGTGTATGGCCGCTTCCCTCACCCCCCTCACCCTAACGCTAACGCCCCCTGGCATGTGCTTATGTACTTCCTTCAGTCTGTGCCACCTTGCCCACCACCCAACACCCAACCCCAGCCTTACCTGCACTGGAGCCCTTGCCCTGGCACTGGACTGAAAGCCGGTGAGAAAAAGCAGCTTGCCTGTGCCCGCTACGAATGCTCAGCACCTCTTCCTTGATGTCTTATGGCTGATGTTTGCAATCACTGCCCAAGATTGTGTGCACTCACCTCTGAGTTCCCCTCGAAGTTCAGGTCGCCAAGTGCATGCCTTTTAAAGGCAGTCGTGAAGCACGCTGTTCTGAACTCATGCCAATGCGGGCGGTAAATTTCACGTAGGGAGATAATTCCGGCAATCAGGGCTTATAATTACGTGCAAATATATTACAATTCCTTCCCGATGTGCGGTGGTGGGAAAGGCTGCAGGCAATTGACGGGTGGAGTGGAAGATCGCAAACTGGTTTGACAATGGCATAAAACCGATTTTAGGCTGTCTCACCATATTGTTCAACCCCCGCCCGACCATTACGCACGACACCAACGGGGCCGAAAAATCCCACGACACATTCAATTTGGGGGAAGAGTCAGTCAACACAATAGCAGTTTCAGATCTGCTATGGAGTGGATAAAAAATACTCAAACTATAACTTTGTAACTCTCCAAAGCTGCTTTTACTTTTGCCAAAGCTAAAAGTCTGCACTTTTTTTTTGTACAATGTACAAGGGCTTCCTTTAATCCCCCAATCCTTTGGGGATATAATCTTAAATTAAACTGAGCATGTAGTAATTTTGTCAAATACATGCACACTCTAATCCGATAACAGCTCCATGTACCTTAATCGCACTCATTTAAACCTTATTTGTTTTCATCCACCTTAAAATACTTATTCCTTGCTGTGCGTTGATTGTCTCAAAAGTGCCAAACCAGCCATAAACACAAGGAATGTCAACATAGTTTACATGAAGGGAGACTTGCATTGATTTGGTGCCTTTCAGTAATTAAGGTGTCCCAAAGCACTTCACATGAAGAACTTTTGAAATCTAGTCATTGTTGGTATGTAGGAAACGCAACAGCCAATGAGCAAACACCAAGCTCCCATAAACAGGAATGTGATCATGAGCAGATTATCCGTTTTTCAGTGATGTTGATTGTGGGATTAATATTGGCCAGGACACCGGGACGAACTGCTCTTTCTCTTCTTCAAAATAATGCCATGTGATATTTTACATCGACCTGAGAGGGCACACTGGCTTCAGTTTAACACCTCATCTCAAAGACTGCACCTCCAACTCTGCAACCAGCCCTCAGTGCTGCACTGGAGTGTCAACTCAGATTTCTATGCTCAAATCTCTGGAATCAGACCTTAACCCCCAATTTGCCCGTAGTGACCATCCATCAACAGCCAGGATTCATAATTTGATACTTTGATCAGATACACCATCTGTTTATTTCAGTTTCCAAAGCCCAAACCAGAAGAACTCAATGTCACAAATACAACATTTGTATGTACACACTGAAAAAATAATTAACAAACATAAATCAATGTGTTCACATAGGAAAAAACATTGATCAAAATGCTTACAATGCTGTTAATAGGAGAAGGGACAAAAAGAGAGTTAAACTGATTTTATTTCTGTAAACCACTGCACTATAAAAAATCAAAATGCAAAACACATTTAAAGATACAGTACATTTAATGTACATGCAGCACAAAGGAAAGTCTGTTGGTCTGTTACTTCAATCTTGTTTCCTCACCATAACTGCAATCTCTGATATTTGCCTGCTACAAATGCTCCAAGTGTCCCTTTTTCACACTCAAGTTTCGAGATGGTTTCTTTTTACCGAAACTATAAATTCTCCTGAATATGTCACTGCTGTTGGTTGGTCAACCATCTTATCTTTGAATCTCTAAACCTCCTTCTCCAGTGCTTCGATTTCTAACTGTTCCTGTTTATTATGTTTTGTAAAATCCCATAAGCAACAGCAGTCGTTGACTCCAGTGAACCCACAAGCTGAACCCACTTCCACACAATTGTATTTTCTAAAGGGAATGTTCCCATATGTGACCACACAATGGCCACATCATTTGCCATTCTCACTGCACACATAAGCAGCAAAGCTCAACATATTTTGTTCTTTCTTAACAAAGAACGTTTTATCCTTCACTGGATCACTCACTTGGTTTCTCACTGTTTTAAACAATTTTTCACCCTCCATCAGTGCAAGAGTGACTCAGTTCCCTTCAGCTCATCAACTTTTAATTCACATTGCCTGTGATCCACACATCTCATTGGCTGAGTCATCAGCTCAAGCAAGGCTCCTCAAGCATGTTCTAACCCCTGTTCTCAGTAAAATATCCCAATCATGTATTGCCTGCCAACTCTCCAAGCCTCGGGTTGTATCACCGATACCTGTCAGTTGTGACTGAGCCAACATAACCAATGCATCCTCCGATCATTGTTGATTTATCATCTGATCCTTCACTTTCTTTCTGTATTTATGCTTGTTCATGGACTGTGAGTGTCACTGGCAAGGTATTGTCCATCCCTAATTGCACTTGAGAAGGTGGTGGTGAGTAGGCTTCTTGAACTGTTCCAGTCCATCTGAGGTAGGTAAACTGGGACTCCTCTATGGGAGAGTTAAAAAGGTGCTTTTATTTTTGTCTAACCTGTGTTATTAGGGAGGGAGTTCCAAGAGTTTTACCAATCTGGGAGCAGAGAGGCAGAAATTCAAGCCTGCCCACCATTCAATAACATCATAGCTGATCTGAGTGTAATCACAGTCCACATTCCCGCCGAACCCCGATAGCCTTTTACCCCTTGCTTATCACAAATCTATCTAGCTCTGCCTTAAAAATACTCAAAGACTCTGCTTCCACTGCCATTTGGGGAAGAGAGTTCCAAAGACTCACAATCCTCTGAGAGAAATATTTTCTCCTCATCTCTGTCTTAAATGGGTGACCCCTTATTTTTAAACAGTGACCCCTAGTTCTGGAATCTAGATTCTCCCACAAGAGGAAACATCCTTTCCACATTCACCCTATCAAGACCCCTCAGGATTTTACATGTTTCGATCGAGTCACCTCTTACTCTCCTAAACTCCAGCGGAATCAAGTCTAGCCTATCCAACCTTTCCTCATAAAACAATCCTCACATTCCAGATATTAGTCTAGTATGCCTTCTCTGAATTGATGAGAAATTGCCCCCAAATGCTTTGTCCTGACATTATTTTTGGAGGTAGGACTGGCCCTGGCATAGCAGCAGGAAGGTCTACAAGTCCATCAGGCAGTGGTCTGCATGTAACATCCTCGAGACCCTGCAGGAAAAGAAGATGGTGGATCCTGTTGTATGGTTCACTGAGCAGACTGTCAAAGTCATTTGGCAGAATGCCTCATGGCCAGAACTTTCAAACAAGCACCAAGATATAGCTTGGCTAATGGTGGGAAAGGCCCTCCCCTTCAGATCCTTCCTCACCCTCTTCCAGTCTCATCCCCTCGCACGTTACCCTTGGGCATGGTGGGGAAGAGATCATTGTCCACCTCCTTCTGGAATGTGCCTTTGCAAAGAAGGTCTGAAGAGGGACATGCAGTGGTATTTGTTGAGGTTCATCCCGACCAGTTCGGTGACACAGGACTCTGTGCTCTACGGGCTATTCCCAGGGATGCACACCAAGACAAACATCAACCGCAGCTGGAGAACTCAGTGAAAGACACCCTTTGGTCTGCCCGAAACTTGATGGTCTTCCAGTGCAAAGAGTTGTCCGTGACTGAGTGTTGCAGACCAACACATTCCAAGGTCCAGGACTACGTGCTGAGGGATGCACAAAAGCTTGGGGCAAGTGCCACAGAGGTGCAATGGGGAAAGGTCGCTGTCTAAGGCCTTTCAGCCATAGTGCACCGAGGGGCTGGAAATTGTATGAACTCCTTGAGCTGTATGACTCACATTGAATGTATACAGCCAATATTACAGGTATCACAATTGCATTGAAGCACCTCCAATTGCAACATGATCTATTCGGAAAATTTGATTGTAATTGCACGTTCTGTGGTGGCTACTTTGAAATGTTTTGTAATGTTCTTTTAGATCTTTTACGAGTAAAGCATATTTTTGCAAAAAAAAAAGGCAGCGAGATTAGTCACTCCCAGGGAGTGAAGCAAAAAGTTGGAAGGAACAAGCACTTTATCAAAGATTAAAGGTCATGCATGTTTTTGAAAGCAGCTGATGAGGAGAAGAATTTGAGGTGTGTGGGCATGTTGATTGCAAATTGTAATTTTTGACATTTCAGCCGATTTTGTCAACGGTTAAAAACCAGTACTCAGTCACTGGCATATTAACCTTCCGAAATAATGTGATATTATTTCTCAACCAAATCAGACATGTTGCTGAGTATGTGTCCTTCTAACCATGTTGACAAGATAGTTCGAGAAGGTGGTTCACCACCACCTTCTCAAGGGCGATTAGGGATGGGCAACAAATGCTGGCCTTGCTGGTGACGCCCATGTTTCATGAAAGAATTAAAATAAGGACAGTTGGTCAAGACTGAGTAAGAAGAGTGTCCCTAATACAGTTTAGTATTCTCTGTTGTACAGTTAGAGGGATATAGGAAATAAATGTTTGCTGAATTTGCCTACTTCTCCAAGCAGCCTGGGTTAAATGCTTGAAACTTAGTCTGATCTTGTGTTGGCCCAGACCCCATTCCAGCCACACCTAGCAACTGTTTGATTTCAACTTCCTACTTCCCAGTTGTTCTTTTTAATGCATTTTCCAGGTAATTCCTGCCCTGCTCATACATCCTCCTTGCTTCCAAGAATAGACCACAATCTCCTCCAACCTCTGGAATTTTTATCATCTCTATTCTGATACATTCCATCAGGATGAGCAACTTCAGGTCAGGCAGTCGGGATACATTACTTATCACAATTAACATTGCTTCACCACTACACGGTTTAAGAAGTCAAAGTTTCAATTGTTAACCATCAACTGCACTGAGGGCATTTTATATTGGCAGATAAATGCACAGTTAAATCACTGGGAACAGTGAACAATCCATGCCATGGAAAGGACTGATTGGATTAGAAGGAAGCTAGATTCAGGCCTTCTGCTAACACCTACTAAAGCCACCTGTGCAGCTTCAACGTCATATCCCAATCCCCCTACAGATTGCAGGCCATCTATTCAAGGTGTGACACCTGTGGGTGTGGAAAGTTCAGAGATAAACAGAAAGTGCGCCACAGATAATGGGAGCTGTGTTGATAGTTAAACAGTTCTTCAAGCAGGTACTGAGGTCAGTAATGGTCAGTGCTCTGAATGCACAAATTCAGGGGCTATGCTAAGGATCTAGCCACCAGCAAACAGAGTCAAGCAGAGCTGCAGCATCAAGTGCCTGTACTGCATGATGCCATCTTTGATACCATCCTATGGCTCTGTGCAAGTCAGTACAAAGGTGCCTAAGAGCGGTAAGAAGCTCCTACCAGTGAAGCAGCCACAGCTCCAAGCACACCTGCAGATCCTCATAAAAGAATGCAAAATCTAGAGGTAGCAGCTAATCCTAATAAACAGACAGGTTCTCAGCCAGCCTAATCCATTTACAGATCCCACTCCGACCCAATTCACCCGCATATGAAATTTATTTAGAGATTGCAATCGAAGGTGTGCTAACTACAGAGATTGAAATTTTAGAGATCAAAGGCAAGTATGTCATGGCTAATGGCAGGAGCATAGTGCTGCTGGTCGCACTGGAGCACCGCTCCAGCATCTCCTGAGCACTGTCGGATGGTAAACTCTGTTGTTTGACCACCCGTTCTGCTGCTCCATATCCAATTGTGATGGCAGCAGTGGCCTAGGGCGATGTGGCCAGAGATCTGGTTGGATCTGTTCAAGCGGCAATGGAAACTGGTGCTACAGGGTCCAGAGCTAGAGGAGCAGGCCTAGGAGGGCAGCCTAGACCCCGGGCTGTACCAGCTCCCACTGCTCAATTACCTGAAGCTGGGGACCAGCCTATGGCAACTGCCTCCTGAGCTGTGCAGCCTGAGCCAGCTCCAGAGCCTGGCATTCAGGTCAAACTGGCTGGCTGGCCTCTCCAGCGAGCTAGGCCACCTGCAGGTCCTGTGGATCCTCGATGTGTCTGGGAATCAGCTCAGCTCCCTGCCCAACAGCCTGGGCCTCCTGGAGCAGCTCAGCAGCCTGAACATGAGCGCTAACTGTCTGAGCCAGCCCAGTGGAATCCACTCCATTAATTATCTGACTGGATTTTCAATCGGTAAGATTGGTGTTGATCTTAATCCTCACTGCCCCCAATATTGAAGCTACCTGTTTCCATATGCAGAGGGGTTTGGCTCACTGATGGCAACAATCAGAACTGGAGGGAAATCCTGTCGTAACCACGTAGAGATATGTCACTTGTGATGCAGAGGCAGCCAGCATTGGGATCATGCTGAGTGATTTCTACCTGCGCTATTATGTGGGGCACGAGGGCAGGTTTGGCCACGAGTTCCCAGAGCTTGAATTCAGGCCAGATTGTAAGAGTTGACCAGAATGTCTGGAGCTTGCACTGTGGCTATGAATCTGGAGCCCGGGGAGGTTAGGAGGTGGTGGATTGAAGGCCATGCCTCGGGTCCAGGGCCTCATGTTTGCTGCTGCTGAATGTCTCTCAGTCAATGGCATCATGACCACAAATCATAGCCCCAAATTGCTTACAGACATGTTGAACTTTTAAGTAAGGCATATGTTTTTTAAAAAAAGGACATACAAGCAAAAGCTGGCTGAGACTGTAGAGTGACCACTTGTTTGAAAATTCCTATGTAGATTACACTTGACCAGCTAGACCAGAGAATGGAATGTTGCACCTAAAAAATGTCAAGGCCTACTTCAGACAGAGACACTTCAAAGGAAAAGATACAATGCACAAACTGAACTGTAATCTCCTGTGGTTATGGGGATAATGGAGGCTGATTACCATCTCAGCAGAAACTATCTCCTGTGAGTTATATCCCAGACTGTGGACATGATGTGAGTTGAAAAGAAAGCTGTCTAGGTGAAAGACATGTTTGTTTCGCCCTTCCAAGAATACACAAGAAATAGGGTTCAAAAGCCAACTGCAACCCTGATCTCTACATGCTAGTTTTGGTGCTCCAGGCCTGGTGTGTGAGGGTGTACTGCGAAGGTCACAGCTGAAGAACATCAGCTAGGCATCCCTGCGCTTGCAGGTAAAAATGTCCTCGCTCCCTGATTGTTAAAAGCAAGTAACAAGTCAGCAAAGCCACAATCGAAAAGGAAACAGGACAATTCCTCTCAGTTAACATGCAGAACCAAGAATCTCCAAACCAACTGCTCAACTGCCAAAGGCAGCTCTACCAGAATCATCCAACTCAATGGTCGCAACATCTCATCATCTATTCCTCACAGACAAGCCAAGGATTGATTTGTATATGTTTCTAACTTTAATTTCTGGACTCACTTTTCATTTCTGTGTGTAAGTGTGTTACATTTTTATTACTTTTTTCTCACATTTTAGTAACCATTAAGCTCACCTTTTTTTAACTCAAGAAAGCCTGGTTAAATTGGCTCTTTCAAAAAACAAATACATTTGGACTGGGAAAAGGTATCCACAAGGAAAGGGATCTTTTTTAAACTAACCTCGTTGCAACCAGCAACAAGAGGGTTGAATAAAGAAGGGGAGTCAGTGCATCCCTCCTCACCCAGGAGCACAACAATTTGGGGTACCTCGTCCGGGATCATAACAATTTGGAGTACCTCACCCGGGGACCAGTTGTATAAGAGCCAATACTTACCATTCAGCCTGAATTCAAGCTCTGGGAACTCGTGTTAGATGTGTTCAAAATTATGAGAGGTCTGGATGGGTAAATGGGGAGAAACTGTTCCCATCAGCAAAATGTTGAGAACCCTAAGATGATTAATAAAAAACCAGAGGTGACATGAGGGAGAAAGTTTTTATGCAACAAACAGTTTGGATTTGCCTGAGCGTGTGTGGAGACAGATTCAATTGCAATTTTCAAAAGGGAACTGAATAATTACTGAAGGGAAAAGATTTTACATGGAAAAGATGGAGGAGTAGGTCTAGCTGAGTTGCTGTTTCATCTTCTCTTCTCCAAGGAGAACAACCCAGCTTTGCAATCTATTCACATAACTAAAATCTGTCATCCTCGGAACCATTCTCGTAAATCTTTTCTGCACCCTTTCTAAAACCTTCACATTCTTCCCGTTGAGGCTGAACCAGTGTTTTATGAAGATTCATAACTTGCTTGCTTTTGTACTCTGTGCCCCTATTTATAAAACTCGGGATTCAGTATAATTTATTAACTCCTTTTTCAACCTGCCCTGCCCCCTTCATTGAGTTACGCACATAAACACCCTGGTCCCTCTGCTCCTGCATTTCCTTTAGAACTGTGCCCTTTATTTTATGTCATCTCTCCTCATTCTTCTGACCAAAATGTATCACTTCACACTTTACTGCATTATATTTCGTCTGTCACGTGTCTGCCCATTCCACCAGCCTGTCTATATCCCCTTGAAGTCTATCACTATCCTCCTCACAGTTCACAATACTCCCTAGGCTTGCATCATCTTCAAATTTTGAAATTGTGCCCTGTACCCCCAGGTCTAGGTTATTAATATAAATCAAGAAAAGCAGTGGGCCTGCTATATACCATCCCCCAGTCAGAAGTAAATAAAGTTTTCCATAATTCATGTTTTTAATAGGCTTGAATTAAATAATTAAACTATTGCATAATGCTAATGATTTAAAATACCACATGGTTCGAAATAAAAGGCCTACCAGTCCTAATGTTTTTCGCTTGAAAAACATGGTTTACCAATGTTTGGGGACTCAAATGATTAATACATAGGAAAACAATGTAATAGTAGATTTAGAAATGATGTGGCCAACACATTTTCTTAGAGCTCTGGCACCCCAAAATTTGCCACCTGGTTAAAGGGCCCTCTGTGCTCCTGGTTAACAGTTTTTTGGAGTTATTTTGATCAACACTACAAAACCCTTGGAACAAATTCTGGAGAATCAGTCTATTTTGAGATAATCTCTCACCTGCAGCTGTTGTCCATTGTACATCCTCATTGTTCTCTTCATCCACATTTTTGTGCATTATTACGGAGTACTGATACAGAAAACGGTCACAATCTTCCCAACATATTCAAGTATGGAAAAGTCCCTTCCCCTAACCAGGTCTGGCCATGGGAACATATGTTGAGAATCCCAAATGTCTGCTTGATGTGAACTCTCAATCTGCTGCGAGTTGTATTGTAAAGGGTTTCTGGTGAAGATGGGGTGTTCTTGAGAAAAAAGCCATAGCTGCTCAGGTTCCAGGATCAACTGTTGCCAGGGAGCCATCCATGAAAAGAAAGAACCAATTGTCCTTGAGAGGGATCGATCACACAAATCATGTAAAACATAAAGAATTGATCAAGTTCCTAGCAGGGCTGTTTCCAGTCCACCTTTGATTACTAAATCTGTGTGGACATACACATTTTGAATCGTGTGAATGTCTGGCAAGCTAATATATTTTGGAGAAATGCATGCTGAGAATTTCCCCAGGGACCCTCTCAAGCAACTGAGGGACTTTGGTGAGTGATCACCAGAACTCCCAGATGGACCATAATTTTTGCTGACCTTCTGCCGAAGTTACGACAGCTGAATGCGAAAACCTTTGGAGAAATTCCCAGCAGCAGTTTTTATTTTCTAGTAATCCACGATATCTTTGGAGCTACATCTTTGTTGCATTCCATTCAGACAGCATTGAGTCAAAGCCAGCTTTGGCAGTGACTAGGCGGAGGCTATGCAGGTGTAGTAAACATTCACATTCCACTGGCTAATTTTTCTCAAGTTATTGCAGGAGGAGAAATTCGTGGTTTTGATTTTGAAGAGAATGCTCCACAATTTTTTCTATTGCTTTATAACTGATAGCATATAGGCTCCATGATATGTCTCAGTGAGGCAATGTAGGGTTATGAGCTCAGTTCAATTCCTGGCTCTCATTATATTTACCTAGACATTATTACGACTGGTCCCCAGGCAAGGTTCCCCCAATTTGTTATGATCCTGGACGAGGTAACCCAAATTGTTATGCTCCTACGTGGGGAGGGATAAACTGGCTCCCCTTCTTTATTCAACCTCCTCAGTTGGTCGCAACAAGGCTAATTTTAAAAGGACCCCTTCCCTCATGGATACCTTTTCCCGGCCCAAATGTATTTATGTTTTAAAAGGAGCCAATTTAATCAGACTTTCTTAAGTCAAAGAAAGAGTGAGTTTATTAGTTAATAAAACGTGAGAAGAAATAATAAAAATGCAGCACGCATACACACAGATTGGAAATGAGAATTGAGTCTAGAAATAGAAGTTTAAAGAGAAATATGGATCAGTCTTTGGCGTGGCCGTGAGGAGTAGATGATGAAACGTCATGGCCGTTAAGTTGGATGATTCCGGTAGAGCTGACTTTGGGCAATTGAGCAATAGGTTTGGAGATTCTGTCGGAGATTAATCACTCCGAGACATCATTAATACATAGAAACCCCATTTATTACTTGTGCACAAGGGAGAACAATACAACGAGAGCTATTGTGCCATCTCAAAGCAGAATACACAAATACTTGCTAAAAAGCATTTTACAACCAATCAGTAAATTTTGCACATCTCAATCCACTTATTTGCATACGTTAACTGACCAATCCATGTTTTAGTTAACTTCCATTCCTACACAACAGGTGCAGTGCCTACACACTTGGTTATCACAACTTTGATTACATTCAGCCCGAGAGAGAGACACATGGAATGTCTCAGGGCTCATTCTACGGTAGTCAGACAAGATGGTATTGCTCTTCAAGGTTGCAGTATTTTTCTCTTAGGCCTAAGCATTTAATTCAATTTCTCCATTAACCCTTTCAGTACTAAGTGGGTTCCCTATTTGTCTAGGCCACCACACTTCCCCCCTTTTGTCCTAAAAGGATAATTCACCACCCTTAGCCAAGTTTTATGTATCCTGGTCGCCAGGCTTCTTCCTCAGTGGAATCCTGATTCCAGAGCATAGGGAGGGAATAGATAGCTGGCTTGAATCAGCAAGGTAGGCACAGGAACCCAATGGCAACTCACCCACCCAAGTACCTTGGTATAATTCCTCCTGACGCATAGCCAGGCCGGGCCCTTAGCGACCACAAAGGTAGGCTCCCGTCTCCAAATGGGCGTTCGATGAACGAGGGCCCCTGTATTACCTAGGGACCATGTAGAATCTGAGGGAAAAGCCAAAAAATGCATCTCTGAGGAGGAGGGGTTAACAGGAAAATTAGTACAAATACAACATTTAGTCTGATTAACTTGTGAAGCGACGGAAGGATCCAAATCAGAGTCAGCATTCTGACGGCTCAGTTAAAGTTCTTGCACAAGCACTTCCGTCTGAGGTCAACGTCCGCTTGACGTGTGATGCGTGGATCCACAAGGGTCGTCCTTCAACCTTCATGGCCGTATGGGTAGTGAGCAGGACTTGGAAAGGCCCCTCCCATCGAGGTTCTAAATAGTTCTTTTCTCCTGAAGGTCTTTATCAGGACTAGATCCCCGGGCTGGTATTGATGGTAATCTTCAATGGTGGGCTTTTTCTGAGCTTCTACTACCTGTATATGCAAGCTTTTGAAAGAATCAGTAAGCGCTATACAGTATGAAATCATTCCCTCATCCATAGCGTGGATGTCCATTTCCCTAGCAGACAAGGGTGGGGCCACTGGGAGGTGCATAGGACGTCCCATTACAACTTCATAAGGGGAAAGGGAAGTGGTACCGTAAGGGTGAGAGCGCATAGTCATGAGCGCCAAGGGTAGAGTTTCAGGCCATTTCAAACCGGTTTCTTCATATAATTTAGCTAGTTTGTTTTTCAGAATACCATTTTGTCTTTCCACCGCTCCAGTAGACTGAGGGTGGTATGGGCAGGAAAGGTGATGGTTGCATTGTAAGGCCTAAAACAGTTCCTTTATCACTTTGGTGGTAAAATGAGGTCCATTATCACTTGATAAAATCTCTGGTATCCCAAACCTGGGTACGTATTCACGCAACAACAATTTTGCAACAATAATAGCATCATTCCGTCGGGTGGGATACGCCTCCACCCATCACGAGAACATACATACTATAACTATAACATAATTATATCCCATACATTTAGGCATTTGTATAAAGTCCATTTGTGGGTGTACAAACGGGCCCCATGGCTGGGGTCCCGTACCAGCAGTCACTGTGGGCGTCTTGCCTGGGTTATGTCATTGACATAGGTATGACAGGTATTACTAATACAATGCCTATTAGCATATTACTATTCACTATACATTCAACATTCATTCTATGTACACGTGTTAAACCTCTGAGCTGGCAACCGGTCAAGTCATGATTCTTGTGTCATGAGAGGTTCAATAAATGCTCATTAGTTACCCATAAAGGGATTACCCCTTCTTTAATCTGTCTTAAATTTTCTCAGGCTTGTTCCAGTGCCCAAGATCCATAGGTGCTGCATACATCATTTCTGCTCTCTTCGTCTGAAATATCTTTCCCTATTTCAATTAATTTATTGATAGTCCCCGCATGACTTTCGAGCACAGTAGCCAGGCTTTGGATTAGCCACTGATGTCCCTATATTGAATATCATAGCGGCATCATTTATCAGGCTGCGCTTAACGCGGTTCCCTCCCAAACCTGATCGCATCTCGCCATTGAACTGAACTGCTTCAGTCATCAATTGGCACATCAGAGCCGTATAGAGTGCTTGGGTATGGGTTGAGCACCACTGGGGCAGGACGATTGCGGATATGTTCAAGACTACAGGTACCAGCTCATGGTGTACATTATCATACAAAACTTCTGATTAACCAGTACCAAACCATTCGTCGGTCCTGGATGCATAGTCGGACAAGATGGGTCAGTCGGTGTGGTTTGAGGGTCTTCAATTATCTCTACTCGGACTGTTAAAATATAGATGGGAGATGGCTGGGTAGTGGCTCTTTTGGGCGGACCTCCCATGCCCGATCTGAAGCAAACCCTTACTACAATTTGAAAGCACTTGTTCTCCTACTGTTACATTTATCATTCCCCATTGCGTGTCGCATTCGGCACTGTCCATGCTGTACCAAAGTTCCTCCTGCAGTGCGGGATGAGCAGTGATGATCCCCGACCTTGTTGCCAGTACTGATACGCCCATGACCAGGATCGTAGATCTGTGGAGACATTAACATCGGCTCTCGTTCTCATATCTACAAGTGCGCATGTATCACCTGTCATAATTACCTCGTATGGTCCATGCCTGTTCGCTCCGAGCTCACCCTGACCATCACCTTATTCCCAACTTGGGGGGTCCGTTGTTGCTCTTTGGATTTGGCTGTTTCCATATCCTTAATCATCTGTCAGTCTCTAACTTCCTCTCTCAACTAATGTAATTGCCTACTTAATTCCCTTACATTGTCCTGTATTTTTCCTTTCAGTGGCCCTACACCTCCTACTATAATGCCTTCAGGTAATTGCATAGCCCTTCCTGTTATCAATTCAATGCGGTGAACCTGGTAGTCTTATTTGGTGTAGCCCTAAGGCGCATCAGAATGCTGGGCAATACTGTGGCCCAGCTGTTGCCTGTCTCCTGAATTGTTTAGGCTATAGATGTTTTTAAAGTTCAGTTCATCCTTTCCACCATCCCTGGACTCTGGGGGTGGTAAGGAATATGGAATTTCTGTTTAATCTCCATAAGATTACACACTTCTTTAATGACTCTCCCTGTGAAATGAGTTCCCTGATCTGAATCCATCTGGGTAGGCACCCTCACTCCTTCCAGTTTACTCTCTCCTGCTGCTGTCTCATGTCAGACCTCAATTCCTTAAACTGCCAACACAACTCTACAGTGCACCTTCTTATCCTATCTTTCAATGGCTCAGTATCTTCACTTCCAGTGATGGTTCTCTCTGGGAACCGCTTAACTCCGCCTGTCATCAAGGTGTTAATCCTGTGGTCTTACTTTTTGTAGCTCACAGGCACATTAATATAATCAGTAATACATCTATTTAGCCTTTTTCCAGCTTTCCCTTTACCTGTATCCATCTTGTGGTAAATTGTTGTTAAGTATTATTTCTCCTTACATTTCAATTCCTGAACTACAGATTCCACATAGTTTTACCTCTAAGTTTTTTTTTTGACCATGATCATCTTGATTCTCTTGAAGTCAGTTTCTCTATTGTCTTGATTGTTTAAAATGTTTCTTTAATCTTTACGCAGTTCCAATGCCTCAGTTGATGGCCATATTATCAAATTCATTTCCCTTAAAACAGTTTGTACGTTATTTCCTCTTTCCCTAAATCTTTCTCCTACTTTCCTCATACCAGTTTACACATGCAACAGCTACCATCTTATCTTGTTCAGGTTGTCTGGAGAGACTTTACAGTCCAATAAAGTATTCTCATAACAGTTTTAAAACAGCAATCAAGCATTGACATGTTTTGCTTCCTTATCTTCTTCTCAAACAACATCTTATTGTCCCACTAAATTATGTCTGACTTTTTTTTTTGCATTATCCCAGATTCATTAACTCGGCCAAAAAATAGATTTCTGCCAAACTTTGTCAAGGTCTTGAGCTTAATTTTTGAGAACTGACATACAAACACTAAAGCTTGCAGCATTCGAATTAGTGCCAATTGTTGTCAAACCTTTTAAAATGAAAATTCCCTTTTGAGAACTTTATCAAGAACCAAACCTCAATTTTCTTAAACCTTGTAAGAACTGTAATTTACACTATCAAAATTAAAATAACCTCTTTTTCATGTGTAATGATTTGTATCCAAGTTATAATTTCCATATGTTTATTGACACATTCTTTATCTTAGATAGCATCCTCGTTATTCAAAAGTAACCTGTTAAATTACACTGCACTTTACATCTCAAGATTGTCCCAAATTCAAATTCCAGTGCTTTTGGAAAGCAGATTTCCTTTAATATTTAATTCATCTCTTCATAAGAAACCCCTTTTTACCCATTGGAACCACCTAGACCTTGTGTTTATGTCTTTTGGTTTTCCTAGAATCTTTCTGAATTTCAAGTAATTTTTTTTTCCTCAGAATCTTAGAATACTAACTCATATGTATTAATCCCAATCAGTTTGGCAGCTGATGATGAGGGTTATTCCTTACTAGTCTGCAAGGGGGTGGTACAAGGGTTGGTTCATCTCAAACAAAGGCAAGCTCTGTTTTATCTTTACGCTACCTTCAAATTACGATTTTTGCCAAAAATCTCAACTCAAACCTTATACTCAAAACTTTGGAATATTTGAATAAACTTTTCCTTTAATCTAATATGGGGCTTTCGACTCTAAAGTGCTCAACTACACACACAAAAGACAATTCAGGGAAGAACAACTACAAACACAAAAGACAATTCAGGGAAGAAAACACATTAAAGCTCACATACAAATGCTTCATTGCACACAAACAAACACAGAGATAAAGGTATGTATCGATACTCCTATAATATTGAACTTAACTCTAAACGAAGCTTCGAGTAGCAATGGGGGAATAAAGGGATCTTGAAGGCTCCACCTATAGGAACCTTCAAACTGATGAAAGCTCACATTTTCTCTGCTGCTGCTTGTCAATTGCTCATTAACCCCCTAGGGGTACCTCTCTCTCTCTCTCTCTCTCTTCAGCACAAACAGCTCTTGTAACTTAGATCAATTCATTTTTTTTTAAGTTACAGAAAATTCAGTAGCGAACTATCTACCTCCCTGAAAACATAATATAAGCGCTCAATTCTGTCCCGATTAAAAGTTCCAGCTGGTGGGAAGCTCTCTCCTTTACTTTGAGACCATTTAACCCAATCAGAAACATATTGGACAATTTCAGGACCGTAATGGACATACATATAAGCATTTGAGGTTCCCTTCAAAAGGGGAACCTGGGGTTTTTTTGGTGCCATATTTCCCATTTTTACTTAATAATATACACAAAAGAAAACACAGAAATTACTTACTTTTCACCTCCAGGGGACTCGAACCCCTGGGTATACTACTACTACTTTTTCACCTCCAGGGGACTCGAACCCCTGGGAATACTACTACAATTTTTTCACCTCCAGGGGACTCGAACCCCTGGGAATACTACTACTATTTTTTCACCTCCAGGGGACTCAAATCCCTGGGTATACTACTACTAACTTACACTAAATTACTGGCCAAATTAATCTCCCAAATATTTAAACAGACGACTTACCCTGAGAGTCAGCCACAAGCAGGCGAAGGCAGATCGCAGGCCAACGAACCCCAGAAGCCCAAATGGGGCTGCCGCTGACTGAGGAGTCCTTGAACCGCGAGGTCCTAACGCTGGCGCTCAGTGACTCAATCCCAGGGGTTAGTCATCTCGGTGGGACCTCCAGAAACTGTCGGAGATTAATCACACCGAGGCATCATTAATACATAGAAACCCCATTTATTACTTGTGCACAAGGGAGAACAATACAATGAGAGCTATTGTGCCGTCTCAAAGCAGAATACACAAACACTTGCTTAAAAGCATTTTACAACCAATCAATAAATTTTGCACATCTCAATCCATTTATTTGCATACGTTAACTGACCAATCCATGTTTTAGTTAATTTCCATTCCTACACAACAGGTGCAGTGCCTACACACTTGGTTATCACAACTTTGACTACATTTGGCCCGAGAGAGAGACACATGGAATGTCTCAGGGCTCATCCTACAGTAGTCAGACAAGATGGTATTGTTCTTCAAGGTTGCAGTATTTTTCTCTTAGGCCTAAGCATTTAATTCAATTTCTCCATTAACCCTTTCAGTACTAAGTGGGTTTCCTATTTGTCTAGGCCACCACAATTCGTGGTTCTGCAGGTTAGCTGAAAGGAATTGTTCTGTTTCCTTTTTGACTGTGGCTTTGCTGACTTGTGACTTGCTTCCAGCAATCAGAGAGAGAGACTTTTTTACCTGCAATGCTTAATTGATGTTCTTCACTGTGACCTTCACAGCACACACTAGCACAGTAGAACTAGAACACCAAACTCACACACAGAGACACAGGAGACTTCCACTGGAAGGGATAAACAAACATGTCTTGCACCCAGAAACTGCTTTCTTTCAACTCAAATCATGTCCATAGTCTGGGATATGACTCAACAGAAGGTGGTTTCTGCTGAGATGGTCATCAATATTTTTGCATTGCATCTCCTTCTTTGAAGTTTCTCTATCTGAAGGAGGCCTCGACACCTTTTTAGGTAGGAAATTCTGTTCCCCCTGGTCATGTGTAATCCAGATAGAAATTTTCCAGCAAGTGGTTCCTTTACAGTCTCAGCCAGCTTTTGGTTGTAGGTCCTTTTTTAAAAAATCACATCTTACTTAAACGTCCAATATGTCCGTTAGTAATTCGGGGTTGTGATCCATGGCCATGACAATATTTGGATAGCTAAAAGCATATTCTAGTTCGTAGGGGGTCAGGATTCACTTATGGCCCATTAGACACAAGGAATGTAGAGCATAAGCACAGAAATGTAACACTTCCCTTCCATTCTGCCTTGCCACTAAAAAGAAGGGACATAGAAAAAGTGTTAAAAAGACTGTAATCCTTGGCTTTACATGAGCTAATGGATTGTGGTTGCAATAGAAATTACTTTCCACACCTTGGAAAAGCTAGAAAGCACATTCTTTGTTCTGCTGCTGATGTTTTGAAGTTAGCACAGTTTGCTGATATCACAGAACCAAACAAAAAGATCATACAGCCAGTGAAGAATATAGTTCATTCAAGACCTTCAGATTGCTGTGAGATTTTATTGAGGGAGATTCCCAAAACAGATCATGTTAAGTGTTAAATCACAGGAATGTACCCGAGGTTAACTGAAATAGGCATTAGCAAACACAGTTATCTTTTTTACATTTGTTTCCCAGGTGTGCAAAGGAATAGCAAAGCCACATTTATTGTCCATCCCAAGATGCCCTTCAATCTGAAATAATGTAAAACTAAATGGCTAGCTAGGCTAGTTCAAGGAGTATTTTGAGTCAACCACTTAATGTGGGCTGAGGGCACACGTAGATTGGAGGGGGTAGTAGTAATAGATTCCCTTCCTTGAAAAATATTCATGGGCCTATGGGTTTTTTTTACAACATCTGGAGCTTATTGGAAGATTTAGAAAGAACTTACATTTATATAGAGTTTTTCACAATCTCACGATGTTCCAAATCGTTCAAATCAAATCAAATGAAGTATCATAGAATGTTTAAGGCACAGAGGAAGGCCATTCAGCCTGTCATGTCTGTGCTGGCTCCCTCTAAGAGCAACTCAGCTAGTCCCACTCCCCCACCCTTTTACTCTGGCCCTGAAAATTTTCTCTCTTCAAGTGCGTATCCAATTTCCCATTGAAAGCCAAGTTTGAATCTGCCTCCACCACACTTTCAGGCAATGCATTCCAGATCCCAAACACACATTGTGTAAAAGGTTTTCCTCAGTGCTTGCTGTTGTTTCTTTTGCATATCACCTTAAGTTAATCTCCTCCGGTTCTTGATCCTTCCGTCAATGGGAACAGTTTCTCTCTAAGACCCTCATGGTTTTGAACAAGTCTCCTCTCAAACTTCTCTATGGCCAGAATTTTCCTGTTGGCGTGTGGGCCAGCCCCGTAAAACGATGCACGGTGATGTCGGGCAAGCGTCCTGACGTCACTGCACATCATCGCGATATTTCATTGAGCAAGCGTGCGTTGATATCCGATGCGCACCCGCCATTAATTAACAGGCCACTTAAGGCCCATGGGGTGCCAATCGACGGTGATTTTTCGGCGCCCGTGCAATCTTTGGGTCGGTGCACGGGCACAACGGGCAGGCGGGTAGGACACATTTATATAAACCTCATTTACAGGCGGGATAAGAGGGCTCAGTGGTCATGAGTGAGCTCTGTCAAATATTGTTTTTCCAAAGTTACTGATACTTGCCTGTGTGATCTGCAAAACTTCAAAACACATACCAGCTGCTTGATCTGGACTCACAACCTTCAGGTCAGCACTCTGCATTGAGGAATCTTTATTGGGCCTGCAGGTTTCAGGAAGCCTTCCCTTAGCCTGGGAATAGGAGCTGAGCCCTCCCCTGGAGGCACCTCCTCTGAGGAGGAAGGGAGGGCTAGAAGTGGGAGGAGGCCAGGAGTGCACATTCAGCCTCCAACGAAGCCACCTTTGGGAGAACAGGCACAGGCACAAGAGGTGCAGGGCCAAGAGGTAGTCCAAGGCGGAAGGGGCCGTAGAAGATGCCACTATCCTGCTGCGAGGGTATATAGGCAGCGAATCAACTACCTCAATATATCTGAGGTGCAGTGCCGAAGGAGGATCCGTCTCTCAAGGGAGACAGTCAACTATATCTGTCAGATGATTGGCCCTGAGATCTCCGCTAACTGTGTGGGTGGACACTCCATGGTTCTAAAGGTCATAGCTGCCCTCAACTTCTATGCCTCTGGCTCCTTCCAAGGGTTGGTGGATGATCTTTGCGGTGTCTTACAATTACCTGTCCACACTTGTGTCAAGAAGGTTACAGACGCTCTGTTCAGCCATGCATTGACCTTCATCCACTACCATTGGGACCAGGCCAGCCAGACACAGCGAGCCAGAGGCTTCGCGGCCATTGCTGGGTTCCCCTGTGTCCAGGGTGCAATAGACTGTACACATGTGGCCATCAAGGCGCCAGCAGGTGAGCCCGGTGCCTTCGTCAACAGGAAGGGCTTCCACTCCATGAACGTGCAGATAGTGTGTGATCACAGGATGCTGATTCTTCAAGTCTGTGCAAGGTACCCAGGCAGCTCCTACGACACCTACATCCTTAGACACCCCCAGGTGCCGGGGCTCTTCAGTGCTCCAGCCTGGCTTGATGGATGGCTGCTGGGTGACAAGGGCTATCCCCTCAGAATGTGGCTTATGACGCCTCTCTGCCATCCAGGAACAGAAGCTGAGCAGCGGTACAATAGGAGCCCCGACTCCACAAGGGCTGTGGTGGAGAGAGTCATTGGTCTTCTCAAGATGCGCTTCGAATGCCTGGAAGGGGGCACACTCCAGCACCCCACCCCAGATAAGAAAAGATGCTGGAGGAGTAGAGGTAGTAAAAGGAATCCTTGAAAGTGATGGGGTGATCAGTCTACACTGCCATTACGGCAGTCTGGACAGGGAAAGTAGTGAAGGCATAGCTAGGTGGGGAGTCTTCAATACCGCAGAAACTGTCATCACCTGCAAGCCAAGTTTCCATCAAGTCCATAGTGTCAAAGCAATCATCCAAAATTAGCTCATGGACGGCAGGAGCTTTGCTCACATTCTAGAGGGAGATGTGGAGAAGGACAGTGAGAGTTGATCTATTGGCGGGTTGCACATGGTCAGCTCTGAGAATGGTGAGTGTGAAAGGAAGGAGATGAGAAAGATTATTTCCCAGTGGCATGCTGGACAGAAGAGAGTAGCTTGCTTTTTGTAAGGAGGCAGTAATGGAAGCCTCAATAGTCCCTTCAGACAATGCCAAGGGAGGGACAGAGGGAAGATGTAAGCTTATCAAATGGAGTCAAGCCTGGAGTGGCAGCAAGAGGAAGGCTGAAATGTTTGGGGAAGTTGTTTGGGGGAATGCAACATGAATGCACTACTCTCTCAGTATTGCACTGGATTGTCAGCCTAGATTATGCGAGTGAGCATCAGGAGTGGAACTTGAACACATAGCACCCTCGCCTTTGAATCAGAGGGTTGTGGGTTCATGTCCCACTCCCGGAAACCAAGAACTGTGATTGTACTCAAAAGAGTTGCAATCTGTGACTGTTGATAACTCGAAAGAATTTTTTGAACACAAGACCTTCTAATTTAGAGGTGGGAATGCTTCCACTGAGCCAAGGCTGACACCTATGGCCATTTTTTCTGGGGCTCATTCACAAATGACAAATGATTTCAATTTCATTTCTTGCTATGGTAGGATGTGAACTGACACCTCTCCAATCAAAAAAAAATGACAACAGTAATGCTGAAAAAAGAGTCATATCTTGTTGAAGCTTTTCATCTTGTACTCGTCAGGACAATTCACAAAAAATACCAATGTCAGGGGAAGCAACATATTTATACTATCTGAAAAGAGAGTGCTGATTGGTTGGCAAGTGGATTCAGATTGGTAGGGGCATTGCCATGGAGAATGCACCAGTGGATGGTGACTAACCGTTAACTGCCAAGTATTGTTTGAAATTGACTCTGATTGATCAAGGCATTGCCCTGGGGAATGAACCAGTGAATGGCTGTCACTTATTTTGTTTAGCTGAAACAGGCTCAATGTTCTTTCTGTCTTCAAAGAGCAGGGTTCTTTTAATTAATATATGTAGCTTCCAGTACACGCAAATGCACCACACTGCGAGCCTGACTGACTGGTTGTCAGCGTAATTCTTTTACACACTGCAGATTATTTGACACAAAAATTGATAACATTTTACTTTCAAATATGCTGAAAAATGATCAGTGATGGGACCTATACCACATGCCTGTGGTACCCTTCCCCCCGTGAGAGTCAGTGTTTGTGGAACCTGTACCCAGGGGGAGTCAAAGTTATGGATTAACTTTGCAATTGGGAGTCTAAGCCAACAGTTTCTGGAAACAACCAAGAGTCCCATGGGATCCTAGCCACAGGGCCAGAAAATACAATCTCTCTATAGAAAAGTAATGGTCTGGTATATATTTCTAATCTCCTGGCTTCCTTGTAAACTATAATATATGTAAGAACACAAACCTATTCATTTTTGTTTGGTCTCATCTACACGCTATCTCATTATATGTCTCGATCCCTTTTCTTTACAGCCACCATCTGATACCATTTACTTCCTCTTGAGCTCAGTTACACAATTAGCTTCAATGAACTTACCCAATGACTTATTGCATGAGCTGTTTAAAAATGTCCATCTGATTTCCCTCCTTACTCCTAATTTTGTATTCTAACCTTCAACCATTGCTCTGGGATTCTCTTCCCAGACCATTCAGCATTGTCCCACCTTCCATTGCCTTCTCGAAACCTATGCCTTAAACAAAGTTTTTGGTTCTCTCCCCTAGCTTTTGTCTGTCTCTCACCCCTTTCCACATGCACCTTCAGATATTTTAATACAGTAAAGCGGTTTCATGATTGTGTGTGGCGGTGACCCCCTGGATTTGAACCTCTCATACTTAATTAAATTGTCAGGATTATTTTTGCCTCCCTTTTGCAAAACAAGAGCAGCAAAACATCCATAATCTTTCCTCCAGAACTCAAGTTGCTAATGTTCAGGATCATGTTTCATCCATTTCTCCCATTATCAATCTAGGAAGAAGGTGGCAAAAGCAGGAGCTCATTGAGGTATAGAACATAATAAACAGTAATAACTCTGCTTCTCTTCCAGATGCTGCCTGACCTGCTGCAAATATTTCCAGCACTTCTTGATTTTATTTAAGGCTGTAATGAGGTCTGAAGCTGTGTGGTCCTGGTGAAACCCAAATGGGCACCGGTAAGCAGGCTAATAGTGAGTAAGTGCCACTTGACAGCACTGTGAATGATGCCTTCCATCACTTTGCTGGTGATTGAGAATAGGCTGATGGGGCAGTAATTCAGCTGACTGGATTTGTCCTGTTTTTTTATGGACAGGACTAATCTGGGCAATTTTTCACATTTTCAGATAGATGCCAGTGTTTAGCTGTACTGGAGTTGCTTGACTAGAATTACGGCTAGTTCTGAAGCCAAGCCTTAGCACTACACCTGGGCTGTTGTCAGGGCCCATAGCCTTTGTTGTATCTAGTGCATTTGATATCATACAGAGTAAATTGAATTGGCTTCTGTGATGGCAGAAAGCACAGGAGGAGCCAAGGTGGACCACTCAGCACCTCTGGCTGGAGATGGTTGAAAACGCTTGTCTTTTGCACTTACATGCTGGGCACCACCATCATTGAGACTGGGAATGTTTCAGGACCCCTGTCCTTCTATTAGTTGTTTAATTGTCCTAATGCATTGGAAGCATTCAATTAGTTGGTCTTGAATTTAATACTTTACTCCTGTGTTACACATCCTAGTTCTGTGTTAAATACTTTAGCCCCATCCTACATCCTTTACTTCAATTTGAAACTTTAAGGAGCACTTCAATGCTTTAAATTCCGATTATTGCTTCTTTTATGTCCTGTGTAACATGGTCCTGCAAAATTGCAACATGTGCTATTATTAATAAATTATAATTAATTAAAAATGACTTTAAAAGAACCTGAAAGAACCTTATATCAACATATAATTCAGCGCATAATGAAGCATTACCCCATATTAAAGCTTATCTGGAGCTGGATATGTCTGTTGTTGTGTCAAGAATGTACTGAGCAGTTTATCAACATGAATTATTGGAGTCATGGCACATATAGATTATAAACACCAGGAGCTTTTGGCATATATGTGACAAGTAGTGTATAGCCTATATATTATCAATGGCTGCTCAGTTTACATCACATAAATGGATGTATTAGTTTAATTTGATAAACAGGAGTTGCTGTTTGTAATACTCTAGAGTAAAAATGGAAACTTCTGAAAATATAGAGCAGGCCATGTCAGTCCTCACCTCAGAAGCCAAGACATTACACCAGATTTTCTCTCCAGGGTGGCTAACCGATCTGCTGTCTGTTCCTGCAATGTTTGTTTCTCTGTAGATTTATTTATTTTTCTTTTTTTTTTAATGTCATAGTGCCTCATATTGGCTGAAGCGATTGCATAGAATATGCAGCACAGAAATAGGCCAGGGTTATTTTCAAATCATGCCTCCTCCATCCTTCCTCATCCAACTCTATCAGCATAACCTTCAATTTCCTTCTCCCTCATATGTTCATATGTTCATTAGCTTCCCTTTAAATGCATCTCTACTATTTGCCTCGCTACTCCCTTCAGTAGCGAGTTTCACATTCTTACCATTCTCTGCATAAACAAGTTTCTTGTGAATTCCCAATTTGATTTCTTGGTGACTATTGCATTTGTCAGCTTCTAGTTTTCCTCTTCTCCGCAAATGTAAACATTCTCTCTCTGCCCGCTCTGTCAAAGCCATCCATAATTTTAAAGACCTCCATTAGGTCACCTTTCAAGGGTAAAAAGACCAAGACTGTTCATCCTTTCCTGATAGGGATAACTTCATAGTTCTGTTATCATCCTTGTAAATTACTTTTGCATCCTATCCAGTGCCTCTATATCATTTTCTAGTATGGTGACCAGACTGTACACGGTACTCCAAGTATGGTCTAACACATTTTGTAAAACATTTTTACTTTTCAGTTTTACCTGTCCAGAAATAAACCCAAGTGTTTGTATTTTTCTGATATGACCTTACTGGCCTGCGTCACAACATTTAGTGATTTTGTATTTTTACTCCCAGGTCCCTTCGCTCCCAAATAAAATGTGATCTCCTTGGGTAAAATTTTTAGCTCGGCGGGCGGGCGGGCACGCACCCAACCCAACCGAGCATAAAATGACGGGCGATGACATCGGGCATGCATCCCAACGTCATTGCGCGATATTTTGGTCGGCGAGCGGACGCCAGAGTCGGCAGTGCGCCTGCCAACAATGAAAAGGCCTATTAAGGCCATTAAAAATTTAATCAAAAGACATTTTTCGCTGCCCATCCACCCTTACAGTTGCCGGGCAGGCGAAAAGGCTAAGCGGCCTTTGCACTTTTTTGGAAACCTCACCCACTCATCCATGGGCGGAACGAGGTTTCCAAAAGCAAATAAAAATGGAATAAAACGTAATCTTTTCATTAATAGCATGTCCCTGCTCATGTGGCAGAGTCACATGAGTCACATGAGGGGACATGTTTTATAACATTTGTAAAATCTTTAATTTTTTTTTTAAATCAGTTCATCTCCCTGAGGGAGCTGTGTGCCTCAGGAAGATTTGCAAATGGTACTCGCGCACATGTGCTCGGCCCACTCGCACCCCCCCCCACCCGCCCAACCCACCAGCATGAAATTGCCTTCCGGCCCCGATCGCGGGCGGCGGCCGGTTTCCCGACCACCCCCACCCGCCCCCGCCGAGCCCACCTGACATGGGTGAAATTCTGCCCCTTATTTCTCCTACCAAAATGTAATAGTTGACTACTACCTGCCATTGGGAGCTCAACAGAATGGAACATCAAGAAAGATAAACAGAGAAATAAACGCTATGAGGAAAGCCCTGATCAAAGATGGATACAATGTCAGATAAGATTCTTAGATCACCCTAAGATCCACAGATTTGTTTGGCTTTGTATGCCTGATAATGGATTCTCCCTTTGCTTCAACAGATGAAAGTTCAAAAGGAGATCGATTGTTCACCATGTATGTTGTTGTCATTTCACCTGTAATGTTAAACCAAACCATGATTTGCAGATCTGATGGCAAATATTACATATGAAGACACTGTTGAAAGGGCTGCTTTACAGAGTACTCACTTGTCCTGCAGGGGTCTGAATGTTGAAATTGTTTGATGTGAGAGACTTCTCCATTTGGATCTGTATTAGTTTGCAATCTTCCATGCTAAAATTAATTTGCTTAATTTTAGCATGGAAGATTGCAAACCAATAAAGCAGGCTGAAAGCATATAATATGAAGTTACCTTCAGAGCAATGGCATACTGAGGAATCTTAGTCTGGGTTACAGGAAGTAGTGGTGAAAGGGTTAATATTCAAGTTGAAATTCTTAATTTTGACTTCTGACGCCAATAATTGAACAACTGCTTCACACCTACAATAATAGGATGTGTAAAAATCCACAGTTAGCAAATTTCTAAAAAATAATAAACAAAAATGCAATAAATTAGTACTCCATCTGTTACTTAACTGGATTAACTGGAACTTCAAACATCCTATGCAAATGTTGGGACACATAAATGACTTATAAGGTGAAGTTTCAGACATTTTCTTGCAGAACGGACCCAGGGATTCCAAGGCAAGTATCAGTCTGGCTGCTAACCTCAAGTTTTGCAATTAATGTACGTAAATGAAGTTGGTTGTTAATCATTGCACATATTTTATTATTGAGTCAAATTTATTTATTTTTTCATTACTTGATCCTTGTAAGGACCTTAGGTCCATTTGTATATAGTTAAGGTGAGTGGAACTCTTATAGTGAAAATATCCAATGAATTAATGACTAGACATGCAAAGCAAATCTTTATATGTATCTTTATGTGTGTCAGCCATGTTTATAGCATTTATAAGATTTTTTTAAAATTTCTGTAAGTGATTATTGATATAACACAGATGAATTTTAGTTCCTATTAGTTAATGAAGTTGTTTAGTGACTTAGTAACATTTAGTTGTTGGTAGCATGAAATCCAGTGTCAAAGGATTCCTTCAGCTTATTCCCATCTCAACTCATTTAAATCGAATGTAACTACTAACATCAGTTCTGAATGACCAGTCTTGTCCTTAACTCACGACTGAATGTTTTTTCTTTCAGAATGGCACTCATGTGGTTCCTGGGTGTGTTGCTCGTTGGGACTTTGTTATCTGAGACTGATGGAGTTGCATTGGGTAAGAGGCCGAACCCAACTGATCTGTTCTATCTCACGTAAACTCACAGAATATGAGAGATTGAATCTGGCTCTACTGCATTGTATTGTGTAACATCAGAATAAAAGAGGCTGGTGTTCCCCAAATATACCTCAGCTTGAGAAAGGAGCAATAAGATGAATAGGAGAAAGCAAACAGAGAAACTTGAAGAATCTCTTGTCACTATATATGAAACTAGATGTCATAATAAAAAGTTGAGTACAAATGCCAAGTCATTTACGACATGGAAAGGCTGATACATAAAACTTTGACAGCACTCTTCTTAGATAAGGACATTGGATAAATTCCATAGTTGGTCAAACTGAGTTAATCTATGCAGTGGGTAATAATTCCCAGGTGTAGTGCTCAAGTTCTGGAGTACAATGTTGCAACATTGATATTTATAAAGCGACCAAGAGTTTGAATCAGGTTTTACTTAATGGAATGTTCATCCAGAGATTGGAATTGTGTCCAACATGAGTCTGTTGAAGTCTTTGAATTAAGAGCAGAGGTACATCTAATTAATACAACTTAAAGGAAAAATTTACTAAAGTTTTATATATGAGGTTTTTGAGAAGTAACAATGAATTAGCTAATGTGAGCATTAGCAATGAAGAAGAAAATGTTTCTGGCTTTTGAGACCGTGAGCACGAGACTATGCGAGGACAGTCGTAAAATGCAAACTCTTAAATAATTCTACAGTTTGCAAATGACACCTAATTGAGAGCAATGGCAATGATACTAACCAATGTTTGATAATCCAAAAGGTTTTGCATGATCAATTGAGAGGTGGTCAGTGAAATTCAACAGGAATAAGTGTAAAGTTATGAGATTATGGAGAACCAAGAAAGTGGATTACATATTAAATGGCAATGTTAATGAAGTGAAAGCAGAAAAAGGACTACATGGGCTGAATTTTCCTCCCATCGGGTGGGTGGTTGTGTGGGGGCGGGCGGGAGCAAGCATTAACCCAATCGGTGCCCCCAATAGGGTGCGCGCCGCCATTGTACGTGGGCGGGCCAATTAAGGCCCACCCAGCGTAACGCACACCCAGATGCGCTGTGCACTCCCTGCTTGGGCGGGGGGGATTCCATGAGCCGGGGCCTGCGATCTTTCGTGCGCAGGAAATCCCCCTGCGACATGGAGGTGCCTCAGGGAGATTAGTTTAAGCTCTGGAACATTTAATAAAGGTGAAAAAAATTTGAAGGACATGTCCCCTCATGTGAAACTGTCACATGAGCTGGGACATGTCCATTAACTTTTTCAAAAATTTTTATTTAATTAATAAACACTTCATGAAACCTCATCCTGCCCGTGGATGAGGTTTCATGAAAAATGCAAAAGCCGCCTGGGCTCTTCGCCTGCCCACCAATCTTAAGGTTGGACGGGCAGCATTCTAACAACTTTAATTACTTTCTTAATGGCCTTAATAGGCCTTTGACAGTTCAGCAGGAATCTAAATGACGCCAGCCCGATGTCACCATGCGTCATTTTATGTGTCGGTGAGTGGGCCCCGCCCCCATTCACCTACGGGAAAATTCTTCCCCTTGTTTCTGAGAACAGGTTGTAAAATAATTAATTTAGTCTTCACAAACAATAGAAAAGGACATAACATTTTTAGAATGTATAGCTAAGGGTGTGACTTATGCACCTAAAAATTTCACACACTTGAGCTTACCCAAAACTCTGTTTCCCGTGTCCTAACTCACATCAATGACCTTCTTTCCATCATAAGGTCAGAAGTGGGGATGTTCGCTGATGATTGCACAATGTTCAGCACCATTCACGACTCCTCAGATACTGAAGCAGTCCATGTCCAAATGCAGCAAGACCTGGACAATATCCAGGCTTGGGCTGACCAGTGGCAAGTAAGATTCACACCACACAAGTGCCAGGCAATGACCACCTCCAAGACAGAATCTAACCATTGCCCCTTGACATTCAATGGCATTACCATTGCTAAACCCCAATTATCAACAGCCTGAGAGTTACCATTGACCAGAAACTGAACTGGACTAGCCATATAAATACAGCGGCTACAAGAGCAGGTCAGAGGTTATGAATCCTGCAGCAAGTAACTCACCTCCTGACTCCCCAGAACCTGTCCACCATCTACAAGGCACAAGCCAGGAGTGTGATGGAATACTCTCCACTTGCCTAGATGAATGTAGCTCCAACAACACTCAATAAGCTTGACAACATCCGAGACAAAACAGCACGCATGATTGGCACCACAACCACAAACATTTCCTCCCTCCACCACCGATGCACAGTGGCAGCAGTGTGTTCCATCTACATGATGGTACACACAGCTGCCAGTATGGCAGATGGCAAGAACTCCCCAGGCCTCCTTAGACAGCACCTTCCAAACCCATGACCAGTACTATCTACAAGGACAAGGGCAGCAGATACATGGGAATATCACCACCTGAAAGCTCCCCTCCAAGCCACTCACGATCCTGATTTGGAAATATATCGCCGTTCCTTCACTGTCACTGGGTCAAAATCCCGGAACTCCCTCCTTAACAGCACTGTGGGTGTACCTACATCGCATGGACTGCAGCAGTTCAAGAAGGCAGATCACTACGACCTGATCAAGGGCAATTAGGGATGGGCAATAAATGCTGGCCTAGCCAGCGGCGCCACATCCCATGAATGAATTTTTAAAAAGCTGAGACATTCACCTACTGACATATGGGAGAAATTTAATGCTCTCCCTGTGGCGAGTTTGGTGGCAGGGGACATTTAATTGGCAGGAGGGTGGCGGGTGGGGACCCCACTGCCTTCCCACCTCTAACCTGATTGAGTCTGGGGTGGGGAAGGTTTGAGCCTTCCCACCTACTGCCAATTGAGGCACTTAAGTGGGCAACTAATGCCCACTTAAAGGCCTCATCCCACCATCATTGGCATTAATCCAGCAGCGGGCGTTGTACTCACAATGGCAGGAGCCCGAAAAGCAAACCCTGTCAGGGCTCCTTGCAGGTTGCCCGGAGGACCCTTTATTCAAAGGCACTCAGTGCCTGGTCGAGGGACCCAGCATTGAGTGGGGCGGGGTCGCTGAGAGTCACCCCTTGCCTTTGCTGTGAAAACAAATGAAATATGAAAGAAGGCCAGGGGTTTTTGTTATAAATTTGTTGCATTCCTTCTTGGAATGTATGGTTGAGGTTGGTTAAAGCACAACTGAGTTACAGTGTCAGTGGGGACACTGCCGTGGGATCCCCTGCTCAGAGGCCAAAGCCCCTGATGGGGGTGCTTTGATGTAAACTCCCCTGTGATATGCCCCTTGGTCCAAGGCATGATCCACCAAGTTTGGTTGAGACCTCAGAGGAGTTTGTCAACAAACAAAGACAGCCAGACATTTCACTTTTATATATATGGTAGGTAGATAAATAGATTTCACCACTAACACAAAGTACTTTCAGAAAAGAAGGCTTTGGGAAACAAATGGTTTATTGAATTTTAATATCCCTGATTAAATCATCTCCCCATGTCATTCTTTCCACAGACAGCCTTGCATATAGTTTAATGGTGTTAACAGGTGCTTATCGGTGAGTGTATCCTACTTCAAACATTGATTTGAACTCCTGCTGAGATCATATTTCCCAAACTGGCAACATTGTAAGCTAATATATTTCAAAGATTTCCTTCTGCACACTCAGTGCCATCTAGAAAAGATACAAAGATCTTCCATGCAATTTCTATTCATAATTATTTGTTTTTTGTTTTACTTTGTTCAGGATTCTGTCTCAGAAAGCCAGATTTTACTAACTGATGCAGAGGATGGAGCACAAACATCGGCGTGGACTGATTGGGATAAATAGCCTCTTTCTGTGCCATGTATCCAATGTAATCCTATGTATGTAAAGTGAATACACCCTCAGCTACATTGAGTTGTGAGACAATCATTTTCAGCCAGGAAATGATCTGAAATTAATTTGGAGCCTGCTGGATTGTTCTGTAACATTCAAAGTCACTGTGCTTGATTAACTTTAAACTTTTAAGGTGAACTTTTTAAGCTATCTAAAGATAATTTTGCATTCATTACTTTGGAAAGTGCAACTAAATAAACATCTTTATAAATCCAGTTTGCAACACATTTGTAATGCAGAATCTCAAGATTTAGCTATTCATTTTCCTTTTGCAAATTACAGTGAAAATTTTTAATTAATTTGATATACAAAAAGAGAACCAACATGATCATCAAATTTGTCAACTTTGTGCCACCAGTGTCTTTCTATTGGTGGATGTGCACCTGAGCAGGTTCTGAGCGACTAGCATCAATCCCCAAAAAATTGGTGAAAATTAGCATAACTTTTTCTGGACAATCAGCCCCAAATTGCCTCAATACTGCTCCCTGCTGCTTTACAAACTGGCCCTGCGGGATGAGCAGTGTGTGCTCCACCAGAACCCATTGAGGAATACTCAACTTCCGCTTTAGGGAAAGCCGGATCCCTGAATGCTGTAGTCCTTAATATCAGTGAATGTGTCAGCGTTCTTTGTTATTGGAACCAGAAAATCCAGGCCACTTTAAATGTCAATGAAAAATAACAACTATGCAACTTTTTTCAAAGAAATAAATATACAACTGATATCGCTGCGAAGAGCATCCTGCAGTCAGCATCACGGTGAAGCAGTCTGGGAAGAGTGTCCTGCAGTCAGCATCACGGTGAAGCAGTCTGGGAAGGGTGTCCTGCATTCAGCATCGCAGTGAAGCAGTCTGGGAAGTGTCCTGCAGTCAGCATCTCTGTGAAGCAGTCTGGGAAGAGTTTCCTGCAGTCAGCATCGCAGTGAAGCAGTCTGGGAAGAGTGTTCTGCAGTCAGCTCTTGTTGAAAATAACAAGAGTGACATCGCAAGACAGCACAAGAGAGTGGTGGAGAGATCAGAACCAGCGCGAGTGCAGGGAAGCTTAAAAAAGTGATGTCAGCACAAAGATGAGAGCTGATTGGTGAGTGGTGGGTAAGTTTTTTTCTCCAGTTTAAAATAGATTAAGCTAAGGAAAGGTAAAGGTTCTAGTTTTTATTTAAAGTACATAAATAATTTAACTTTTTTTACTGTATTTAACTTAAAGTAAGGGTTTTTTTTTCAACTAGAGGCATAGCAGGGTGGATCAGTCCCGTGTTATGTACCACCTGCAACATGTGGGAAGTCCTAGACGCTCCTTGCGCCCTGACCGACCACATGTGCAGGAAGTGCCACCAGCTGCAGCTACTTGAACTATGAGTTTTGGAGCTTGAGCGGCAGCTGGAGGCACTGAGGTGCATCTGCGAGGCTGAGAGTTTCACGGATAGCGCGTTATTAGACGTGGTCACCCCACAGCTTACGGAAGTGCAGACGGAGAGGGAATGAGTGACCATCAGTCAGAAGAAAGGTGTCAGGCAGGTAGTCAGGGAATTCCCAGGGTGCATCTCGCTTGAGAACCGTCTCTCTGTGTTGGAAAACAGTGAGAGTGACGGTTCCTCTGGGGAGTACAGCCATGCTCATGGCGTTGTGTTTGGCTCAGCTGCACAGTGGGGGGAGGAAAAAGAGGGGAAGAGCAATAGTGGTAGGAGACTCGATAGTAAGGGGAACAGACAGGTGTTTCTGCAGCCGTAAACGTGACTCTAGGAAGGTATGTTGCCTCCCTGGTGCCAGGGTCAAGGATGTCACTGAACGGCTGCATGGCATTCTAAAGGGGGAGGGCAAACAGACAGAGATGGTGGTACATATTGGTACCAACAACATAGATAGAAAGAAGGATGAGGTCCTGCAAGCAGAATTTAGGGAGCTAGGAAACAGATTAAAAAACAGGACCTCAAAGGTAGTAATTTCTGGATTACTTCCGGTGCCATGCGCTAGTGAGTACAGAAATAGGAGGTTAGTCCAGATGAATGTGTGGCTGGAGAGATGGTGCAGGGGGGAGGACGTTAGATTTCAGAGACATTGGAACAATTTCTGGGGCTGGTAGGACCTGTACAAGGCAGACAGGTTGCACATAAGCTGGAATGGGACGAACATCCTTGCGGGGAGCTGTTGGGGAGAGTTTAAACTAACACGGCAGGGGGATGAGATCCTGAGAGAAGGGGGGGATGCACAGCCAAAATTAGAAGAGAGAGCAAGTTAGTCTGGAAGTAATAGAAATTATAGGCCAGTTAAGACACAAGGGAGTTTGGCAAGGTTGGATGGTATTTATTTTAATGACGAATAAAGCAGATGAGTTGAGGGCACAAATTAACACATGGAACTATGATGTCATTGCTGTAACAGAGACATTGTTGAGAGAGGGGCAGGATTGGCAGCTCAATATTCCACGATATAGGTCTTCAGGCAAGACAGGGAAGGAGGTAAAAGAGGAGCGGGTATCGCAATATTGATTAAGGAATCAATAACATCAGTAAGGAGGGATAACAACTTAGAAGGCTCCTCAAATGAAGCCATATGGGTAGAACTTAAAAACAAGAAAGGAGCAATCACATTGCTGGGAGTGTACTATAGGCCCCCAAACAGCCAGGGAGAAAAAGAAGAGCAGATATGTAGGCAAATTTCAAAGAAGTGTAAAAATAATAGGGTAGTAATAGTGGGGGATTTTAACTTCCCCAACATTTACCGGGTTAGTCATAGTGTAATAGGTTTAGAGGGAGCGGAATTCTTAAAATGCATCCAGGAGAGCTTTTTAAGCCAGTACGTAAAAGGTCCTACAAGAGAGGGGGCGGTCCGGGACTTAATTTTAGGGAATGAAGCCAGGCAAGTGATAGAGGTATCAGTGGGGGAGCATTTTGCAGATAGTGATCATTACTCTATTAGATTCAAGGTTGTTATGAAAAAGGACAAGGATGGGCCAGAAATCAGAGTTCTAAATTGGGGGAAGGCCAATTTTAATAAGATCAGATATGATTTAGCCAGAGTGGACTGGGAGCAGCTACTTTTAGGTAAATCTGCGTCAGAGCAGTGGGACTCATTCAAGAAGGAAATAGGGAGAGTACAGGGCCAACATATTCCAGTAAAGACAAAGGGTGGGACCAACAAATCCAGGGAACCCTGGATGTCGAGGGATATACAGGATTGGATAAAGAAAAAAAGGAAGGCTTATGGCAGATACCAAGGGCTCAAAACAATGGAAGGTCTAGAGGATTATAGAATGTGTAGGGGGGAACTTAAAAAGGAAATTAGGAGAGCAAAAAGGGGGCATGAAAAAACATTGGCAGATAAAATAAAGGAAAATCCACAGTTATTTTACAAGTACATTAAGAGTAAGAGGATAACTAGGGAAAGAGTAGGGCCCATTAAGGACCATAGTGGTAATTTGTGTATGGAGCCGGAAGACGTAGGTAGGGTTCTAAATGAATACTTTGTGTCGATGTTCACAAATGAGAAGGGCGACGTGGGTATGGAAATCAGGCAGAAGGACTGTGATATAATTAAAGAAATTAGCACAGAAAGGGAGGAGGTTCTATGTGGTTTGGCAGGCTTAAAAGTAGATAAATCTCCAGGCCCGGATGAAATGTATCCCAGGCTGTTGGGTGAGGCAAGGGAGGAGATAGCAGCGGCACTGGCAATAACTTTCAATACCTCTCTGGCCACAGGAGAGGTGCCAGAGGACTGGAGGACAGCCAATGTGGTAACGTTATTCAAGAAGGGAGGAAGGGATAAACCAGGGAACTACAGGCCAGTCAGTCTAACCTCAGTGGTGGGGAAACTATTGGAAGCAATTCTGAGGGACAGAATTGTCTACGCTTGGAGAGGTAGGGATTAATCAAGGACAGTCAGCATGGTTTTGTTAAGGGGAGGTCATGTCTGACCAATTTGATTGAATTTTTCAAAGAGGTGACCAGGTGTGTAGATGAGGGCAATGCATTTGACATAGTCTACTTGGGCTTCAGCAAGGTTTTTGATAAGGTCCCGCATGGGAGACTGATAACCAAGAAAAGAGCCCATGGGATCCAAGGCAGTTTGGCAAATTGGAACCAGAATTGGCTGAATGGTAGGAAGCAGAGGGTGATGGTCGAGGGGTGCTTTTGTGACTGGGTGCCTGTGTCCAGTGGGGTTCGACAGTCATCGGTGTTGGGTCCCTTGCTGTTTGCGGTATATATAAACGATTTAGACTTGAATGTAGGAGGGTTGATCAGTAAGTTCGTGGATGACACGAAAATTAGTGGGGTGGTAAATAGTAAGGAGGATAGCCTTAGATTACAGGAGGATGTAGACGGGCTGGTCAGATGGGCTGACCAGTGGCAAATGGAATTTAATCCGGATAAGTGTGAGGTGATGCACTTGGGTAGGACAAACAAGGCACGGGAATACAGGATAAATGGTAGGACCCTGGGAACTACCGAGGATCAGAGGGACCTTGGTGTGCATGTCCACCAGTCCCTAAAGGTAGCGGGACAGGTAGATAAGGTGGTTAAGAAGGTATATGGGATACTTGCCTTTATTAGCTGAGGCATAGAATATAAGAGCAGGGAGGTTATGATGGAACTATATAAAATGCTGGTTAGGCCACATCTAACGTATTGCATGCAGTTCTGAATTATAGGAAGAATGTGATTGTACTAGAGAGAGTGCAGAGGAGATTTACCAGGATGTTGCCTGGGCTGGAGAGTTTTAGTTATGAGGAGAGATTGGATAGACTGGGGTTATTTTCCCTGGAGCAGAGGAAATTGAGGGGGGACATGATTGAGGTGTATAAAATTATGAGGGGCATAGATAGGGTAGACAGGAAGGAACTTATCCCCTCAGTGGAGGGATCAATAACTAGGGGGCATAGATTTAAGGTAAGGGGCAGGAGGTTTAGAAGGGATGTGAGGAAGAATTTTTTTTCACCCAAAGGGTGATGGGAATCTGGAACTCACTGCCTGAAAGGGTGGTAGAGGCAGAAACCCTCATAACATTTAAGAAGTATTTGGATGTGCACTTGCGATGCCATGGCATACAAGGCAATGAGCCTAGTGCTGGAAAATGGGATTAGAATAGTTAGGTACTTGTTTGACCGGCGCAGACTTGATAGGCCGAAGGGCCTTTTTTCTGTGCTGTAGACCTCTATGACTCTATGACTCCATTTTGGACTCATCTGCATGTTTTATGCTTCTATTATATTCTTTAGAAAGTTACATATAACCACGTTTCGCTGTCTAACATAAGTGAGATTATTAGTTTGAAATATTCAATTCCAGCATTTAATTCAAAGGGGAAGGTGTAAAAGTGCTCTGGGTGTTTTTTCTGTCATGCCTCATAGAAATAGAGCTGTTCAGTTCATCAAAAAACAAGCATTTCTAAATCCCTGTTGTCTCTGTAGACCCTGTAGGCTGGGTACTCTGTTCCAGACTAGTTTATTCAGTTTTTCCAGCTTATTTTCTTTGTACTGTTCAGCAAGTGCCTATGGTAGGGTTTGAGCCACATATCAATCAGGCAATGGATCAATCCCTAGCATAGCTGAAAAAAAGAGCTTGTGGACACTCCTGGAGTTTGACACAGATGTTCAAACAAATTACAGGTTTGTGCCAGGAGAGCCACTCAATAAATTCAATGTAACATTAAGCTGTTTAAATTGAGCTCCACTGGCAGCATGTCCCAGTTTAATGCCGATCAGAGGCTCTGTGGCCTTATCCTGGTCCCCTATTACATTTCTAGGCTTTCATCTATTAACAGTTATAACTTCACATCATGTTAATTAATACCCTTGTCACAATGTAGCACTTTCATACAGGTTTAAACAGAAAGCAGCTACTCCCGCAGGTTTCGGCCATGCTTTCAACAATATTGCGGCCAATTTGTTTTTGATTCAACTCATCCAATTAATAAATTCCATAACAAATCATTTCAATTTTCTCAGGATGCATACTGTGCGGCTCAGAGCTGCTATGTTTTTATGGTAGATGTTGCAGATGCTGAGAAACCCCTGGGCAGTCCGTTTATACAAAGAGCTGTATGTGAAGCCATCGAACTGATGGGCAAAGCTTATAAATGGACCAGAGACCAGTAAGTAACGACCTCAACAACTCTGACTTAACTACCATTTCTATGAGACATCTAGCTTGTAATATGAATACAGATTTATCTATTTCACTTTCTGAAATTGAAATGATTGATTTCTGAAAACATAATCCAGCATTCATAATAAATACAGCCGTACAGTTCTCTACAGGTCCTTCTACTCACAGTTTGTTCAGTTTCGAGGACCTGAAGATAAACATTTTGGTGCAACAGTGACCAAATGTGCACCTTTTGCGTTCAAACTTTTTAAGGCTCTAATTTTGGATTTGGGCATTAATTCTGATCCTAGAAGAACATTCCTCCTTTGTCAAAAGGAGCACAGAATAAATGTTGGTTATCAGAAATTTAGGAGGAAAGATTAAGGAAGGGTAACTTGCTTTTCTCTTTAAATTAATCTTGGAAGTGACTCAATTAAAATATTAAAGTGAATGAAACCATGTGACCATTAGACATGTTTTTGATCAATGAAGTATGTTGCTTTGGTAAGCTTCCAGAGTTTCAAAATATCTCACAACAAACAAATTACTTTTATTTTTCAAATGTGCCTGTTGGTATATAGGTAAACATTGCAATCAATTTGTACACAAGATCTCTCAAACACCAGGTAAGAGAACTAAGGAGCTGTATAATGATCAGCGTCTGGAATCTGTAATCCTTTGCGACTGTAATCGGTGTTCTTATATAACGAGCTGCTTTTGTAACAGAGTGGCATTGTATCTTAAGTTTATATTCATAAACAGACTTCCTCCATCTAATCTAAGCACTTCCATTTCCAGACAAAAAAAGAAACTGAGCAAAAGGTCCCTAAAACCGATAGACCTTCTGAATTTCTTTAAGCAACCTCTGGCAGAGACCAGGATTGCGGTGCGATCTGCAGAGTACATGGAAACTGCCCTGAACCTCATACAACACAATGTTCACCAAGTCCACAAATGCTCACTGAATGCATCAGGTCAGTTTAGAAATGATTTCAGCTACAGACAATTGAAGTTCAGACTGAACTAAGCTGAACCCAACAGAGACGGTGTGAATGTGGCTGGGCAGCAACAGGAATCATAGAATCATGGGATAGTTACAGCACAGAAGTAGGCCATTCGGCCTGTGATGCCTGTGCTGGCTCTCTGAAGGAATAGTTCACCTAGCGCCACTCCCCCACCTTCTCCCTGTAGTCCTGCACATTTTTTCTTTTCAGATAATAATCCAATCGTCTCAAGAGCCTTGATTGACCCTGCCTCCACCACACTCTCAGGCGGTGCATTCCACTCCTAACCATTCGCTATGTAATAAAGTTTTACCCCATGTCACTACTGCGTCTTTTTCCAATTACTTTGAATCTGTGCCCCACGGTTCTCAATCCTTTCACCAATGGGAACAGTTTCTCCCTATCTACTCCATCCAGACTCCTCATGCTTTTGAATATCTCTATCAAATCTCCTCTCAACCTTCTCAATCCAAGGTGAACAGTCCCAACTTCTCCAATCTATCTATGTAACTGAAGTTCCTCCTCCCTGGAACCATTCTTGTGAATCTTTTCTGCACCCTCTCTGATGCCTTCACATCCTTCCTAAAGGACAGCCGAGCCAGTGTTTTATGCAGGTTTAACATAACTTCCTGTTAACCCTGTAGATAAAGCAAAAAATGTCATGTGGTTATTAATCACACTCTCAACTTATCCTCCAATGATTTATGCACAGACCAAGGCCCCTCTGCTCTGCACCCACTTTAGAACTGTAGCCTTTATTTTATAATGTCTCTCCCTGTTCTTCATACCAAAATGAATCACTTCACACTCCTCTGTATTAAATTTCATCTGCCACTTCTACCAACTTGTCCGTGTCCGTTTGAATTTCTACACTATTCTCCTCACAGTTCACAATACTTCCAAGTTTTGTATCATCTGCAAATTTTGAAATTGTGCACTGTACACCAAGGTCTAGGTCAGTGATGGGAAATCTAGGGTAGTGAGTGGGTCGCATGAGTGGCCCTCCTTTATCTCAGTGTGCTGCAAGATTGAAATCAGGCATGTGCGATCCATTATATAATTAGGAGCAAATTAAATTACTGGCAAATTAACATAAAAAAGTGCAACATCCTACGTCCACCAGTGTTGTAAACAAGACAGTCTCCCAGGATAGGGTAACTTTGCTAACTGCGCTCACATGCCTAGAATTTGCGGGGCTTGCCAATTGAACCGTAGCAGCGCTTTAATTGGACGCACGGCACTCACAGTCAATGTTGTGTGCAATCAGCATGCACCTCACTTCACGTGCCCCTGCTTTGTGTGCGTATCACATTAATAATACTTGTAGGGAAAAAACTACACAGACAGGAATCCTGCACGTGGGCAACGGTCAACAAAATGTCTCGCAGGCCTCAATCAGAACCCTGATGGGCCTCAGGTTGCCCACCATTGGTCTAGGTCATTAATATATGTCAAGAAGAGCAGGGATCCTAACAATGACCCCTGGGAAACTCCATAAAAATCTTCCTCTAGTCCTAAAATCAACCATTAACCCCATTACTCTGTTTCCCATCACTCAACCAATTTTGTGTCCATGTTGCTGCTGTCCCTTTTATTCCATGAGCTCTAACTTTCTGACAAGTCTGTTGTGCAGCACTTTATCAAATACTTTTTGGAAGTCCATGTACATTACATCAACAGCAGTACCCTCATCAACCCTCTTTGTTGTTTTATCGAAAAACTGAAGCAAGTCAATTAAACACAATTTGCCCATAGCAAATCTGCCCTGGCTTTCCCAGGAGCAGACTTGTTCAATTGCATTTGCTGTGTTATACAAATCAAACAGCCCTTGCCACCTTTCTCATAATTTCTCAGAATTTCTGCCCACCTTTTTCTGTCAGCTTACTATTCTTGGTTGATGCTGTTGTTTCATGCTGTATGCCTTCGGTCAACCAAAGTTCCTCTGATGGTGCAGCAATGAATGTAGTTTAATGTACCCTAGTGCCCATGCCCCACCTACTTTATCTCCAGGCAGGCAGAGAATCCTGACTCCGCACTTACGAATTTCCAACTTCTCTACATATTATGAAGAAGCATTGTTATGAATTTGGGTCTGTGGTAGATTGACTGGATGTTCACTGATGGGAATCATTGAATTCAGTTGTTCCCATAAGCACCCTGTGTACTCTTAGGGAATTGTCCTTAAATCTACCTATACAGTGTAACAATGTGGCCTTGTAACCGGAATCACATATCCATGACTTTTGCAAACAGCTTTCTTCAATCTCTTTGATGGTGGATTGCGTTTACATTGGATGAGACGAGGCTTAGTTTGAATTAAGTTGTCATATTCCACCATAAGGCAAATGCACAGAGAAATAGTTATCAGCAGGTTTCCCTGGTTCAATCGATTCAACTTAACTCTGTAATAATGAAGGTAATGACTACATTACAGTGCCCCACTTCAGTGGGTCATGTTGCTTTATATAAGCGGACAACCCCCTCTGTATTCTGCCTTTTTCAGCCTGCCTTTCTGTATTGACAAACCCAGGTTGCTTTTTAGATATTTGTGCCTTCTTGTCCCTCATTTAATAGACAGAGAGAGAGAGAGAGAGCAAGAGGTTTTCCAACATAATGGGTGAGAGGCATTTATTATTCAGAGAAGCCAAGAAATCATCTATTGTTTAATCTATGAAGAAAATGTGTTTCATTTACATCAGCGTGGATTTTTTTTGGAAAAGAAACTTGAGAATACACTTTACTTTAAAAGAAAGCATTAAAACCAATACATTTTCCCAATAGTTTTTGATGAAAAATGATCAAATTAACCCTGAAATGTGTCAGGCACTAATAGAAATTGAGCACACTTTCCAGCTGTCCATATCAAATCCAACCAATGAATGGGCTGGGAGCATTTATCAATACTATTGAATACTATTTATCAGCACTATTGAATATATCCAGTTTGACACACTTACCCAACCAGAAAGCAGTGGAGGCTGGGTCATTGCATTTATTCAAGGCTGAGTTAAACAGATTTTTGATAGACAAGGGAGTCAAGGGTTATGGGAGGCAGACAGGAAAGTGAAGCTGAGACCAAGCAGAATCAGATCAGCCATGATCTTAATGAATAATGGAGAAGGGCTGAATGGCCTACTCCTACTCCCATGTTCTTATGTTCTATTTGAAATTAAACTTGGAGTGTTTGATTTTTGCACTTATTATTTGCATGGAATGGTTTAATTCTCTGTTGATACATTTCCTTAGTATAATGGGAAACCACCATTGAATGTAAAACTCAGGCTGCTCAGACTATGCCATCTCTTTTTGTGGTATCAGATCTTCCAGTACTGCCGAGCCTTTTTTCCCATGTAATGGTGAATGAGGCCTCCCTTGTTGCTCTCCTTAATTGAATAGCAAGTGTCTGTGGGGCCTGTTTCCTACCAAGTGCTGCAGGTGAGGAGCTCTTGCCAGCTTCTATCTGGTGCGTTCAACAGTTGTTAAAAATCCTGTCAGTTAAAGTAGAGATCTATCCAAGTCTACTGTTAGCCACTCTGCCCTATTATCCAAAAAAATGCGGAGGTGAAACATAAAATTTTGCAGCCTGTTGCACATATTAGTCTTTTTTTATAAAATATGTAAGATTTTGGAGCTTGACTCCCATTTGCTGAGTTCTTCCAGCTGTGCGCTCCCACAGTGCTGGCTGCAGCAATCCCACATTCATTCGATGTGAAGGAATCAGGCGGAGGCTCTCAGTTACTGTTCACTTTGAGAACAGCACAGAATTGATTGCACCTTAAAGGAGGACGTTGACGTGATCAATATATGGCCTCTCTGGTCACAGGTAAGCATCTGCTAATCACTCGCATCGGAAAGAAATCTGGAGGAAACACTTACAGTTTTCGTCGTTCCAGTCTCCTTATCTATTTCCACTCTGCACTTTCTCAGCTGTGTTGTTGGTTGCTGTAACTTTGCGAATGTGTAACAAACTGAACCATGTGAGGATAGCTCTTTCATTCACAAAAGTGGTGCCTGCATGAAAATGATGCAGGCAGGGGCCAGGGTTGGGATGGAGCAGGCAGGATAGTGATTGAACTCAGTCTGACCAAGAGTTTTCTGCATATAGTCTGACCACGAGAAAGTCATCCAACATTTTACTGATTCCCTCAGTTCTTGTCTTCATGTTTCAGATTCCTACCCTGAGGGTCTACAGTCAGTCTGTTATTGCCGAATTCTGTCACATCCTTTCAGCAGCAGGAGGAGAGGGTAGATTTCCTGTGAGGGGCTTTTCTATTAGACAAGATAGTGTCAGTTCCATCTGTTCTTCAATGTGAGAAGCTGTACACTCACAAAAATTCCCTGTAAGCAGCCTGTTTGAGAACAGGTGGAGTTCTCACATGAGTGGTTATGTGGATCAGAGATCAAACAGCTAGTGGCACACAACAGCAGGCCATATTATAGCTCAAACCAACCAACACAGAACCTGGATTGTGGTGATAACACTAGGAATTTACTAACTCTACCTGTCAGTGCTCCAGCTGTAACAGAAAGTCAGATTGTTATTTAATTGATGCAATTTGTGTGTGAATTTTTCACTGATTGGAGCTGATAATGAGTGTATGTTTCCTGCAGATTTGTTAACAGCGAGTGACCTGGACACCATTGCACAAGTCACAGGCTGTCTAACCATACGTCAGCCCCCAGCCTGTAAAAGTGACTGTTTTTCAGACCGATACAGGGCCTTCTCTTCTGTGTGCAACAACAGGTAGGAACTGCTGGTGCTGGTGACCACTGTCTACTCTACTTCAGTGATTAACTGCTCAAAAAATGCAACCATTCACTAAATGTTTCTATCCTCATTCTGATTAATATTGATTTATAATTATCAATGGACCTTGTCCTGAGAAGCATTTAATTAATTGTAATAAAAACAGAAAATGCTGCAAATACTCAGCAGGTCTGGCCGCACCTGTGGAGAGAGAAACAGAATTAACGTAACCTTTCATCAGAGCCATGCATGCATTACATTGATACGTAGGATCCTTCAAATGTTGGCAAGGGTCTTAAAGGAAGAGAGCGAGAGGTGGAAAAGGAAAAGGTTTGGCAAAGAACAAGGTGGATTATAAAAGATTTCATCAAGCCATAGACATGTTTGCAGTAACGAATATTCTTTACTTTGGGTAGATGCACATTGAGGAAGTGGAGCCTTTCCTACTGAAGTATTTTAGAGTATGTTTTGTTGGGTCCCACTGATGGCAATGATGGCCCCCTGTACTATGGGAAAAGTAGCAACCTCATAAAGCTTGTTGTGATGCAAAGGTGATGAATTCCCCAGTTTTTCTGAACATCTCCTCCAGCAATTCAGCTGTAAATTTTCACCTGGTTTGTCAGCACTTTTCCAATTTCAAACTAACACCTTGTCTGTGGTTAGTGTTATTATACTTCTTTGAAATATCACAATTGATGCATGAATCTTTGAATTTTCCCTGGAATCCAAGTTAGCACTGACATTTCCTGGCTTGTCTTTCCTTCACGTATCCATGACTGCCCTTGTCATCTCTGATTTTTACTGTTCAAACTACTGAACCAATTTAAAATTATGTAGAAATTATGACATGGAAATTGAATGGTTCCAACCTTTGAAGTTGCTGTATCTTCTCCACACGAGCCTTAACTTCTAAAACATTGTACAAGAACATCCATGTTTATATCTTATCAAGATTAAAATGCTATTTCAGGCAATCTTATCTTTCAATCATGAATTAGCAAGATTGACATTTTTGCTAAAACTGTATAAATATATTCGCCTAAATAGTTTTGGCATTTAGCACGTTATAACTATAAAATAGTAAAACTACTAAAACTACTAAAACTTCTGCCTGATTCTTTGCTTATTCAGATCCTTTTAGGATCAAAATTTCAGTCATAGGTCCAATCACTGAAACCCTACAACAAAATATTTGAAGCGAAATTAAATCTATAATGTTAGGTTGATTGTAATTTTCCTACAAAGCAAAACTACTGCAGAAACTTCCTGCCTGCCATTTAGCCAAACTTCCTATTGACAAATAAACTTTGTGAATGTTATTGTCAGTCCTTCGCTTATAGAGATGCCACTTGTGTGAGTTTTATTCAAATCAAGTTACAGTTTTGGATCAGGCGAATTGGGGGAAAAGAAATGAATGTTTTGTTTCCTTGATTTCCAGGAGGAAGTTTCGCCTGGGAGCGTCTAACCCAGCACTCACCTGATGGCTCCCTGCTCGCTATGAGGATGGGGTTTCACTTCCACTGGGCTGGACTCCAAATAAAAGACTATCAGGATACACTCTGCCGCTGGTAACTGTTCACACAGCAGGCAGAAATAAATCCAATTCGCTGTGGGATTGATAGAAGAGGTTTCTGATTACTGTCAGTTGTAGTGAACACCACCATACTGGGGACAGGCAATGAGGTGCATTAGTACTGGGTCCTTTCACCTAGAGGTAAATCCAGCCCAGTCAGATAGGATGAAGCTCTCTTCTCTCTTCTCATCCTTTAACATTCTTTTATGGGTTATCTTTGTATCGAGTCAATGCAGTTCCCTGTGATTTCAGGCACAAAACTGTTCCTAAGTGCAGTGATAACTGGCTGTAGATTTGCAGCATCATTTGGAAAGGCTGCAATGCTGATTAGTGCACTAGTGAGTCAGGATAAAAAATATCTCCTCCTATTGGGTGTCTCTGGAGCTGCCCTGTTGTGTATGGTGTTGTTATGTCTTCAGCTTTTGTCAGGGCCCTTTTCGATTACTAACATGTCACAGAGGAGCAGCAAAGTTGGCTCAATGATGGATAAACCTTGTTTTGTTTTTATGTAATGAATGCTTTACACTTCTGCTCCAGGTTCGAGAGATGTCCAACAAAATCCTGAAACTACCCAACGAAGACGCCCTTGGATTCAGTGTTAAGTCATTTGCTTAGACAGTGGGGTCAGTGGATTAATCACGACATGGGTTTAAGTCCTGTGTATGTCAGCCTCTAAACCTTCAATGATGGCATCAATTGTGAAAGAACATGTGTTCAGGGATATCCCTGTTTCCCAATAAGGGTGAGGCCTCCATTCTGCTCCTGAAGTTCTCTGTATAACTTGTCCTTTTCCCTCCTCTAAAGCCATGAGCTATACATTTTACATAGGCTCAGCAGTGAAATTAAAAACATTTACAAAAATAGCACTTTTCCTGGAGATCCACCTCAAAATTCTCAACTATAGGAAACTCTCTAACCTGGCTTGAACAGCAGTCTTTACACGTGATAGATTTGGAGAGTAGGAATAGAGTCTTTTATTAACTGAAATATTAAATAAAGCGGAATATGAAGAATAGTGAGGAATCAAATGTTGTATCTGATTGAAAAAGTATTCCTGAAAATGAAGATGGGGCTCTGTTATTGAGTAGAACTACACTTTCAGATCAGCAACAATGTGGTATCAACTATTGCAAACCATTGGAAAGAAATAGGGTTAGTGGGATTGCTCTAGTAAAGATATATTGCATAATTTGTTCTGGACATTGAAGAAGGGCTCTTGAAATCTTGATTTTCACTCTTCTTTACACCCTCTCTACCAAAGCAACATCCTTCTGTAGTCAGTGCCCAGGGTCAAAAACTGTGGGTGTCAATGGGTTATTTAGAGTTAATGTGACTTATCTTTCCTTTTGCTCTAATACCTTGAGCTGTGTCTGTCCTTGATTTGCATACTGTAACTTATCACAGCTATATATTGTTTGGATATTTTTTCCCGCATGATTGACTTGTGCTTAATTTGAAAATATGCCTTCATTCATTATCCATGTGTAGTTCATATTTGCTACACCAACCTGCATTATTTCACATTTCTACAAACCAAGCAATAATCCCTTAGCCCATTCACTTGATTTATTCAGAACTGTTTGAACACTGTGGAATACTATTCACCTACCTACACCAGTTACCAAGCCATGTATCTTGGTGTCCTTAGCAGATAAACAATGACTGGACCCAGCAGGACACAGGACAACTCCTTGTGGAATTTCCCTAGCCACTGACTCCATACAGAGTTTCTTCCACTTCCCATCACACCTAAAAGTGTTGTATATCTTTCCTGACAGATACCCCCAAAGGACACCAGGATCAAGGATAGGAACACCTGCTTGCCTTTCTTCCGATCGGCTCCTGCGTGTGGAAGTGGTGAACTGGGCTCATTATTTGGAGACTTTAACACTCGTCAGCAGATCAATGCCCTGACCTCTTTCCTTGATGTTAATGAAGTCTATGGCAGCACAGAGTGTCTGGCCAACAAACTCAGAAACCTCACCAATGAGCTTGGCCTGTTGGCTGTCAATGAGGAATACTCTGACAATGGATTGGAATATTTACCATTTAGCACCATTTCAAGCAACCTTTGTGGAGGCATGGGGGAAGGCTGTTTCTCCGGTCAAAATTCAACTCCATGTTTTATTGCTGGTGAGTAACGGCTGGATCAAGAAATCCTGTCACATGCCACCTTCATACAGGGCATTCCTTTCACATATACAGCTTCACCCTTGCAATTGTATAACACCCTTCACAGGAATTTAGATTGAAAGGTGTTAGGAGATTATCATGTAACAAATGATCTTGCAGGGGTTGGAAGACATCCAAAGACAAAAATAATGGAAATATTAGATAAAATAAAGGATACTGGGAAAATTGCCACCCAGTTCGAACAGGCTATTAGCTGGTCAAAATTGGCAACACCACATTGCAGCCTGTTCCTGTTACCCATACGATCACTGCCATTTTCTTCAGCCGGGCACACCAGGTGCAAGACTATCTGTAATACTTGTAATGAGAATTGGGTGTAATGTCAGTTGCAATTTTGAGGTACCCATGGTGGTGTGTATATGCACATTCCATCCATTGTTATTATGCAATACGGTCTTACCAGTGATGTGTAAAAAGGCCACTCAGGTAAAGGCAGGTTTTCAGTTGAAGATTTTGTGAGAAGCATGAATACTACTCTTAGCCCTATATATAAAATCCCAGCCTGCTGCTGGCAAATCTGTACTCACCCTCACCACCATAGGAATGAAAGAAATAAGCAGATAGTGTGATTATTTTTGTGATATTGCTTGACAGCGAAATGTTGGACACTAGGGTTATTGAGGGGCCCTTCTTCAAATAACATGTCCACCTGAGAGGGGCAATGGGGACTCAGTTTAATAACTTATCTGAAAAATAGCATCTTTGGCAGTGCAGCTTTCCCTCAGTACAGAACTGCAATGTTAACATTCCCTCTGTACTGCACTGCAATGTTAACATTCCCTCGGTACAGCACTGCAATGTTAACATTCCCTCGGTACAGCACTGCAATGTTAACATTCCCTCGGTACTGCACTGCAATGTTAACGTTCCCTCGGTACAGCACTGCAATGTTAACATTCCCTCGGTACAGCACTGCAATGTTAACATTCCCTCGGTACTGCACTGCAATGTTAACATTCCCTCGGTACAGCACTGCAATGTTAACATTCCCTCGGTACAGCACTGCAATGTTAACATTCCCTCGGTACAGCACTGCAATGTTAACATTCCCTCGGTACAGCACTGCAATGTTAGCGTTCCCTTGGTACAGCACTGCAATGTTAGCGTTCCCTTGGTACAGCACTGCAATGTTAACGTTCCCTCGGTACAGCACTGCAATGTTAGCGTTCCCTTGGTACAGCACTGCAATGTTAACATTCCCTCGGTACAGCACTGCAATGTTAACGTTCCCTCGGTACAGCACTGCAATGTTAGTGTTGTAGTGTGGCGGAGTCGCCTGTTTGTAAGAGTTGATCTGCAGACAACTTTCTGAGCGGAAGCATTAGATTATTTACAATACAACCAGCGGAAACTACACGTGTACTTCCAACTCCATCTCTTTGTCTACATTGACTGTGGAGGTAGCCCACACTGGTAACACATTGGTTAGCACAGATCATGTGATCTTACGTCACAGGACTATTCTTAAAGGTACAGTCCAACATTTAACAAAACCATAATTACGCCATTCCTCCCCCTTTAACTTTGCTGTGCATATTGTATTTACAAGTACACTTATCTCATGACATTATAATATTTACATAGTTCATGAAATTTACAAGTCCAGTCCTTCAGGTGGTTTCCTGATTATTGTGGAACATCACAGCTCCACAACTTCAAATTCTTTTTCAGGACCCACATTCTCTGGAACTGCATGAACATCAGTTACCTCAGTGGGCACTTGCAGTTCAGTGTCTTCCACTCTGATAGAGACATTGGGCATGTCAGTCCTTGGTTGAGCATCTTGAACAGGAAACACTGATTCAGTAATGGTTACAGGTGGAACCATATCTTGTTGTGGTATCTCTCTTTTTCTTAAATGGTCCACATGCTTACAGGTGACCGTGCTTTCCACTTCCACATGTACTGATAATGATCTGGTCACTGAAGTTACTTTACCCAGTAACCACTTCGGTCCTCCACCCAAATTCTTTACATATACTGCTTCTCCAACAGTAAATTGTCTCTCACGGCTATGCAAGCCATGCATAGCTTTTTGGTTTCCTTGTCTCTTCTCCACTTTCCTGTCCAAATTTGGAAATATTAGGCTCAGTCTTGTCCTAAGACGGCGTCTCATCAACAATTCTGCAGGTGTTGCTCCTGTCATCGTGTGGGGTATTGTTGTGCAGTGAAAAGGAAAGTGTGCAAGCTTGGTCTCCAATGAATCACCTGTTAAATTCTTCATATCCGTCTACAGCATCTAGAATTCTTTCCAGATAAGGCCTTGGAAGCTACTTGTACCTCTTTGATTTTATCTTCAGCATCATCATCCAACAAGCCATTTTGAGGGACTGGAATAATATCAATGTAGGGCACAGTTCGATAATTTGTTTATTGCCTCCTCCTTCCTGGTGCTACCAGCCACCATTTTATTGTCTTTTCAGAACCTTCTTCCTTTTTGTTTTCTTCTTTCTACCACAGAGTTTAGTCTTGTCCTTCATTTTGACTTCACTGTCGGCCAGACTTCTCTCAGGTGAAATCTCAACTTGTCTTAGTTCAGTAGCCGAGTCTCCCAAAACATCATTATATGCTCGCCTCTTGGAAAGCTCTTCTACTTTTCAAAGTCTTTTTGACTTCATTTAGCTGATTCTTCAGTTCTTCTGTCTCTTTTTTGTATTTGTTGGCTGCCTCCTGGAAATTTGAACATTGATGAATCATCTCTGCCAACTGGTTCTTTATTTTCTTCAGAGAGGTGCTGAATTATTTCTGTTTCTCTTCGTACTGTTCCAAAGACACAAACTTTGACCTAGGGAATCCTGACGTGTGTGAAGATCTTTCAACAGGTTTTTCTTTTCCTTGCAAAGGTTACTCACTTCATCTTGAATTCTGTCATTCAGCAGGGTCTCCTTGGGTTTCTTCTGCTGTTCTTCCATGTTTTTGTTTGAGATAGACTGCATTTCTCCAGGTTGTTGAGTCCTCACACACTCCTTCCTCATCCTGTTGCAGTCCTTGAACTCTCCAGACTCTTTCTGCCATACTTTGCCTTGTTCCTTTTTCAGGACATGAACTCTTCCAGCTTCCTTTTGAAATCTCACTGGCCAAAGTTGATTTTTCTTAACCAGTTTTGTCCTAGAAAGCTTGGTCCTCCTCCTTTCAATACCATCACTGGTAGCTGTGCCGATTGGTTTCTATAATGGACAGTTACTCTGCTGGTACCTTTTATTTGGATTTCTTCGCCTGTGTACATTCCCAGCTTGGCAGATGTTTGTTCCAAATTTAATTGATGTTCACCATTATTTAAATATCTGAAAGTGTGTTCTCCAATTACAGCATCGGAAGCTCCCATGTCTACTTCCATTTCACTGGTTTTCCATTCACTTGCACTGTAACAAATATTGGCTCTGTCTTCCCAACTTTCATGTTAAACAATAAATTAACGTTGGGATTTTTGGTTTCAGGCTCTTCTGCACTGTAAATTTCATTGGGCTTCTGTTGTTTGCAAGCCTGTTTACCTCTCTCTTTGCACTGTCTCATTATATGTCCACTTCTGTGACAAGAGTAACATTCTACTTTTTTAAACTGCTAATCGCTAAAAGACTGATTGTTTCCACATCGATTAATATTGTTCTTCAATTTAGCTGCTAAATTATTTCTTCTTATTTTTCAGTAAATGGGGGCTGTTTCCCCCTTAGCGGCGGAGTCTGGCTTTTTTGTGCCACTTTCAGCTGACTATTCCCGCCCGATTTGGAGTACGGTGCCATTTTGCGGCCCTTGTATTGCTTGTGAATCTCTTACAGCGCTTTCCATGGTCAGCGCTATTTCTAACGCCTTCTTAAAATCCAGATTCACTTCAGCTTTCAATCTTCTCTGAATAGTGTCTTCTTTCACACTACACACTAACAATCTCTGAGCATGTCATTCAGAGTCCTACCGAACTCACAATGTTCTGTTAGTTGCTTGAAATTCACCGCGTCGCTAGCAATTGTCTCACCTGGGGCTCTATTTCACAAATTGAACCAGAACCTCTGCATCGTGACTGAGGGCTTGGGTTGAAAATTTCCCTTCAAGAGGTCCACCAATTCTTTGAACTCGTTCAATCTGGGGCACTGGGTGCTATCAAACTTTGAATAAAACTGTAGGTTTTGCTCCCTCAAGTACTCAAGGGGATCGCTCGTCTCTTCTCTTCTCCTGTGATTTTGTTTGGTTGAAAGAAGAATGCCACAACCCAATCATCTGTAGCTGGCTCAAAGGGATCGATTCTACCAAATTGTGGCATTTTGGGTGAGTATATCTTCTGTTATTTTAAACAGACATTGATACTCACAATCACTGGGCAAGGTATAGTACCGATTCTGATTTATCTTGATTTATCCTCATCACCAGTTTGTTGTAGTGTGGCCAAGTCATCTATTTGTAATAGAGTTGATTTGCAGTCAACTTTCTAAGTGGAAAATTTAGATTTATTTACAATACAGCCAGCAGCAACTACACGTGTGCTTTCCACTCCACCTCTATCTCTACACTGAGTGTGGAGGTAGCCTGTGCTGCTAACACATTGATTTACACAGATCGTGTGATTTTACATCACAGGACTATTCTTAAAGGTACAGTCCAAAGTTAAGAAAAACATAGGGCAAAATTTTTACCTCGGCGGGTGGGCGCACGCCCAACCCTTACAGTTGGCAGGCGGGCGAAAAGGCCGGCCTTTGCACTTTTTAGGAAACCTCATCCAGAGGCGGGATGAGGTTTCCTAAAGCAAATAAAATTAAAGTAAAAATGTTAAAATTTAATTAATAACCTGACCCTGCTCATATAACAGAGTCACATGAGGGATCATGTTTTATAACATTTTAAATATCTTTATTTTTTTTTTAAAACACTTCATCTCCCTGAAGCAGCTCTGTGACTCTGGGAGATTATCAAGCGTGCACTTGCGCGCATGCCTGAAGTTCGTGCTCACCCCGCTTGCCTTCCTCCCCTCGCCCACACAGGGCAGCGCTGAGCTCTGCCACTCACGTTTCATGCTGGGTGGGCCTTAATTGGCCCCACAGTGTGAAATTGCCTTCTGGCCTCAACTGCAGCTTCCCAACCACCCCTGCCAAGCCCGCCCGACAAGGGCAAAATTCTGCCCATAATTACTACAGTTAGCATTCCCCCAGTACAGCACTGCAATGTTAGTGTTGTAGGGTGGATGAGTTGTACTATTAATGATAGAGTTGATCTGCAGACACTTCTTGGATGGAAACTTTAAGTTTATTTGCAATATACTCAGCAGCAACTACACGTGTGCTTTCAACTCCAAGGGATGAATTTTTCCTATGGCAGGCAGGGGCGGGAGCGGGCACGGGCACAGGCGGGCGCAGAGCCGATCACCACCCGCGATCAGTTGCACACCACCATTTTACGCACAGAGCTGCCTCAGGGAGGTTAAGTAGATAATAAAACGTTTTCATAAATAAAGTAAAAAAAATTTTTAAACATGTCCCCTCATGTGAGAGTGTCACATGAGCTGGGACATGTTTGTGAAGTGTGGAAAATGTATTTAATTATTTTATAAAACCCTCAGGAAACCTCATCCTGCCCGTAGATGAGGCTTCCTGGAAAAGGCGAAGGCCGCTTGGGCTCTCCGCCTGCCTGCTAACCTTAAGGTTGGACGGGCAGCTTTGTTAACAAGCTAAATTACTTTTTTAATGGCCTTAATAGGCCGCCGACAGTTCGGTGGGGGCGCAGCCGCCTCTGGCGCGCGCCCCCACCGAATGAAATATCGCAATGACGTGCGATGACGTTAGGACACACGCCCGACATCATCGCGCGTCGGCATGTCAGGCCGGCCCCCACAGGCCGACAGCAATATTCTACCCCAACTCTGTCTCTACACTGACTGCTGAGGTAGCCCACACTGCTCTCCTATTGGTTACTACAGATCATGTGATCTTGCCGAACAAGTATTATTCTTAAAGGTACATTACATACTAAATAAAACCATAATTACTACAGTTAGCATTCCCTTAGTACAGCACTGCAATGTTAGCCTAGACTGCTCAGGTGTCTGGAGTGGAGCTTTACATTTTGATTCAGTGATGGGAGTGATACCACAGGGCAAAAGCTACATTTGATAGCTGCATCCTTAGTCATCAGTTAATGTCAGTTGCGCTGTATGTCATACAGATCACAGGTTCAAGTCTCATTCCAAAGATTTGAGCACATAGTTCTGGCTGACAGTCTAGTGCAATACCGAGGGAGTGCTGCACTGTCAGAGGTGTCATTTTCAGATGATATGTTAATCCAAAATCTCATCCGCTCACTCAAGTGGATGTAAATGATGTCATGGCACTATTCTGAAGAAGGCACATGTGTTGTGAAACTACTGAGATTCCCTACCTCTCCGATCATAGAGCATCCTTTAATGAATCCATGCCCGGATTCTTGTCCTATTCATTATTTCTTTTGTTTATGTTCACCCTCTTTCATTAATATTGTAGAAGTAATACTTGCAAACTTGACAATAATTGTCATCTGGCAGTGATGTATGTGTGAATGGGGACTTTATCGTTCCATATAATATTTCTATGGGAACACCATCATGTGGCGAGAAAGCTGAAAAGACTTAACCCACACTGGAGCGGGGATACGACCTATCTGGAGTCGAGGAAAATCCTGGGAGCTTTTCACCACATCATGAGAATATGAATCAGGTTTTCAAAAAGTTGGGGAGAACGCATGGACCTTTGAAAATGTAGCCAGAGCCGATTCTGGGGTTCTCAGTTGACTCCCTGTGCTCCAATGTTCACCAGGATGGGATAAGGATGCAGGTTGGTACAGGGCACGAGCCCACACCCTGTGCTCCCAATGTGGCCAGCTCCATGTCGGTGGAGGAGGTATCTCCTAGCCCTCCCCAGTTTTTATGGAGTTGGGCCACCTGCTCAAGGGCTTGTGCTTCACCAGCCTTCACAGGTAAGTTCAATAGGTCTTCCTCATGCCCCTTTGCCAACCTTTCCAAAACGAGACAATAGTGCAAGTAATACCAGCGCTGGTGTGATGCAGTCGAGCTTTAACTAATAAAACACGGTGGAGCAAGCTGGCCCAGTCTCTCGCAAGCAGTAGCAAAATTCAATAACCAGTGGGAGTCCCTTAAAGCCTATGTTGGAAGCAATTATGAAATAAGACAACCAAGCCAAGTTCAGTGAATTTATACTTAAATGCAAGATGAGGAAATGCATTTTTACTTTCTTTTTTGGAACATGGCTGGATGTTCCATCCACCTACCAATCCCCTATGGCCCCTCATACCCTTCAAGCCAAACAAAAGTGTCAGTAGCAGAAACTACAAGCAGTTGAAACCTCTTTATCTTGTGTAAATAAACATTGCACAATTGACAGAATCAAGCAGAGAAAGTGCTGACAGTCAATAAATGTTTTCCCTTGGGTACACCTGTTTCAAGAGAGTAATGGATGTCTGAGCACTCAGCCAATAATGCATAATGAAGCATAAAGCATATGACATCATTGGTTTTATCAATAGGGGCATATAATACAGAAGCAAGGAAGTTATTTTAAACATGTAAAAGCATTGGTTCAGCCTCACTTGGAGATTGGTGTTCGATTTTGGGCATCATTCTTTAGGAAGGATATGAAGGCATTAGAGAGGGTGCAGAAAAGATTCATGAGAATGGCTTCAGGGATGAGGAAGTTCAGCTATATAGATAGATGGGAGAAAGATGGGATTGTTCTCCTTAGAGAAGATTGAGAGGAGATTGGATAGAGATATTCAAAACTACGAGAGGTCTAGACAGAGTAGATAGGGACAAACTATTCTCATTGGTGGAAGGATCGAGAACCAGAGGCCACAAATGAAAGGTAATTGGCAAAAGAAACAATGACGACATGAGGAAAAACCTTTTCACACAACGAATGGTTAGGATCTGGAAAGCACTTCCTTGTAGTATGGTGGAGGCAGGTTCAAATGAGACGTTCAGGAGGAAATTGGATTAATATCTATAAAGGAAAAATATGCAGGGTTCTGGGGAAAATGCAGGGGAGTGTCAATAAGTTTACTGCTCCTTCAGAGAGCTGGCACAGACACAACTAGCCAAATGGCCTCCTTCTGTGCTGTAACCATTCTGTGATTCCATGATTCATTGGAGCTTCTGAACCTGATTATTACTTTCTGAATCCCCTTTACTAGCCCAGGTTCTGGGGTGAGAAGGCAATTTTCTGTACCACTCACCCCCAAACCCCAGCAGTGGCAGAAACGCTGAATCTCTCTGTCTGTGCCAGACCTGTAATCAATGCGCAGATTGTTTTCCAATGCAACACTCACTGATCCCTTTTGAGTTTATTGTTTTTAGATCAAACTACACTGAATATTTACTTTTCTCACTGCTACAGATAATAAACTACAGGGATTTTGTCCCGCTGGTTTTTGGGATTGAAGCAATGCAGAAATTTCTCCCAGTTTATGAAGGATACGATGAATCTGTAGATCCCAGTATTGCCAATGTTTTCTCAACAGCAACTTTCCAGTTTGGACACCTCAGCATTCAGCCAAAGCTGTCCCGCCTTGCTGAAAACTACCAGGAACACCCTGAATTCAAAAACCTTGACCTGCACCTGGCTTTCTTCACTCCCTGGAGACTGATCAGGGAAGGTAGGTAAAAAAAAAAGTAAATATTACTGTAGCACACCCATCCTGAATCATTGCACTGATACTGAGAGCAGAGTTCAACTTCCTGAATGGGCAAATAGGCTCATGTTTGCAGTAACTAGATTCTAGCTGTGAGTGAATGAGGTATGTGATTTAGAGCTAAATACTCCTTACCCTGCAGTGCACAGCCTAAAGATGATATAGAGCAGCCACCCCATAATGCAAACACTGTGGACCTCAGATTTTTGACTTGTCTGTAGTGTGCCCTTGTTTAAAGAAAAAAACGAATCTGGTAGCAAATGATTCCATTGGATAAATGATAACACAAAGCAACATCCTAGGGCTTGCACTTTGAACAATGCAGAACGGAGCTCTTAGGGTGCCAGCACTTCAGTTGCCCTTTTGCTGCTATTAGTACGTGATGACTTTAACCCAAGTCCCTGTTGCTGGAATTTCTGTTGCCTTCATTTGCTCTCTGCTGGACCTGCTTCCCTTAGCTGCTGCCTTCAATATGTCAGCTGTGTGCTTGTGTTATTTGTACGGGTAATAGCGGGTGAGGGAGGTGCAGATACTCATTTCCACCCTCAACACAAACTTATTGAGGGGTAGTTTTAACTTTGGGCGACAGGGTAAAATTGGTTACATTCAGGCTGAACAGCTGTATATGCACCTCTGCCAGTTTTCTGTTCCATTGACTTCAGTGATTCTATTTGATATTGATACATGGAATTATTGAAGTCGATGGAAAAGAAATTAACTTCCTTTTGTCTTCATGTCATATTCGTACCAGAGTCAGTGCCAGTGCCAGCCCAGAAGACAGTGAATGGGCCTTTAATAATTATGAAGGAAGAATGCTCAATGTTGGTAGAGTTCAAGGTCATTGATGTAAATTACATTAGCTAATTCATCCAGACATGTAATATTAAATAATATTCATTTTAATATTTCCCACCTAGAGTTGGAATCCATTTTTAATTTCTGATGGTTTCAAACCAATTTTGTTATAACATTACTCATTGTAGGAGAGTTTGAGATGCTTGTTCAAATTTCTCTTTGCGTTTTTGCATCAAAAAAAAAATTCATCGGCCCCTCATCATCATGGAGGAGTGGTATTCAATGAAGAGTGCAGGAGGGCATGCCAGGAGCAGCACCAGGCATACCTAAAAATGAGGTATCAACCTGGTGTAGCGACATCACAGGACTACTTGTGTGTCAAACAGCAGAAACAGCAAATGATAGACAGAGCTAAGTGGTCCCACAACCAACAGGTCAGATCTAAGCTCTGCAGTCCTGCCACATCCAGTCATGAATGGACTCGAAACGTTAATTGTATTCCTCTCCGCAGATGCTATCAGACCTGCTGAGTTTTTCCAGGTATTTTTGTTTTTGTTTTGGATTTCCAGCATCCACAGTTTTTTGCTTTTATCAGTCATGAATGGTGGTTGACAATTAAACAACTAACTGGAGGAGGAGGCTCCACATTAGTGCAAAAGATAAGGTTGAAGCATTTACAACCATCTTCAGACAGCAGTGCTGAGTGAATAAGCCATCTCCTGAGGTCCCCAGCATTACAGATGCTACTCTTCAGCCAATCCAATTCACTCCACATGATATCAACGGTTAACAGCTGAAGATACTAGATATTGCAAAGGCTATAGGCCCTGACAACATTCAGGCAATGGTTCTGAAAACTTATGCTCCAGAATTAGTTGTGTCCGTAGTTAAGCTGTTCCGGTGCAGTTACAACAGTTACATCAACTGAACAATGTGGAAAATTATTCAGGTATGTCTGTTGACAAAAAGCAGGACAAATACAACTGGGCCAATTACCTCCCCATCAGTCTACTGAAGTTGCAAGGTGATGGAAGGGCACGTGAACAGTGCTATCATGCAATGCTTACTCGGCAATAGACTGCTCACTGACGCTCAGTTTGGGTTCTGCCAGGGTCACTCAGCTTCAGACCTCAATACAGTCTCGGTCCAAACATGGACAAAAGAGCTGAACTCCAGTGGTGAGGTGAGAGTGACTGCCCTTAACATCAAGACAGCATTTGACCAAGTGTGGCATCAAGAACCCCTGGCTAGGCTGAAGTCAGTGGGAGTCAGGGGGAAAACCCTCCACTTGTTGGAGTCATACCTAGCACAAATGAAGATGGTTGTAGTTGTTGGAGATTAATCCTCTCAGTCCCAGGACACTACTGCAGGTGTTCCTAACGTTAGTGGCCTAGGCCCAACCATCTTCAACTGTTTCATCAATGACAATTCCTCGGTCGTAAGGTCAGAAGTGGCAATGTCCGCTGATGATTTCACAATGTTCAGCACCATTCACAACTCCTCAGATACTGAAGCAGCCTGCGACCATATGCAGCAAGACCGGGACAACATTTAGGGTGGAACCTTCCACTCTGAAGTCTAAGTTCAGTGGCGGGAGTGTAATTTGGAGTGATTCCCACTGGGATTCCCGATTCCCATTGGGAGGGCTGACCATGCAAGATCTTGCACTGGTCACCTTGTTAAATATGCATCCACGAAGTACTCGCTGATTCTTCCGGCAGGGGCAGGCAGGAAGTCACCATCCCTGACGTTAGCTTATGGGGCTGAAATTCCAAGCAACTGGACAGCCTGCACTATCCATTCCACCTTTATACTGCCACTGCTCCACCATTCCCCACCATCCTTTATTCCCTTCCTTGGTCATCCTCCATGCAACTTGCACTGCCACTACCCAGTCTCAAGCATAGGCTGGCATTTACAGATGCACCCCAAAGAAGACAATGCAGCAGCAACTCACCGTTAATCATGGGAAAAGTCTACCTTGCCAGGTGCAGACCAATTATGTGCAGTTGTGAAGTGAACATCCTAATTTCTGACTGGCACAGAACTTAATTCCAGCGAGCTGGCCTTTAAATGACCATGCGTGACAAGTTAATGCATGCTAAAGAGCTTCCCGACATTGTTTGTTGGGAAACTTGGGACCTTTAAAGTCACAAGAACAGAATTTCAAACATTCATCCTGACATTGGGAAACTGATTTTTGGCCTCGCGCCAACTTAAGATCCCCCATCCACCACGATTCCCACCGCTGTCTGGGCCAGAATATTTCACCCTTAGTCCTCATTTGATAAGATCCAGGTAACATTCATGTTGCACAAGTACTAGGCAATGACCACGTCCAACAAGAGAGAAGCTAACCATCTCCTCTTCAGTGTTCAATGGCATTACCATCACTGACTCCCCCACTATCAACATCCTGGGGGTTACCATTGACCAGAAATTGAACTGGACAGGCCATATAAATACTGTGGCTGCAACAGCAGGTCAGAGGCTAGGAATTCTACAGAGTAACTCATCTCCTGACTCCCCAAAGCCTGTCCACCATCTACAAGACACAAGGCAGGAGTGTGATGGAATATTCTCCACTTGGTTGGATAAGTGCAGCTCTAACAACACTCAAGAAGCTCAACACCATCCAGAACAAAGTAGCCCGCTTGATTGGCACCACATGCACCACCTTAAATATTCAGTCCCTCCACCACTGACAAACAGTGGCCGCAGTGTGTACCATCTACAAGATGGCCACAGCAGCAACTCACCAAGACTCCTTCGACAGCACCTTCCAAACTCGTGACCTCTACCACCCCAAAGGACAAGAGCAGAAGGTGCATGGGAACACCACCACCTGCAAGTTCCCTTCCAAGCTACACACCATCCTGACTTGGAAATATATCACCATTCTTTCACTGTGGCTGGGTCAAAATCCTGGAACTCCCTTCCTAACAGCACTGTGGGTGTACCCACACCACATGGACTACAGCGGTTCAAGAAGGTGACTCATCGCCACCTTCTCAAGGGCAATTAGGGATGGGCAATAAATGCTGGTCTAGCCAGAGATATCCACATCCTGTGAAAGAATATATAAGAAAACAGGAATGGTTATAGAATCGGTGCTGCAGTGTTCCAGCTCAATCTCCAACTCTTGCTTTGCTTGACTGCTAAATGTTTCCCACAATCAGGAGAACAGATGAACTACTCTTTAAAGTTGGAGCCTGATATCTTTATAAAGCTGACAGAGATAGCTTAGGAACAGAGAAATATATAGAAACAAAGAGCAAATTACCATAAAATATTAAAATGGAAAATGTTGGAAATACTTAGCAGGTCAGGCAACATCTGTGGACAGAGAAACAAAATTAACATTTCCAGCATTTTTGGTTTTTATTTCAAATTTCCAGCAACCACAATAGTTTGCTTTTGTACCATACTACACTCTTTCTTATACCCTTATACCCATTTAGCTGCCTTGTTTCAAACACATCAAACTAACAATTTATTTTCTTTCTTATAGCCTTCAAATGATCATATATTTTCTCAGCCCCTTTAAAGTACTAAATCGAACTGCATTACCCAGAATTTCCATATCATTGCCCCAACCCAGCGGAAGACTGATGAATTTTCTGGAGAAATATTGTGAATGGCTAAAATTGGCCATTTATGCCTTTTTTGCAGCATTTCCACTGAAGTTCTGACAGAGGCTGGGAGACCACATTCAGAAATTCAGGGGCCTGTCTGTTTCACAACAATACTTTTTGCAATATTATTTTGTGTCTTGCTTAAACAATGCTGTTTTTGTTGGGTAATAATCTTTATCATAGATATTTTTTTGCTGCTCCTGTTGAGGTCTTGGTCACTCTAACTTCCTTCGAGGTATAGTTTAGAGAGTGGAATGATTAACCAGGAAATGTATTATCAAAGGATGTTTTACTGTGTCTTTGTGTGTGTATTTGTGTGTAGGTGTATTTCTGTGTGTGTGTGTCTTTGTGTGTGTGTGTGTGTGTGTATTAGGTGGCGTCAATCCCCTCATTCGAGGATTGTTGGGCAGGCCTGCCAAACTACAGGTAAAGGACAAGATGATGCCAGGTGAATTGCGGGAGAAGCTGTTTGAATTGACCACTCGTTTAGCCCTGGATCTTGGTTCTTTGAAATTGCAGCATTCCCGGGATCACGGACTCCCAGGTAAGAGGAAAACCAACACAGTTTAGAATGCAGCTTAGAAAAACATGTTGTTAAACTGTCAGTTAATCCAATAATTTCATTATCTAGAATTACATTATCAAGAAGCCAACAGGGAATTATTGGCTTCACTCGCTGAGAATGGTGGCTTTGCCCCAGTACTGATTAGAAATGATGTGGAAAGGCTGATTGGTGTCCAGTGTAGTGTAGCGTTTGGGTAAGCACTGGCTGAGGAGCTGGGAAGTGCTCTGTGAGTTAAAAATAAAAGAATAGCAAAGGTGTTTGCAGTTTCCTGACCACTGAATTTCCCCATGCCCCACCTCCTGCCTCGCAGTTATTATCAGTAGAGACCAAAAGCAAGAACTTTTATAGGTCATACGGACTTGAAAGGTCAACTCTGTTTCTCTCTCCCCAGATGCTGTCAGTGCTTTGTTTTTAACTTTATTCTAAACTTTAAATCATTGGTTAAGCCTAAGTTGGTATATGCACCCAATTCTGGGCACCACAATTTAGAAAGGATTTCAAGGCTGCAGAGGAGATTTACAAGAAAGGTACCAGGGATGAGTTGCCTGGAGAAACGGAGAAGCTGGGGTTATTTTTTTTAAAGCAGAGAAAGTTCAGAGAGGATTCAGGTAAGGGTAAACCTTTGAGCCTGGAGAAGGGGAGAAGGTGGTTTGGTGGCAATGTTTCTGGACTAGGCTAACACTCTGGGGACCATGGCAGCTGGTGACATCAATTAATTAATAAATCTGGAATTGACAGCTAGTTGGGTGACCATCATTAATTGTTGTACAAACCCATCTGGTTCACTAATGCCCTTCAGAGAAGGAAATCTGCCATCCTTTCCTGGTCTGGCCTACATGGGACGCCAATCCCATAGCGATGTCATTGACTCTTAACTCTGAAATGGCCTAGCAAGCTCTATAGCTCAAGAGCATTTAGAGATGGGCCGTGCCCATGATATTCACATCCCATAAAATTCCGATTGAAAAAAAGTCAAGTCTGTTTAGCAAAGCAGTGACTTGAGCAAAATCAAGTAGATTGTGCCAGGAAGGGACAGGGTTTAACAATGGTACACCAACAACTAAGGCTACATTAGGGAAAAATATAAAAAAGTTAAAATTAAAGGTCCGATATATTAATTCACAAAGCATTTGTAACCAGATAGATAAATTAATGGCACAAATAGAGATAAATGAAACAAAAACAGGAAATGCTAGAAAAACTCAGCAGGTCTGACAGCATCTGTGGAGAGAGAAACAGAGTTGATGTTTCGAGTCCGTATGACCCTTCTTCAGAGAAAGATGAGTTTGAGCTAATAGCCATTACTGAGACATGATTGCAATGTGACCAAGGTTGGGAACTAAATATTCCAGGAAATTAACTTCTAGAAGATAGGCAAAAGTCGGTGGTGTAGTTTGGATAATAAAGTAAGAGATAAAGTGAGAAATCATGTTAGCCTAGAAAACAAAGATGCAGAATCAATATGGGTAGATCGAGGGAAAAAAAACAAAGTGTAGAAAACACTGGTGGGAGCAGTTTATAGGCCCCCTAACAGAAGTCATATGTTAGATGAAGTATAAATCAGGAAATTAGAGCAGCATGCAACAAAGGTTATGCAATAACCCTGTGGGACTTTAGTCTTCTTGTAGACTGGGCAAGCCAAGTTGGCAAGAGAGTCTTGGAGGCAGGTGCATGGAATGCTTTTGAGATGGTTTTCTAAATTAATGAGCCAGAATTTCATCGTGGAGACAAATAGCTCGACTCAGGAAATTGCCCCTGATGGTGCAGTTTAATTCAGGAGGGATGGGGGGTTGAGTGCAGGCTACCTGCCACTCCCAGACACAGAGCGGAAGCGGCCACAGGGGCTGCCGATGCCAAGGTGGGATGGTTAAAAGGCCTGCCTCGATTCTCTGAGACTTCGTTTCAGAGCTATCAGCCAGTTAGCCCAGCATCAGCAGTATGGAAAATGGTAGGAGCTGTTGTTAAAGTCATGGTAACAGGGCACTTAAAAATTGCAATATGAGCAGGCAGTGAACAGGGTTTTATGAAAGAGAAATTGTGTTTGTTGATCCTATTAAGGGATTTTTTTAGGCTGTAGATGAGGGGGAATCAGTAAGTCACAGAGTCGTAGAGTCATTTATGACACAGAAGCGGGCCATTCAGCCCATCGAGTCTATGGCAGCTCCCTACAGAGCAATCCAGTCAGTTGTTTTCTTCAATATTAGGCCCTCTAGTCCTCACCCTCACAACCCTCTCCACCCACTTCCCATGCCAATCCATGGGGGGTATGACTTGGCTTGGGGGGCAAGGGTAAGACCATTTGAAGTTATCCTTCAAAAGGTTCCCATATCCAGACTATGGTTTACAACTCTTCTGCGGGGCCATGAACCATGAGCTCTTGAGAAGCTGGCCCAAATCCACAAAAACTTTAGGGGCTAGGAGTTTGAGGGTGATGTGGTTAAGCCCAAAACAATGTCAGTTTGGAGGTATGAGAGGCAAATTGGCTGAGCTAGATTTAGAAATTAAAATAAAAGATATTATGGTTGATAAGCAATGGTGAACATTTAAATAAATAATTCATAATTCTCAGCAAATGTACATTCCCCTGAGAATAAAAGCTCCACTGGAAAGTGATACAACCATGGCTAACTAGAAAAGTTAAGGGCAGTATTAGATTAAAGTTGGGGCTTGCAAAATATGTTGCTAGCAAGTGTAGTAAGCCCGGGAATTGAAAAGGTTTTTCAAAATCAGCAAAGTATTACGAAGGAAGTGATAAAAAAGGGAAAAATAGGACATGAGAGTAAACTAGCAAGAAATATAAATGGGTTGTAAGAGAATTTACAAGCATGTAAAAAGGAAATGATTAGTAAAAGTAAAAAAAGTAAAAAAAGTAAAAGACCCTTAGAAGCAGAGTCAGGAGAAATTATGATAGAGAATTAGAAAATATTTTGCCTGTCTTCACAGTAGAAAACACAAAGAACGTATTGGGAAGTGTGGGAAAATGAGGGTCTAATGGGATTGAGGACTTAAAGTAATTATTATTAGTAAAGAAAAAGCACTGGAGAATTTAATAGGACTAAGTGGCAGAAAATCCCCTGGATTTGATGGCCTACATTCTAGAGTTCTAAAAGATGTGGCTGCAGAGATAACAAATGCATCAATTTTTCATCTTTGAGAGTTCCCTAGGTTCTACATTTTAGAATTGTCCTTGTGGATTGGATGGTAGTAAATGTAGCCTATCTGTTCAAGAAAAGAAGAGAGAAAACAAGGAGCTATAGGCCAGTTAGCCCAGCATCAGCAGTAAGGAAAATGCTAGGACCTGTTATTAAAGTCATGGTAATAGGACACTTAAAAAATTGCAATATGAGAGTGAACAGGGTTTTATGAAAGAGAAATCGTGTTTATTGATCCTATTTTTTTTAGGTTGTAGATGAGGTGAAATCAGTAGGTCACAGAGTCGTAGAGTCATTTATGACACAGAAGCGGGCCAATCGGCCCATCAAGTCTATGGCAGCTCCCAGCAGGGCAACTGAGTCAGTTCCATTCTCCCATTCAATCCCCTTAACCCTGCAAGTTTATTTTGTTCAAGCACCCATCCAATTTCCTTTAGAAATTATTGATTGTTTCTGCTCCCAGCACACACATTGGGGCCTAACCAGGATTTTATAAAGGTTCAGCACAACTCCCCTGCTTGGTACTCAATGTCTCTATTTATGAAGCCCAAGATCCAATATGCTTTGCTAGCCACTCTCTGAATATGCCCTGCCACCTTCAAAGATTGATTCACATGTACCCCCAGGTCCCTCTATTCCTGCACACTCTGTAGAACTGTACCATTAAGTCTACATTGCCTCTCCTGATCCCTTCTGCCAAAATAAGAATATCCCCCATATCGGGTGGGCCGGTCAGGAGCAGGCACGGGCGGGCACGGAGATGATCGCCACCCGCAATCAGCTCCGTGCCACCATTTTACGTGGGCGGGACAATTAAGGCCTACCCAGCATGACGCACAGCCAGTAGCACTTAGCGCTACCTGTGCGGGCGGGAGGGTGGGGGGAGTCGAGGTCTGCGCCCTTACACGCACGTGCGCAAAAGAGCACAGAAATCTCCATGAAGTACGGAGCTGCCTCAGGGGAATTAAGTTCATGTTGAAATCTATAAATAAAGAAAAATAAAAATTATTTAGACATGTCCCCTCATGTGACAGTGTCACATGAGCTGGGACATGTTTATGAATTGTTCAAAAAATATTCATGGAATTTATTAAACCTTCAGGAAACCTCATCCCGCCCATGGATGAGATTTCCTGAAAAACGTGAAGGCCGCTTGGCCTCTTCACCTGCCCACCAACCTTAAGGTTGGATGGGCAGCCCTGTTAATTATCCAAATTGGCACCCTAATGGCCTTAACAGGCCTTTGACAGTTCAGCGGGCGCGCGCCGGAGGCGGCTTGCGCGCCCGCCAAACAAAGGATCTGAATGACGTGCAGTGACATTGGGGCGCACGCCCGACGTCACCGCGTGTAATTTTACATGTTGGTGTGCCGGGCCCGCCCCCGCACGCCAGAATGAAAATTCTCCCCCATCTCATACTTCTCTGTATTAAATTACATCTGCCACTTGCCTGCCCTTTCTGCTAGCTTATCTATGTCACATTGCAAGCAGTTTATATCATCTTCACTGTTTGCCACTCCTCCAAGTTTGGTATTGGCAAATTCTACTCTATATGCCAAGATCCAAGCAAAAAAAAGGCAGTGGCCCTAACACTGAGCTGGTCTGTGTCACTCCAGTTCATTCCACAAGCAAGGTTGGCTTCAGGACGGTATTATCTCAGCTGATCAGCCACCAGCCATTCTTGGGACTGGTGTGAAGGGAGACAGGAATAGAGTCCAAGGAAAGGCAAGGAAATATTCTTAAATCAGGACTGACTCTTAGATAGAAAATTATTCAACATGTACTTTTTCTAGTATAATTAACACACAGTAGTTGACACATGTATTTTTACATTTTGCTCTCTGAATTTCAAGGTTACAATTCTTGGAGGAAATTCTGTGGCCTTTCGCAATCCAAGGATGTCATTCCGCTTTCTTGTGTCCTCAAAAACATGGATTTGGCAAAGAAACTCCTCAACTTGTATGGAACACCAGATAATATCGATGTGTGGGTGGGAGGTATCTCTGAACCCTTTGTGGAAGGTGGGCCCTTTGTTGGCCTGTTTAATAGGTCAGCAATTCAAGAAACTGAGAAATAGAGACAGGTATTGCACAAGTCTACCAGCACAGAAACTGAAATCTTTGATATTCATTGAGTTGTGGGTTTCCATTACAGTAAAATAAGACTTTCACACTCAAGGGATCGTGATTCAGAGACGCTGGGTTGCCTGGTACTCCAGTCTGACAGCCTTGACCGTGATGCATTTAGTCAATCAATTGTGCTACTGGACGGATCCAATTAAAACTGTGTTGATGGCTATGATGTGAACTTTTGGCTTCATGGTAGCATTTCCACCTTTCAGTCAGGATGTGCAAGGTTTGAACTAGGCCTTGATAGACATGGTGTGTGGAGACCAGTGCTCTGGCTCTGAATTCTGGGTTGACATTCAGCACAAATCTGGAATTCAGTGTCCTCCACCTCCAATCCAAAATTATATGGATTGTGAAATCCTGTAAAACCCTCCAATAACAACCCTATTGCACAGTACAAAGTTAGTTACGACATGGAAGGAGTGTCAGGTTATCATTCAATCTGCAAATCTTTTCATTCACTCATGCCATCTTTCAAAAGAAGAGCGTGAAAATATGATAACAACCAACGTGCAGGAAACTGTGAAGATTGCGTCACTAGCTATTAGCTGGGAACTTGAAGGTAAAAAAATGTGGAACCAACCTCACAATAAATGGGTTGAGAAACAGTGATATATTTCCACGTATAATTGGAAGTTTGTCAGAAGATATAGTTGATAGAGCTCAGGCTTTGGCCTAGAGGCCATTTGAGAAACAAAGGACATAAACACTTAAGGGCATGCTTGGGTTTTCAGTTTGCTGGGAGTCACTGTTTAAGCATTGACAGCAGTTTTCTAACTTGGTGACCTGCTCTTCCTTCCTGTCTTGCTGGTTGCTACCCGAGCTTGTACAGTGAACACTACGGATCAATTCTAGAGAGCCCAAAAACCCTTCCTGAGTTATCCAGCCATTGCATTTGAAGTCATTGAATGCTGTTCCTGTCTGACCCTCATTAAACAGCTACTATCTCCAGGGTCACAGAAAGTCCACAGCTAATGTTTGTAATGATAGCAAGTGCACATTATCTGCTCTGCATTTGCACTCAATTAGAAAAAGTCATGGAATTTACAGTGCAAAAGGAGGCCATTCAGCCCTTTGGTCCTTCATGCACGTATCAATGCTAGGTCTTCAACTAGAACTAACAATTCTAATCCCGTTTTCCTACATTTTACCTGAATCATTTTATATTATTCCTTTTCAAATAATTATTCAGTTCCTGTTTAAAGGAGTATGTTGTCTCTGCCTAATGGTCATGGATGATAAAGCACTCCACATTCTCACAGCCCTTTCCCTTTGTGAAAATATTTATTCTCTCATAACTATTATTCTTCCATTGTTAACCCTCAAACTATACCCGTTGGTACTGATTTTACACCCTGTGGAAAGCCCTTTATTGATTACCCTCTCAAACTTTTCATTATTTACAAATCTCAAAGAGCTTCCCCCATAATTTTCAGTTCCCTCAGGTTTGAGTGATTTACACAAACCGATTGATTGCACTAGGCATTGCAACAGGAAGTGGTTAACTCTATGCGCATTACAACCTTATCTATTTCAGGAATTTCAATAACATCACAATGATAATTTTCCCATGGATTAATCAGGTGACAGTTTTGGCTTGCTCGCAGCACTCTCAGCTCTGAGATAAACTATCATTGGTTCAAGTCCCACTCCAGACACCTACACACATAATTTACACCTCAGTGTAACTTTGAAGGGGTGCTGTCTTTCAGATGAGATGTTAAAGTAAGGCCCTTTCAGGTGGATGTAAAGCACCTATATGAAGAAGTTCAGGGAAGCTTTCTATGTCCCAGCCAATATTTATCCTTCAACTAATATCCCTAAAAACAATGTTTTTACTAGCTTTCACTAAAAGTTGGATCCAAAATTGGCTAAGTGGCAGGAAGCAGAGAGTAATGGTCAAGGGGTGTTTTTGTGACTGGATGCCTGCGTCCAGTGGGGTTCCACAGGGATCGGTGTTGGGTCCCTTGCTGTTTGTGGTATATAAACAATTTAGATATAAACAACTTGAATATAGGAGGGTTGATCAGTAAGTTCGCGGGTGACACGAAAATTGGTGGGGTGGTAAATAGTGAGAGGATAGCCTTAGATTACAGGAGGGTATAGACGGGCTGGTCAGATGGGCTGATCGGTGGCAAATGGAATTTAATCCGGATAAGCGTGAGGTGATGCACTTAGGCAGGACAAACAAGGCACGGGAATACATGATGAATGGTAGGACCCTGGGAAGTACCGGGGATCAGAGGGACCTTGGTATACATGTCCATCGGTCCCTTAAGGTAGTGGGACAGGTAGATATAGTGGTTAAGAAGGCATATGGGATACTAGCCTTTATTAACCGAGGCATAGAATACAAGAGCAGGGAGGTTTTGCTGGAACTGTATAAAACGCTGATTAGGCCACAACTAGAGTATTGCGTGCAGTTCTGGAATCCGCATTATAGGAAGGATGTGATTGCACTAGAGAGAGTGCAGAGGAGATTTATCAGGATGTTGCCTGGGCTGGAGAGTTTTAGTTATGAGGAGAGATTGGATAGACTGGGGTTATTTTCCCTGGAGCAGAGGAGATTGAGAGGGGACATGATTGAGGTGCATAAAATTATGTGGGGCATAGATAGGGTAGACAGGAAGGAATTTTTCCCCTTGATGGAGGGATCAATAACCGGGAGCATAGATTTAAGGTAAGGGGCAGGAGGTTTAGAGGGGATGTGTGGAAGAATTTTTTTCACCCAGAGGGTGGTGGGGATCTGGAACTCACTGCCTGAAAGGATGGTAGAGGCAGAAACCCTCATAACATTTAAGAAGTATTTGGATGTACACTTGCAATGCCATGGCATACAAGGCTATTGGTTTAGTGCTAGAGAATGGGATTAGAAGAGTTAGGCACTTATTTGACTGGCACAGACTCGATGGGCCAAAGGGCCTTTTTCTGTGCTGTTGACCTCTATGACTCTATGACTCTATGATTCTACATGCTTATTTATCTCATTGTTGTTTATGGGACCTTGCATTAGCTGCTATGTTTCTGAATCTACAACTGTGGCTGTATTTAAATGTTTGTCATTAGCTGTGGGACATTTAGGTTGTGAAAGGAGCCATACAAATTCAAGTTCTTTCTTCCTTTGGATACTGGTGGGAAAATGAAGGAGATTTTACTCCTGGCCAATGTCAGACTCTTAGTCAAATCTCCATGTCCAGGATAATCTGTGATAACACCAGGATTCAATTTCTTCCTCGGGATGCCTTTAAATTCCAAACATTCCCAGGAGGATATGTAAACTGCAGCCAGATACCACAGGTAGACCTGAGTGCCTGGAAGGAGGATGTGCAAGGTACGGTGTTACAGGATTGGGCCCAGCCTTCAGAAAGCTGACATTACAGTTCATGTACATTTATGTACAAAATTAACCAAATCTGCTGGTGTAAGAAAAAAGCAAAGAGAAACTGAGATTGTTTCTTGCACCAGAAAACTTGGTTGTGGAGATGATGGCATCGTGTTAATATTATGGGGCTAGTAATTCAGAGGCCCAGCGTAATGCGCTGGGGGCAGGGGTTCAGATCTCATCATGGCAGTTGGTGCAATTTGAACTCCAATAATAAAAATCTGGAATATAAGCTAGTCTTATAATAATGGTGACTATGACAACTATCATTGACTGTTGTAAAAACCCATGTGTTTCACTAATGTCCTTTAGGGAAGGAAATCTGCCATCCTTACCTGGTCTGGCCTACATGTGACTCCAGACCCACAGGACTTTGTTGACTCATAACTGCTCTCTCAAGTGGCCTAGCAAGCTATTCACTTCAAGGGCAGTTAGGGATGGGCAACAAATGCTGGCCTTGCCAGCAATGCCCACATCCCATGAAAGATTAAATTTTTAAAAATCTGCAACTCTGAGCTTTATTTTTCTGTGTTTTAGTGTGCCACCCTGCTTTCTGATGGTAGGGTGAGCCACCTGTAATTTCTGGACCTCAATCTTTCTCATTTATGCACTAACAGAAATTAGGCCATGGGGTTATTTTATTCAGCACCAAATATAATGGCTGAGCGTAGGCAACATTCATGTGTCATTGGTCAATAATGCCAAAATCTTGGCGAAGGCACCAAAGGCCTGGAATTTTTATTTTCAATTTATTCACATCTCTGTGAAAATGGATAAACATCTGAACACTTTGAGACAGAACATCTGTCATTTCTGCGGCCACTGAATCACTGCCAGATAATTGAAAGGATCCAGTAAAGGCTTAAAAATGGACATGAAGAGCAAATCTAGTCATGGCGCAAATCTGTCCGTTAGCTTTTCACAAAGTTGAATGAATTTTCCCTGGGCAGCACCAAATTCTTCAGACACTGTTCAGCCACCAGTCCAAATTAAAGCCTGTGACCCATTAGATTTGTAGTGTCCAATATAAATTGCTGACTGATCACAAGTGTGGCTACATGATACGATTTTATCTGTATGCAGTCATTTTGGTAAAAAATCCTTGCACACACTCGCACAATTCGGGTACATGTGTATGTAATAACTTTTTGTGTTAAAACTTCATGTGTATATTTACTTAACAAGCCACCATTCAGCAACTAAAAAAGCCAAAACAATTGCAATATTTAAAAAAATTTCTCAAATTTTTTTGACTTGCCATTTTAAAACAAACACAAAAAGGATAAAGTAGGCATGCATACAGCATGTGAATATGAATATTGCCGAAGGACAGTGTCTTTTAAAATTTATTTTATTATTCACAAGTCAGAAATGCAAATAGCCACTTCAAGCTTTCTAATTAATTGTGAGTCTAGCGGCTAATATATTGGACTACACTGCTTTAGACCACATACCTAGAATGTAAGGGTGGATTATTCTCTACCCTGCTTCCAAAAATTTCCCAAATTAGGGGTACAATGCAAAAAGAATTAGGCATTCATTATTTTCCATTCAACACTTAAATAACGCTGTCCTTGAATTTCCTCTAGGGCTTTACTGGTGTCTGCATCTGAAGAAGGTGCAGCACTGTAAATTATATGACAATGGATGCCAAATGGGTCTGCATTCAGATTCCCTCCAATAGCATTGGTGTAGATCAGAAGCAGACTGCCCCCATTAATAACCTGGTGTTTCTGCTGCCTGAATTTCCAGTTAGGCATTATCTGTCTTAAAGTGACAGGTTGATATTGTGAAGAAAGGATTTATCTTTGGCCTTTTTCATTAAATAATGTTGCTGAATACTATTTGTCTCTTGCATTTAGCAACAGAGGCTGTGGTCTGTCATGCACCACCATCCCCTTTTAATCACATAAGGCAGAATGTTGTGCTCATTAGGCGGGTGCGTGCCCGACTCAAACGAGCATAAAATGACGCGCGATGATGTTGGGCGGGCGTTCTGACGTCATTGCAATATTTCGGTCAGCGGGCGCGCACGGGAGTTGGCAGCATGCCTGCCAGCAATTAACAGGCCTATTAAGGCCATTAAAGTATTAATTAAATGACACTTTTCGCTGCCCGTCCAACCTTACAGTTGGTGGGCAGGTGAAAAGGCCAAGTGGCCTTTAGATTTTTTGCGGAACCTCATCCATGGGCAGGATGAGGATTCAATCAGTGATTTAAAAATAAATTTAAAATGTTCAAACTAATTTGTAACATGTCCCTGCTCATGCAACAGAGTCACAGAGGGGACATGTTATTAACGTTTTTTAATTCTTTATTTTTTATGTTCAGAGCTTCAGCTCCCTGAGACAGCTCTGTGCCTCAGGGAGCTTTTACTGCGTTCACCCACATGCATGCACGAACCTCTGCACTCGCCCTCCTCCCGCCCCCACCCTGCCACACAGGCAGCGTTGCAGCATGGGATTCATGCTGGCTGCTTGTTAATTGGCCAGCCAGCGTGAAATGGTGGTTGCGGCCCGATCACGGACAGCAGTCCGATTAGCAGCCGCTCCCGCTCGCCCCCACCGAGCCCACTCGACAACCGGAAAATCCCAGCCACGGTATTTTTGGAGACAGTTGAGAGGAAACAATCCTAAGTGTCCTTGACAACTGATGAAAAAAATTGCTTGACCCTCTGCTGAGCCACTCACAATAGTATCCTCAGTACAGATTAGATTCCCTCCTCTCCTGACCATACCATTAGTCTATCCCCAAATTGAATAAAAAGAAATGGCTCAATCTCAAACAAGCATCTCATTTTATTGCTATCATTCTTCATACTTCTTTCATCCTGTTTTTCAAATTCAAAATGCACCAATATCACGAATATATTACAATCTTTGGTATATTGAAACAAGTGCATGTGCATCTACCACTTGATCCCACGATGATTCCCTTCTGCCTAGTCCTTTCAAGGCCCCCTGCAGATGAACCCAAATTCCTGCTTGGGATACTGATGTCATCCCGCATGAATACATTCACAAAAGAAGCATGTCAAAATAATCAAGAAGCATAAAGAACTGTTTCTGGCTGGCCTAATGTCTTTCAACATTCACTTATTCAAGAGGGGCTGGAATTTTTAATTTCAAGCTTCAACAAACAATGAAATACATCTATTTCTCACATGAGGATTTTACAGTGTTTACCTCTTTATCGTTACTGGTGCCGCCAAGATGCCAGAAGAAGCCCTGAATGCTTCTTCCCTGTTGGGTTATGCCTTATTGTGCACTGCCACGTGGCCCTGATGTGCACCTATTCTGTTTAAACGAGGCCCCAGATGAAAGCTCAGACACTGAGGTGACTGTACCAGTCCTCCGTTACACTCTGCTGGAGTAGCAGGCGAGGAGTGCCGAAGAGTGAAAAACCATTATATTAGGGTAACATTTCCAGAGCAGTTCTCCCAATCTTCCAGTGTTACTTAGGTAGGGTTTCAGCAAAAATCCCAGAGAAATTGTAAATGCCATCAGTGCTGCCCTCTAGGTTTTCAGCTCAAGATATACCCAGGGCCTGTGCAGCATTATTAGGTGCCCTAGAAGAAACTTCAGCCTTGCGCTCCCTCCTTTTTTCCACCCACCCCCTCTCTCCGCTGCCAAACTTTGCCACCCTAGATGACTACCTAGCTTGCTTAATGGTTGCACCGGCCCTAGTCATAGGATAAGGTTAGGAGAACCCCTGACAGACATTTTATCCCAACCTTTATCTTTTTTATTTTTTTTATTAATTTAAGGGATGTGAGCTTCGCTGGCTGGGCCAGCATTTATTGCCCATCCCTAGTTGCCCTTGAGAAGGTGGTGGTAAGCTGTCTTCTTGAACTGCTGCAGCCCATGTGGTGTAGGTACACCCACAGTGCTGTTGGGGAGGGAGTTCCAGGATTTTGACCCAGTAACTTGACGATATATTTCCAAGTCAAGATGGTGAGTGACTTGGAAGGGAACTTCCAGGTGGTGGCGTTTGCATCTATCTACTGCCTTTGTCCTTCTAGATGGTAGTGGTTGTGGGTTTGGAAGGTGCTGTCGAAGGAGTCTCGCGAATTTCTGCAGTGCATCTTGAAGATGGTACACACTGCTGCTACTGTGCATTGGTGTTGGACGGAATGAATGTTTGTGGATGTGGTGCCAATCAAGTGGGCTGCTTTGTCCTGGACGGTGTCAAGCTTCTTGAGTGTTGTAGGAGCTGCATTCATCCAGGCAAGTGAGGAGTATTCCATCACACTCCTGATTTGTGCCTTGTCGATGGTCAACAGGCTTTGGGGAATCAGGAAATGAGTTACTCGTCACACTATTCCTAGCCTCTGACCAGCTCTTGTAGCCACAGTATTTATATGGCTAGTCCAGTTCAGTTTCTGGTCAGTGGTCAGTGGGGGGATTCAGTGATGGTAATGCCATTGAACATCAAGGGGCGATGGTTGGGTGGCGCAAATGTTACTTGCCATTTGTCATCCCAAGCTTGGAAGTTGTCCAGGTCTTGCTGCCTATGGACATGGACTGCTTCAGTATCTGAGGAGTCGCAAATGGTGCTGAACATTGTGCAATCATCATCCCTTTTAACCCATTTCTGGCCTTACGATGGAAGGAAGGTCATTGATGAAGCAGTTGAAGACGTCATATGTAGGCCAGGCCAGGTAAGGACGGTTGATTTCCTTCCCTAAAGGGCACCAGTGAACCAGATGGGTTTTTACAATGATCAACAGTGTTTTCATGGTCATTATTAGACTTTAATTCCAGACATTTATTGAATTCCAATTTCACCATCTGCCATGGCGGGATTTGAACTCAGAGCATTACCCTGGGTCTCTAGTGCAGTGACTATGCCAGCACTTCCCATTTATCTGAGAGTCCTGCAACTTTGACCCTAAGCTTCCATTCTCACAATCAGCCCTTAAGCACTGTATTGCAACATTCCTGCTCTAATGAGCCTGCTTTTGTCCAATTATCCCTCTGCTCATGTGTGAAACTCCACACCACCACCACAGTAATTGTGCTGCTCATATGATTCTCCATGTCCCCACTACCTCTCTTGACGCCCACAATGTCTCTGTGCCATCAGACTCCTTCTCTGGCATCCAGTCCTGGATAATCCATAATTCCCTCCAGTTAAACACTGGGAAGACTGCAAACATCGTCCTTGGATCCTGCTACAAACCTCCTTCCAAGTCACCATCTCTGGTTGCACCAGACTATTTGCAAACTCTGCATCCCTTTTAACCCTAAGCTTAATTTCCAATGCCATATCCTTTCCAACACAAACACAGCCTACTTTCACTTCCAAAACATCATTCATCTCTGCCCTTACCTCAGCATATCAACTGCTGAAATCCTCATCCATGCATTTGTTGCCTCAACCTCAATTACTCCAGTGCTGTCTTGCTGGAATTCTGATCTTTCACTTTCCATAAACACCAACTGATCTGCAAGTATCCAATCCTGCACAAAGTACCACTTTCCCATCGTTCCTGTCTTGACTGACCTGCTCTGGCTATTGGCCCTCAGTTTGTCAAATTTAAAATTCTCATCCTTGTGCTTAAGGATCTCCTCCTCATCTCTATCACTTCCTCCAGCTCTACTACTCACCTGCCCTGAGCTCGCCATTCCTCTGCCTTCAGTTTCTTTAGCTTCATTAGCAGCTATATTTTCTGTCGTCCAGACCTCATACACTGGAATTTCCTGCCTAAATTCTCCACCTCATCATCTCTCTCATTTCCTTTAAGATTCCCCTTAAAACTCACCTCATTGACAAAGCTTTCTGTCAATCTGCTTAATCTCTGGTTGGACATCCATAGTTGCTCAAATGTTCCCTGTAACATCTCTTGATTAATGTCTGTTTGTTCCTTTTACAGTGACCCCCTGTGGGTCCGACCCTGTTGTGGACCATGCCCATTTCTCAATCTGTAAATCCTCAGTCTGGTACACCTGTGAGTCTTATTCAAGCTGGTGGGAGGGGATACAATAAAATGTTGAGTAACGGACTATGAAACTCTGCACCACCTAACTGTACAGGTAAGAGTTTTGATAAATGAATGAATAGAAAATTGAAATGGAATGAAGGAAGCGGGGTTGTGGGGGTGGGGTGGGTATAATTGTTCACTTAAGCAGACAGCCAGCTGACTGCTCAGGATCCAGACTATTCCAAGTGCCAGGCATCATTTACACAGAACTGGCAAGCTCCTTGAATGGGAGCCCGTCGCAGTATCAGGTAGTCTGCAGTGAGGTCAGACCCAATGGCTGGAGAAGGTGAGGTAAGGGTTCACAAAAGCGGAAATGTGTGAGGTGGAGGGGGTAGGGATGGGTGCAGGACAGCAGCCACCTGAATTATTTCTGATGAGCACTCCTGGTCCCACAAAAATAAAGTTATCACTTATCACTGATGGCATCCAATTCATGGTGGATAGGTTCAACTGAGAGGAGTGCTCCCAGAAGATACTTCAGCAGTATTGTTATAATCTCCAACTGAGGTTATCCCTGGACAAGTCTGATCCCAGAGTGGAACCCAGTTTGATAGATCCTAACTTTTATTTGTTTGTTTAGATACATGGAAAGTAGCTACTGAACAGAGTCATAGGAGTCAGCTGATGAACTTTTAACAAAAGAATAAAACATTTATTAAACAAGAAAAGGTGAACTTTTTACAACACTCCTTCACCCACAACTATACCTTTACAGGTATATACAGATGTGTAAGGATAATACAAGTAATAAAAGCTATCTTATACTTTAATGTTCACAGTAAGCACACAGTCCATGTAAACCAATGGCGCCGTGTGGTCAGACACGCTATACTCTGATCTCAAGTGACAGATTCCACCTCATCCAGATGCTATGGATCTCTCCTCAACTCTACCCAGACGCTTGTCACACCTTAAGCCTCACTGAATCCCGTCCTTCACACAAGGGTTACAGACCTTCAGTTCTCACTTTGGACCTTCTTGCCTCTTGCAAGCTCTTCTCGTTTTAAATCTGTTTTCTGCAGCTTTTGTCTCTTCAAACCTGAAGCTCAGAGCCTTTCTCTCTGCCTCTTACTCTTAACTTCACTTAACAGGACCTTTTCCAGGCTCCTGTCCTTCCTTTGACTCAAAGGTCATCTTTGGACTTTCTCTTCTTCCACTCCCCTGGATTTGTGGGGTTTTCTGTAGCTTGGGGCTTACTATCTGTCCCTTTTTAGTCCCTTTTGCTTCACAGCTACCTTCAAACCAACTGAACTCAAACAGCTTCCAAAAAAAAATGCTGTTTCTCGACTTCTATATGTGTCTGTGGGAGGGACCTGCCGCCCTGGGCCCCAATTGCTAAGCAACAGTCCAATCCTTGTACCCTTGTATGTTTACTTTCTCTTTAGGGGTCGTAAAACTCCTCATTAAAAATGCAAGCACCTTTATAAAGTGAAACTAAAACTCCATTTGACCTTTCTTAACATACGGATACAGAAATACAAATCAAACTTAAACTTTAAAGCTAAAACTCATTTCTAACATTCACAAATAGCAATATAACTTACTTAAACTATCTCTATTTCCTAACAGCATAATGCTGAAAAAAGAGACTAGTCAAAGCTTTTCATCTTGCACTCATCAGGACACTTTGCAAGAATATCAATATAAGGGGAAAACAACAATTTCTACTGTATTGTTGTTTTCCCCTTATATTTATATTCTTGTGAAGTGCCTTGATGAGTGAAAGATGAAAAGCTTCTCTTTTTTTCAGCAATACTCAAGTTCTGTATCACCAGTACACCATGAAAATGGCTCTGAAGCCCGATCATTATAAAAATAAGATTCTGATTAAAATGTATTCCTGACACTCTTACCTGAGTCTGGTAGGCACCTCATGTAATAAATCATTAGCAGGGAGGTGACAGTAGGAGTACTGCTTTGATTTTAACTCATGTATCGCCTGTCTTCTACGGCCCTTAAATTCCCCCCGTTGTATACAAAACCTGCAAGCAAAAGAAAGGGGAAAAAATAGGAAAATTAAAAATCAGGCACAGATGATATTAGTGATACAAAGACAGGAACAAAGCAAAGCAAGTTTTATTCTGAGCTTAATAGTTTACACTGCATCCTAAGGGTAAAGGACAGAAAATGGAACTACTTTGAATTCTGAGTGATGCATTGCCTCCCAGCCCTGAATTGCCACAGGAGACCTGCTGGCCTCCCAGTGGAGTCCCAATGAATTCCAGGAATGCCAATTTTAGCAATTTCCACTTTGCTGTGACACTTAAATTACTGTAAGTACCGAGACAGATCAGTACTCTGACTGCCCAACATACTAGGCATTTGTGCTGTGGCTGAGGGGTCAAACCCAAACTGTAGACCTGTGGCCCACACTATCTCTGTATCTGCATCAAACGGTAGAGTGGTTTGCTCCCGCTTCACTGTGCGCACAGCAAGTGCACTTGGAAAGCTTGAAGTAGTGAGTAATTGTAGAGGAAAGGAAAACAATAGAATTATCATTTATTTTCCAGAATATTTCAGTAAAGATCACAAATATAAAGGGTTACTACCCTTCTGATTGCACACTTCTACTTCACAGGTGCAGTTGCCAAGGTCTGCTCATCGAAATGGAAGTAGCTAGTTAACGGGAACTTGATGAAGATGAGATTGCTTTTGTAGACTGTTGGCAATTTTTTGGAAATTTCCTGTGGGTATCTGCAAGATTCTTGCACCCTTTTTTCTCAGCCAGTTTTCATTTATACACTCCATTATTCTTGAAGGGGCTTGTACCGAAGGGAAATTAACAGTAAGCATCTGAAAGCTGCCAGGCCTCAATACAAATTCCACTTAAAATGATAGACACCCAGTTCCCATCCAGTAGATAGATATAGGCCTCGGCAATGTGTCCAAGATCTTTTACATGATCTGTGTCTCAGGAAACTGCACTCAGACAGGAGCCTCAGAGAAGGTTTGCTGTTTCCCCACTGCCCATCCCCTCCCCAAGGCCACCTACCATTGTTAGGGCTACTAATTCCAAAGACCCTTGAAGCTCTGAGCCATTGTGTCTCATTTTTCGACTCCTCCAAATGTTTACCGTTAGCTTCAGGTAATGGAAGCAGCATTGTTTAATAAGTGATGGATCTTACAGGGTGCAGATAAACATGTCGATCTACTCTTACACTTCTCTTCGATTGCTTGTTAGAATAAAAGAATGATAACACAAAGCCAGCATGTTTAATTGGACTTGGAGGAGATAAAGATGATGTTGGACCACCTGGACCTTACGAAAGAATTGTTCTGAAAAGATCAGCCTTTTCTGTACAACTTGCAATTGAGAATTCAGAATCGAGCATAGCCATATCATTCTGGGTACAATTTGCGATGGGCAGATAGACTAGTAACAGGTGTATTTTAACCTAAAAAAAAAAGCAGGTTTTGGTTGAATGAGAGCGAGGATTTAATGTCTTAAATCAGATTCCCAACCCAAGCCAGCCTCCAATCCTCCCACCGTCAGCTTTAACTGAGACAGGAAGGTGGTCAGACGATCAACTTGCTCCAAGGAGGTAACTCAAACCATTGTAATTCAGCATTTTAGATTTAACTGAGCCTCAAAGAAGACATTAGTTACATGTAGAAAAGGAGTTGGTGGATCCAGGAGGTAAATGCCTTTGTACCTACCTCCTGAACCTAATGTACCTGCCTGAGGAACTCTCACGATCAGGCACTTCCCAACCTTCCCCATTAGGCTTCAGATTCCCACCCCTCACAAGATCTTCAATCCTTTCCCTGATGCCTTTGATCTTCCCCATCAGGCCTGTGAGCTCCTCCCACCTCAAGGCCCCTGACTTCACCTTGTCCCCTGCACTTCTAACCTCCAAGCCCACAACAGTCTCCCACACCCCCAACCCAACCCAGGATCTGCAGCCACCCCCAGATTGCCCCCTTCCCACCAATCGAACCATTCTCCCCCCCTCAAAAATTGAACCCCCTGCCCTCTCCACACTGGGAACGCCCAGCCCCTCCTCTCCAAAATCACACCTTCCCGCCACCTCCAACCTGGCGTGGATTTACCTGGTCTGGTGGCCTTCACCAGCTGGTTCCTTCTCTAACAGGAAGCCAAGCTTGTCAATCAGGCTGCCTCCTCAGTGGAGACTGATCTGTGACATCAAACACAGTTAAAACTCCGGACCGTGCTCATGAATCCCAATTTCCAGGTTCCCTGAGACTTTCTGAGTCACCCGCTGGGTCAAGTAAATAATAACGCCGGCCTATAATCCTCTCCCAGGTGTGTTCACTTCTTATGTCCTGGGGGTGTATCATATTTCTTATCAATTTGAAGTTGGTAGTACTACAGCTAAGTTTCTTAATAGAAACGCTCCTATTGTGGTTACTTCACAACAAAACAAGCAGTAAGTTCAAGCCATTATATCCGTGAAAGTTGGTGCTTTATCTCCAGATCTGTCTGTTTTCTTTTGATTTGTAATATTTTCCAATTATTCTTAGAAATGTGGTGTTAATTATTAATGTGGGAATAAAGGAGCTGATCAATAATCATTAAATTACAAAATATGTATTGAATCACCTTCTGCATGTTCTAAATTAGCAATCGTAAAGAATCAGTCCTGAACAAAGGGGCTGGGTCAGTAGCATAGTCGGAGCCCAGTGGTTTAATCGGGCTGGACAGGATTGTCTGAACTTTGAAATGTTAATTTCTCTGAAAGCCAGATGATATAGAAATTTATCCTCATTGTTTTGACATTTTCAAAGAAAGCCAATAAAGAACATAGACAAAAGCAAAATACTGCTGATGCTGGAAATCTGAACATAGACCTCCAAGCTCAGCAATGCTGGTTTTCAAATGAATTTCATAAATTATAAGGGACAGCTTCGTCGCTAGTTAATGGTTAACACGGTGAGTGAAAAGGCCACAGCCAATCTAGAAGATATCATCCACTAACTGAACTAATGCAGGCTAAAATCATCACGGATTGAAGATAATCCTTTATAAAACACTGGTTCGGCCTCAACTGGAGTACAAAAAAAACATAAGAACCAGGAGCAGGAGTAGACCATTTGGCTCCTTGAGCCTGCTCCATCATTCAATAAGATCATGGCTGATCTGATTGTAGCCTTAACTCCACCCTCCTGTCTGCCCCCATAACCTTTCACTCGCTTGTCAATCAAAAATCTGACAAACTCGGCCTTAAATATATTCAACGACCCAGCTCACTGGGAAGAGAATTCCACAGGCTAATGATCCTCTAAGAAAAAAATTCCTCCTCATCCCTTCCTTAAATGGAAGACCTCATATTTTAAAACTGTGTCCCCAGTTCTAGATTCCCCTCATGAACACTATCCTGTCAAGTCCCCTCAGAATCTTGTATGTTTCAATAAGATCACCTCTCATTCTTCTAAACTCCAATGAATATAGGCCCAAGATGCTCAACCTTTCCTCATAAGGCAAACCCCTCATTCCAAGAATCAGCCTAGTGAACCTTCTCCAAGCTGCTTCCAATGCAAATATGCCCCTCCTTAAGTAGGGTGACTAAAACTGTACACTGTGGGGTCTCATCAATGCCCTGTACAATTGTAACAAGATTTCCCCTCTTGTATATTCCATTCCCCTTGCAATAGAGCCCAACATTCCTTTTGCCTTCCTAACTGCTTGCTGTAAATGTATGCCAACTTTTTGTGATTCACGTACAATGGCTCAAGATGCCTATACGGCAGCATTCTGCTGTCTCTCTCCATTTAAATAATATTCTGCTTCTTCTTCCTTCCTGCCAAAGTGAACAACCTCACATTTTCCCATGTTAGACTCCATCTGCCAAATTTTTGCCGACTCAATTAATCTATCCATATCCCTTTGCAGACTCTTTGTATCCTCGTCACAACTTGTGCTCAATTCTGGAAACCACACTTTATGAAGAATCTAAAGGCCTTTGAGGGGATGCAAAAAAAAAATGTAAGAGAATGGTTCCAGGGCTGGGGGACTTCAGTTAGAAAGTAGGTTGGAGAAGCTAGGGTTGTGCACCATAGAGAAGAGAAGATTTGACGGAGGTGTTCAAAATCATACGGGGTCTGGACAGAGTAAATAGGGAAAAACAGCTTTTACTGGCGGAAGGGCCGAGAACCATAGACCACCGGTTTAAGGTGATTGGCAGAAGAACCAGAGTCATAAGCAGGAAAAGCTTTTTTATGCAGCGGGTGGTTAGGATCTGGAATGCACTGCCTGAGAGTATGGTGGAGGCAGGTCCAATCATGGCTTTCAAAAGGGGATAATTATCTGAAGAGAAAAGATTTTCAGGCCTACAGGGAAAAGGCGGGGGAGTGGGACTAACAGAGTTGCTCTCATAGAGAGCCAGCATGCACACAATGAGCCAAATGGCCTCCTTCTTTGCTGTAATCATGCCGTGATTCTATTTCTTGGGATTTTATTCACAAGTGTTCTGCTGGGTTTTAGGTGTAGACATCACCTCTTAGCAATGTGCTGAGATAAGAAGCTCAAATTATGGAAATATGTCTAACACAAAGCCAGATGAAGGATGGGATATTTCGGTTAACCCATGAGGAAGTACTACATGCAGAAGTCTCATCATGTGCTGAACTGTTTCCTTTAGCATTTGCTGAATAATGATAAGTGTGAGACAAATTAAACCCACTTTTATGCAAAATAGCCATGGGTACCTCAAACTGGAGATAGTGTTAATATATCCAGAATTTAAAACTAGTTGATCCATTTGCTTTTTAAATGCTGTCACTGCAATAATAAGCTGACTGATCACAATTGCAATCCAGCACAGGTTTGAGTTGTCAAACTGCACACATTTCTCAACTATGCTATTATGAGGCAGAAGTCAAGTGCTCCCCGCAAAGGATGATTCCCTAATTGGAGAGCCAGATCACCTTGGGTTTCTTCACACATAGCATACTCACTAGCTAATGGATACCTGTGTGTGTCTTTCCCTCTCTTTCTATTGAGTGAGACAGGGAATGTTTAATGGGAGGAAAATTAATAAAAAAAAACCTCACATAAGCAAGTGTCATTAAGATAGTAAACCATATGCTATATGTTTACGGCAATTATATTAATCAGAAGTTTTGCAGAACAATTTTGTGTGTGAGACAACAGTCATTTCCAATGCACCCTCAAGTGAAATTAGGGATGGGCAATAAATGCTGGCCTAGCCAGTAATGCCCACATCACATGAACAAACAAGAAAACTTGATCAAATCCATTCATTGGAAAACACTAATAAATCTCTTCAGATTTCTCTGCATCAGTGGGAATTGTCCCATTATCTCCTCAACTATAGTTTAATATAATGTAAGGAAGTCTTGCTAAAGTTGTGTAGATCCTTGGTGAAACCACACCTGGAGTATTGTGTTTAGTTTTGATCCCCTTACCGAAGGAAGGATATACTGGCAGTTTGATGCAACTGAAAGGCTTGTTAGATCATTTCAGAGGGCAGTTAAGAGTCAACCACATTGCTCTGGGTCTGGAGTCACATGTAGGCCAGACTAGTTAAGGACAGCAGATTTCCTTCCCTAAAGGACATTAGTAAATTAGATGGGTTTTTATAACAATTGACAATGTTTTTGTCGTCACCAATAGCTTTTAATTCCAAATTTATTTCACTAGCTTTTAATTCCAAATTTATTAACCGAATTAAAATCCCATCAGCTGCCATGGTGGGATTTGAACTTGTGCCCCTAGTGCATTAGACTGAGCCTCTGGATTTCTAGTCTAGTGACATTACCACTGAACCATCAAGTCCCCATAATTAAATGATTAAATGATTAAGTTATATTGTAGTAATTGTAAGTTAAACCTTTCATACTGTTATGGGAATCATGTGAATCATATGAATCAGCTCTAAACATGGGCAATCTTAGAGGTGGAGCTTTCTAGCCTTGGTCTTGGTACAAGAATGTAGCTGCATCAGGAGATCTGTCAATAAAGATTATTGGTTCTTACAAGAAACTTGCCCAGTACACCAAGTTGATTACAATTAGCAACAAGGATGGGATAGCTCCAATGCTGCACCTCGCCTCTTGAATGTGAGTATTTTGATTTTTAAGGGAAGTAAGAAAAGTATACTCACCAATAATGCTGCTCTTCAGCAGAATTGACCCATACGACTCATCCATCAAAGGTTGGAGTCAGTACATACAGCGCCTAGGTTTCTACCTTGCAGCAAACAAAATAATGGCGGAGGAGAAACAGAAGTGTCTGCAGGAGTAAAACGTGTAACCTAATCTGTAGTCTGACTGCTCCAAACGCGCCAAATTCCAGCTCCTTCACCAAGCTAGTAGACCTTGTGAATGCACATTTTCACAACGTACATCACAAAGTTAAAACAGTTAACGGAGCACTGTGACTTCAGTGATACTCTAAATGACACGTTGTGAGATGTCGTTTGGATTGCAGTGTACACGACGGCACCATTCAGCGCCGATTACTTGCAGAAGTTAATATAGATCTGAAACGCGCCATGGAGAAAGCGTTGGCAATGGCGAGTGCTGAGAGGGACTTGCTTGCTTTGCAGAGTATGCAACATGGCGCCATTCTGCAGTTAGTGCGGGAACCTACCGCCAGGCATGGCACAAAGATCAGGGACACAACCGCGAAACGGGAAGCGGTCCCTATCGCTCAAAAAACAAAACGAAATACTGGAAGTAGCTCACCAGTAGTTCAGAAATTAAAGTGTTACCAATGTGGGGGTAATCATGTACCGGAAACCTGCAGACTTAAAGAGGCAGAATGCTACTACCGTCACAAAAAGGGCATGTTATAAAGCAATGCAGGGCAAAATCAAGACAGCCATTCAGACAGCAGGTCAAGTTGAATGAAGTGCATAATATAGATGAACCAGAAGCTGCTGATGGTGATATCTATTCCCGAGACAATCTCAGGGCCAGATAAATTGAATCAATCACCATCACCCTTCAAGTAAATGGAAAGTCTCAAGTCATGGGGGTGGACACAGGAGCATTGACCACAGTGGTGGGAGAACATATCTTTAAATATCCCAGAGAAGGGACACAGCCATTGAATTTGGAGCAAACCACAGCTCAGCTAAAAAGCTATACTGGGGAGGCAGTTCAGGTGAAAGGCATTCTACAGGCAACAGACAGCCCAGCTGCCAGTGATTGTTGTAACAGGTGAAGGACGTGGCCTTCTGGGCCGCGATTGGTTGAAAGAAATTAAACTCCTCTGGTCAGAAGTTTTTCAAGTCCGAACAAGAAGAAATCCTGAGTTGACAAGGGAATATGATGGTGTCTTTTGGAATGAGATAAGAACTGAAGGACCTTCATAGGATGCAAGGATCCCTCAGGTCAGAGTTCGTTCCACAGGAAAATCATGAAAAGAAGCGAAACAAATATAGTGCCACTCTGAACAAACTGAAGAAACAGTTGGCAGAAAAAACTCAACAATGTTCAATGTTCCAAGAGGAAGCCAAAAGATGCAATAAAGGAAACAGAAGAACTGAAGAATCAATTTATTGAGACAAAAGGGGCATCAGAAGGAAAAATCATGGAACTTTCCAAGATACGAATGGGTAGCTCAACCCCCGAACTGAACCAAGTTAAGATTTCACCAGAGAGAGATTTGGCCGACTGTGAAATCAAAATGAAGGATGAGACAAAATTCTGGGGCAAACACAAGAAGAAACAACAGAAATTAAATCTGAAAGGCCAATAGAATATGTCTCCAGAACCCTCTCTGCAGCAGAGAAAGGTTACTCACAAATTGGAAAAGAGGGTTTATTTGTCATACTTGGAGTAAAGAAGTTCCATCAATATTTGTAAGGTCAACATCTCACCATAGTGTCAGATCACAAGCCACTGTTGGGTTTATTTAATGAAGATAAAGCAACCCCACCAATAGCCTCTGTTAGAATTCAAAGATGGGCTTTAATTTTGTCGGCATATGAGTACACCTTTATGTGCCGTCCGGGTGTACATATAGCAAATGCAGATGCCCTCAGTCGTCTTCCTTTGTCAAGTAGCATTACACATGCTCCAGTACCACAAGATGTTGTACTTGAGTTGAATTTCCTGGACTCCTCACCAGTTTGAGTGAAGCAGATAAAGAATTGGACAAACCAGGACCCAATTTTATCAAAGTCTGAGACCAAGTATTGCAAGGATGGTCAAATGCACAAGCCTCTGAAGAATTAAAACCATTCTACGCCAATAAATCTGAACTGAGTTCAGATACCAGGATGGTATCTTGTATCTTGGGAGCAAGAGTCGTCATCCCTTCGCAAGGAAGAGAATTGACAGAGCTTCATAGTGCACATCCTGGTATTTCAAAAATGAAGATGTTCACATGAAGGTGACCAGGTATAGACAGTGATATAGAAAAAATGGTGAAACACTGTCTCCAGTGTCAGCAACAGCAGAAGTTTCCCGTTTCAGCTCCACTGCATCCGTGGGAGTGTCCTGGTCGTATCCTGGATTAGGCTACATATAGACTATGTAGGTCCATTTTTAGGTACCATGTTTTTAGTGATCATCGATGCATATTCTAATTGGATGGATGTGTATGAAGTGAGATCACCTACATCATGTGCAACTATTGAAAAGCTGCGCCAATGTTTTAATGTACATGGCCTACCAGAAGTTATTGGACAGAGTCGTCCCAGATTTGCAATAAGTGCGCTAGGGGGCAGATAAAACGACATTTTACCCCTGGCCGCGATGGCGGCTTTTCGCACCATATTGTCCCAAACCCACTGCATTATTTATGCATTCCCAGGAAACATGCCGTTTCCATGGTGGGCAGGCTCTCATTCACCCACCACGCAATCACCTAGCCGCTTCTGCACGCCGGGCGCTATATTTAAAGTCCAGCTGTGCGCACACATCTCACTGCTTCCAGCCCACAACTACTGCAGGGAAGATGTCCACGAAAGGCAAAAGGACTGCAACCCCCAGGTTTAATGACGCATCATTGGGATGCCATTTGGAGGCCACTGTGATGTCCTCTATCCCCGCTCTGGCTACAGGACGGGCAGCACCAATCCAGCATAGGAGGCAGTGGCAGCGGTGGTCAGCGCCAATGGCCTTCAAAAGAGGACAGCCACCCAGTGCCGCTACAGAATGAATGATCTCATCCATTCTGTCAAGGTAACTCATTTTTCTCATCACTCTCAACCCACACACTCACAAATCCATCACACATCCACACGGATCTCACACCTCATGGGAGAACACCACTAACTCTCACACACACCCTCACATCTCCATCAGACTCATATCCTCAGGAGCTAACATCCTCATCCCTGTCCATGTCTCTGCTCACCACACAAACATTCCACGCAGTGCCATGTGTCCTGCTCACACTCTCTCCATTTGTTCCCATGCAGGAGAAGCTGGCTCACATCAGCAGGGAGAGGTCCCAGACCGCGGGGTGGAATAGCCCACATTCGGCCCCTCACTCACTTTGAGGACCGTGTCATCGCACTGACTGGTGAGACCGTGGACCGTGCCTGCGGCGACAGTGAGGTTGGCGGTAAACATCCTCGTGAGGATCTTGCATCACATCATCCCTCCCTCAACACAACTGTGAGTGCTCTCTCTCCTGCTTTTGACTCTGCTGCCATGCACTAATGATCTCTACTTTGGTTCACAGGGAGCTCTGCCAAGGAACCAACACCCTCAACTAGCCAGTCCCTCAGCTCCATCCACGTCCTCATCTGCAACCAAGAGGACTCCTCCTCCATTGAAGAGCTGGAAATAAGCAACCTGGAAGACCCATCACCGCGCTTACCCACACCCTCCACCAGTGCAGAGACACACACCTCAGTGGAACCTAGATCTAGAACTGGCTTGGGTTCGCAATCTACTGGTCACCACATGGACACGTGTCCACAGCAGGAGGGGGCAGATTCGTGCGAGCTCCCCGGCACTCGGTGGACTGCTGCGGAGGAGGCATCTGTGAGGTCCGATTCAGATGATGAACCTCTGGGTTTGGCCTTCCAACTCATCCAGGAGAGTCAGCAGAAGGAGGGGAACATCACACAGAGCTGTTGAAAGCCCTCAACAGAGTGGCATGCGAATTGGAGGAGTGTGTTCACCTGCTCTCTGCTGCAGTGGTGCCCACATGTGCGCACATGAAGATCTCCATGGGGAGGATGGCAGACACCATGGAGACCCTAGTCCAGCAGAACACAGAGATGTGTGCAGGCTTGCACTCCACCGTGTAACCATGGGTGAGTTCCTGCATTGGCAGCGTGAGAGGGAACGGGGCACCTCGACGTCCCTCCATGTGCTTCTTCCCCTGAAGGAGTCAGGCTGGGGCGTTCAGCACCCGAGGGGAGGAGGAGCGACACTGAGCACCCCTGGGCCATCCACTGAGGAATCTTAGAGGCTGTCCTCTCCCTCTGAATCCTTTTTGCCTGTGACCTCTAGCACTATTGAACATCCTGTCACCCTTACTTTTCAGATAATAATCTAATTCTTTTTTGAATGCCTCGATTGATCCTGCACTCTCCAGCGATTAATGTACCAAGTAGGTCCTACCCCTCCGCTTTGCGCCACTCCAGTGGTACTGACCCTGACTGTAAATTTATGCTATAGATAGAAATTGTCATGAGAACAGTATAAGGAGGCAGCAGCAACCTAGCTTTTAAGATTGGAAATGGATAAACTGAAGTGGAACTTGGAGCAGAACTTCATTAGCCCCCTGGAATTATGTGAATCATAGAACTGTTACAGTGCAGGAGGAGGCCCATAATCTCTGCATCGATATTCTGAATGAGCAATTCACCTAATGCCATTCCCCGCTTTCTCTCCACAGCCCTGCACACCCTTACTTTTCAGATAATAATCTAATTCTTTTTTGAATGCCTCGATTGAACCTGCCTCTGTCACATTCTTAGGCAGTGCATTCCAGGTCTCAATCATTTGCTGAGTGAAAAAGATTTTCCTCATGTCATTTTTGCTTCTTTTGCCATTTATTTTAAATCTGTGCCCTCTTGATGTCGCTCCTTTCATGAGTGAGAACAGTTTCTCCCTGCCTACTCTGTCCAGGCATCTCACAATTTTGAATCAGCCGTGCACCCGCCGATCTGTCAATGGCCAGTTGAGGCCATTGACAAACTCATTAAAGTAATTAGTGGACCTGCCCGTCCAATCTTAAAGTTGGCGGGCAGGCAAGGAGCCCTAGTGGGCATTAGAAAAAGCATGAAACCTCATCCACGGGCGGGATAAGGTTTCATGTATGTTTTTAAAAATGTAATAAAAGTGTCTTTGAAAGTGATGGACATGTCCCAACTCATGTGACAGTGTCACATGAGGGGACATGTCAGGGAAATTTTTTTTTCTATTTTTAAGATTTTTTAGTGTGGAGCTGATCTCCCTGAGGCAGCACTTAGCCTCAGGGAGATGAGTGTGCTCTTTTGTGCTCATGCATGAAAGTGTGCGCTGTCGGCTCAGGGAATCTCCCCCACACCCACACAGGGAGCGCATAGCCTTAATTGGCCCGTTCACATAAAATGGCAGTGCACCCCCAATTGGGGGCGCCGATTGAAGGCGCGTCTCCACGTGCCCACTCCTAAACATCCCCCCCAACGGGGGGGAAAATTCTGCCCCAGGTTTTTTAAATGGGGCAAATGCCTCTGCCATCCCCCACCCCCAAATTGGAGGCACACCTCCTGTGTTGTACCTGAAAATAATTGGATTTCACCTTCAAGCTTTAGTAGATTTATCAGCTGTATAGCTACAACTTAAAGTACAAAACTTGCAAAACAACTTGTTTTAATTTGTTTCCTCATGCATTAGTGCCATTAGATTAACAATAACATGATTGACACTCCGACATGCTGACAGCACATTTAGTACGACAGGCTACTCCCCATTTAATGTAAAAATCCTAACTTGTTCAAGTCTGTAGTACTACAAGCCCAGTTCTGTTCGGTTCAATGACTTTGGCTCTGCTAAACAGAAGTTGGCAATTGTGTTCATGCCAGTTGGAGATTGCTGAGCTGTGCACATATTGTTCTGAAAGCGATGAGCACTTTTGACACTAGTGCGGAGGATTTGAGCTTTCTGGTACCTCTGTGTGCAAAGCACTCCACTTGAACTGTGGCATCTGCTGTTTCTACAATCAGATTTCAGACTTCAATAACGTAAGGCTGTCCACCTCTTGCTCATTTTCTGATCGCTCTGCATTTAATGGGGTGTGAAATGCTCCACTGCATGTCCCAGTACGCAGTCACTACTTGCTTGGTTGCAGTCCCCATGCAGTGGTCTTTCCTTACATGTCAGAAACTCCAGTAATGGGTTGCTAAGTTGCAATGCACTAAGAAGTAGGTATAAAAATGCTAGATTCCAAACACGATGAAAAAAAACAAGTTAGTGGCTGCTTTCCAATAATCTTCCTTGCTGCTAAAAATCGGTATCTTGATTAGGGTGTGGTTAAGTATGTGGATAGCCATCTATATTGTGAATCTTCTCTTATCTAGATGTGCTCTTGTCCCATTGGTGGACCATGGGTGTGAAAGTTCCTTTTGCAATTGCTTGGCATGCTGCTCCTAGTCACATTTGCCTACCTCTTCATTACCCCCATCCAGTTCAGTCCCTTTTTTAACCACTCAGTCACATTTGTAATGAGTCATGCCCCAATAAGGTGCCAGCATGCTCTTAATTGCAAAACCTGTCACAATTCCATCAGAATCCTGATTAAGGAATTTCAACCAAAGTTTCAGTTCCCAAATTACTCCAAATTCCCAACTTTATTATCCCTAGCTAAAGATCAGAAAATCTTGTTTCAGTTGTTAGTAAAAACCTCTCAAGTACAGCCACACACTGACTGCACATTTCTTCAGTTCTCTGTCCAAAGGCAGGTCCAACCCACAGCACGTAGGGCACGGAGATATGTCCTGAATCCATGCCAGCCAGAATGGGGATTGAACTCCAAGTTATTGGCACCAATCTAATCCACACCAACCATCTGAGCCAACCAGCCCCCCTAGACTGAGTTACTGTAGCAACATACATTGCTACATACATGTTGTAGCCTGGAGATATGGAAAGTGATGGTAGAGGCTCCAATGTTTTTCCATCACATGACTGACCAGGAATCTCTTTTGGTCTTACTGCCTGCTATTTGTATACATTGGAAGGATTTACAAGTTGATACTCAAACTGGCCACGTTGTGAACTCATCTTCCTTGGCCATCAAGTCCAGGAGTGGGACTTGAACCTGGCGCTTCTGGTTTAAAGGCAAGGACACTACCCACTGCGCCACAAGACCACCTCAACTAGACACTAATAGTCAGCAATCCACCCAAATTGCTTCCCATTTTGCTAATACATACTAATTGTATATGGTTCAAGTTCTATTTTGTGCCCAAGTGACATTTGAATACCAACATGCGATGGCCTCACCCATGCCTTTTTTTTACCTCTAGGCTTGACAATTCTAATACAACTCCTGGCCATCCTCTCATCTTATATTCTTCATAATCTTGAGGTCATCCAAAAGTCTGCTAGCTGTGTCCTAATTCGCACTAAGTCCTGATCACCCAATGTTCCTGTGCCCGCTGACCTACGTTGGCTCCTGGTTAGCAATGTCTCAATTCCAAAATTCTCATCCATATTTTCAAATCCCACCATAGCCTCACCCCTTCCTACATCTGTAATCTCCTGCAGCCCTACAACCCTCCGAGGTATCTACGCTCTTCCAATTCTCGCCTCTTGAGCATCCTCGATTTTAATTACTCCACCATTGGTGACTGTGCCTTCAGCTGCCAAGGTGCTAAGTTCTGTCGTTCCATTCATAAACCTCTCTAACCCTCACCCTCCTTTAAGGCACTCCTCAAATATTTGGCCAAGCTTTTGGTCATCTGCCCTAATATCTCCTCATGTGGCCTGGTATCTAATTTTGTTTGCTTTAATGCTTTGCGAAGAGCCTTTGGGACATTTTCTAATGCTCAAGACACTACCTTCTCAAATATTCGTGAGACATGGCCTATGGCTTCAAAGTTCATGTTGACCAGTTTTTTGTTACAATGCTCTTTGCATGCTTTTATATCCTGTAAAACATTTTTGGGGGTTTGCCATACAACTTGCATTAGGTTCTTTGATATTTGCATGTATTAATCAATTCCCAAGCTAAAATGTATGGCTCTGGATTGACCTACCGTCACCATTTGTGCAATGTGAGGCTTAGTTTATACTAGCATGGAGTCTCTTAGTGTGACAATATTGTAAAGACTTGAGTGTCTCACTGCCCATTCGTTTTGGGAAAGATGTCTGCTCCTCAATTTTACCTAATGGTGATTTGCCATGTCTATGAAACCACTGAACACTTCAACAGCCCTCAACATCTACATATAAACAAACATCTTGGGTCAGAGTGAGGATGGAAGTGATGGAATTTGGAAATAAGGGAAGAGAGACACAGCTACAGGCTAAGATAAGGTTTTAGGAGCTTTACGAAGGAAAGATAAAATGATTTGGGGACGGAGAAGATAGGGTGGTTGAAATATCAACTGCTGATACTGGAACAAAGAGGTCAAGGAGATAAGTAATCATCTGGAGTTGGAGGAATCGAAACTGGAGGGGATAAACTGTAATCAAAGTCAATAATGGATACTGGGGATAGGGCTGGTGTGCAAGAGGGTAAGCAGTAATCCAGATTCGGTAAAGGGGTCAAGTGTGGCTAGAGATGTATCTGATCACATTGGGTTTGCAGAAGACTTTTAAAATGAGAAGGAGAATCATGAAATAAACTCCTTAGGACACAGAAAGATGGAGAAACCCAGCAAGAATGAGGACAATGCTGTGCATTGTAAGAGAATTAACTCAGGCCACAAGTTCTCATTTAGTTGAATTGTGTTGATTTGGAGGCCCTGGTGAGATGAGCTTATTCAAAATCTGTAAAGACACAAGCAAGGACTTCAACCATTCATCGCAATCATTGAGTGAAAAATACATTTGTTGCTGTTGCTACATCTCCATTGTATTTGTTGCAGCTCAACATATGAAGAAATATTGGCTAGATTCCATACACACCTCTATGTCGATGAAGTTTTGCAATTGCACAATATAAGTTACTGGCCTACCAACCCAAATGCTTATCTAAATGACTTGCACCACCTTTGTAGGAAACTCCTTTCTTACTGAAATTTAAATTTGGTTCAGAAGGTCAGCATCTCACGTGATCACTGAATACCATTTAAATTAAGGCCTGGAATACCAGTTGTCTGAGCCCCTGGATTCAGAAGCATTGCAGGTGCAATTCATGGTGCCATCCCTACAAAGGTGGGTAAATGCATTTGAATGAATTACTTTACATTTGGTATTCTTGTGAATTGTTCTGATGAGTGCAAGGCAAAAAGCTTTGGCAAAAAAAAGTATCTTTTTTCAGCAATTACTTTAAAGTGGGGATAATTAGGAAGTTAGTTAACTAACTAAAGACAACACCAATCTATTCTCGGATTGATGAAGTCAGTTCTGTGTTGTTGGGTTTGTAACCGTGTTTTTTTTAGTAATTGCAGTTTGTAAAGATTACTAGTTCTGTAAATTAACCTTTTCCAGCTATGCATAATTGTAAGTCGATGGGAACAGGGATGAGAGTGTAGAGTGCAGGCTGTTCTACTGGTGAGAGAACAGTTTAAATTCACTGGCAATTTATTATTGCTGCAAACTGAATTGAACTGAGGAATACCTTTGACAAACAGGGAATGAGAGATATCTATGCCAGTTACATGAAAAACATAGAGTGCCAGAAGTGACTGAAGCCCTGTCCCATGGAGGGCAGGATGCCTACTGAAGGCAGGACCGAGTATGTTTCATGTTCCATCTGCGTGGTAGCTACTTTTGGCCTGGTCACTGCCGCTACCTTGGGAAGGCGATGGCATATCGGTATTGTGGATGGACTAGTAATCCAGAGACCCAGGGTAATGCTTTGGGGGCCTGGGTTTGAATTCCACCATAGCAGATGGCAGAATTTGAATTCAATAAAGATCTAGGATTAAAAGTCTAATGATGACCATGGAACCATTGTTGTAAAAACCCATCTGGTTCACTAATGCCCTTTAGGGAAGGGAATCTGTTGCCCTTACCTGGTCTGGCCTACACATGACTCCAGACCCACAGCAATGTGGTTGAATCTGAAATGCCTAGTAAGTCACTCAGTTGCAAAATGCTACAAAGTCACAAAAAAGGACCTACCCCACATGGACTGCAGTGATTCAAGAAGGCAACTCACCACCACCTCCTCAAGGGCAACTAGGGATGGGCAATAAATGTCATTTTATTCACATCCTGTGAGTAAAAAGAAGATAACATCATACACATAAGCCATTATTTAGTATATATCAGTGAATGAGGTACATCTAAGGATCCTAAAGATACCCTTCTGTAGCTTGAAGCTGTACTGTCATTCTCTGGGTTAAATTTAACTCAGCATGATTATTGAACAAAGCTATTAAAAAGCAATCACAGGTCTTCCTCTTACTGTTAGCACAGCTTACAGTTTTGAAATATGTTATCTTAACAGGGACAAAGAGACCTCATTAAGGACCGTAGGGTGATATTAGAGTTGGGACACCAGAGTTTTAAGGAGAACTAGTGAGACAGACTGGGTTAATAGAGGTTTAAAATAATGCATGATTTTTACAGTATTAATAGGGAAAGATAATTTCTTCTAGGGTTTCACTGGCAAGGGGAGCAGAATTTAATGCCCTCCCCCGTGTCGAGTTTGGTGGTAGGGGCATTTATTCAGGTGGGAGGGTGGCGGGTGGGAGGGTGGCGGGTGGGGATCCCACCATCTTCCCACCTCTGCTCTTATTTAAGTGGGTATTGGGAAGGCCCGGGGATAGCCTTCCCCTCCTGCCGCCAATTAAGGCCCTTAAGAGGACGATTAATGTGCAGTTAAAGGCCTTATCCTGCCACTGCTGATATTAACCCAGCGGAGAACGGTGGGGGATCACCATGTGGGGAGCACGACAAGCAAACTTGTGTGGGGTTGCTAGTGGGTTGCCAGGGGAGGAGCCCCTCATTCAAAGGAATTCAGTGCCTGATCTAGCATTGGGAAGGGGGGGGTTCCCGGTCTGAGCCGCCCCCATGCCCTTCCTGCCGATTTCCCTCCCCCGTGACCCCCCCCACGATCCTCATCCTGCCATCAGTCACCTGTGTCCTGGTATCCAGTGACAATACTAGGCCTTGCGTGGATGTGGTACCAGCAGCAGCCAATGCCTCCCTGGTGGCTGCGCTGTTCAATAGAGCTTCCGGCCTCTGATTGGCCGGCAGCTTTCGGCGGGCAAGATGTCGGCCACTGGGGTCCTCGATCCCGGGGAAAGCCTGCCACGGTCCAATAAGTGCCTGGGGGCACTGAATGCAGCAAGCATTCCCTAAAAGTTGCAATGCAGGGCTCCTGACAGCACTCCAGGCTGTGGGCAAGAACCCCATGGCCTCTATTAAAGACCCTCCCCCGGGTTAGCAATTTAAAATTGACACAAGGGGAAGGGAGAAGTTTGGAGTAATTTATTTCCATGCAGAGAGTTGTCAAAGCATGGAATGTTTCATATATATGAAAGTTCTGAAGAAGAGTCATATTGGACTCAAAACATTAACTCTGGTTGGAATCATCCACTCCCATTGGCTGCGGGCATCATGTCGGGCGGGGGAGGCGAATTCAACGGCAGGTGCACAAATCGGTTTCACACGGGTGTGAAATCACAGTGGGGTCATCCAATGGTGTCTACCATGGCGGCCCGCGAATCCCATTGGAGGCCGGCATGAATTCTATTTCATCATCCGTACCAGCTCATGGTGAAGTTTGTGAAGTTCTATAGCAGGCCCAAAGCATGAACAGAGACCATGAAAGATGGTGCGAGCCCATGGTGAAATCCTTGAAGGCCTGAAGCCTCAGCGAGGTTGAAGCTGCTGCGTGGAGGCGTCCCACTGATGGATGCAAAGTAAGGCCTGACTGGAATCATTCCCCCACGCCCAATTTACCGTTATGCCAGTGGGAAAACACATCAGCCCAGAACATGCCTGGACAAGCGTGACGTGCAGAAGCCAGGACTTACCTTTAGGGCCATGTTCAGAACATGGACATCCGAGGAGCAGAAGACGCTGGACCCTGGAGGAACACGTGCATTGCATGCTGGGTGGACCCTCATGGACATGGCTCCGCCACAAAGCAGCTCTCGGAAGGTGGGACGCCTCCACGCAGCAGCTTCAACCTCGTTGAGGCTTCAGGCCTTCAAGGATTTCACCATGGGCTCGCACCATCTTCCATGGTCTCTGTTCATGCTTCGGGCCTGCTATAGAACTTCACTAACTTGACCATGAGCTGGTACGGATGACGAATGAGTGGGGGAGGGAGAGGAAAGTCTAGGTGTGAGTGGGAGAGGAAAGTGTACCGAGGGGGCGGGGGTTGGGGGGTGGTGAGTTTGTAAGGGGAAGACAAAGGTATTGGGGGAGGTGTGAGGTTCAAATGCGAGGGGTGAAGGTGTCAGGGGGTGAGGTTGGAAAGTGGTAATGAAGGTGTCGGGGGAGTGAGGTTGGGAGGGTGGGGTGAAGATGTTGGGGGGGGTAGTTTGGGAGGGGGAAGGAGGGAGTACGGGGGGGGGGGAGGGAGTACAAGGGGAGAAGGGTGTAACGGGGCAGAATGCTGCAAGTGGGGAGTTAAGTTTAAGGTGGGGAGAAAGGTGTAAAGGAGGGAGTCAAAGGGAGGAAGGTGCCCAAGGGGAGGAGGGAGATCAGAGGGGGAAAGGTGTCCAGGAGGAGGGTGTTCAGAGTGGGGAGACTCTTCCCCAGCAGTCCTCCGAGTGCCAGGGAGCTCGGCTGAACCCACCTCCTGCAGCTGCGGACACGTGTCTGTGCGGTGACCACCAGATTGTGAACCCGAGCCTGCTCCAGATCTAGGTCCCACCGAGGTGTGTATCACTGTGCTGGTGGAGCGTGATGGGTCTTCCAGGCTGCTTATTTCCAGCTCTCCAATGGAGGAGGTGTCCACTTGGCTGGAGGTGAGGACCTGGATGGAACTGAGGGACTGGCTGGCTGAGGGTGTCAGTCGCTTGGCAGAGCTCCCTGTGAACCAAAGTAGAGATCATTAGTGCATGGCAGCAGAATCAAAAGCAGGAGAAAGAGCACTCAGGTGTGTTTAGAAAGGGATAATCTGGTGCAGGATCCTCACGTGGCTGTTTGCCGCCGACTTCACCATCGCTGCAGACACGGTCCACATCCTCACCAGTCAGCGTGATGGCACACTGCTCAATGTGAGTGAGGAGCCTAATGTGGGCCACTCCACCCCCAGTCTGGGACCTCTCCTGGCTGTTGTGTGCCAGCTTCTCCTGCATGTAAACAGATAGAGAGAGTGTGAGCAGGACACATGGTACTGCGTGGAATGTCAGTGTGGTGAGTGGAGCCATGGACGGGTTGAGGATACAAGCTCCAGAGGATATGAGCCTGATGGAGATGTGAGGGTGTGTGGGAGAGTTAGTGGTGTGAGATCCCTGTGGATGTGTGATGGATTTGTGAGTGTGTGAGTTGAGAACGATGAGGAGGTTGACTTACTCTGGTGGAATGGATGAGAGCGTTCGTCCTCTTCCTGATCGGGATGGCTGACCTCATCTGTGCTCCATTGGTGCTGACTACCGCTGTCACCGCCTCCCAGGCCGGATTGGTGACTCTGGTGGACCTCCTGTGACCAGAGCTGTTGTAGAGGACATCGCGGTCCCCTTCCACTGCGTCCAGCAGGCACCCCAGGGAGGTGTCGCTAAATTTGGGGGCTGCCGTCACCTTTGCTTTCGGGGCCACCTGTCACCTGGAGCAGTCCTGGTCTGTAGACATGAAATAAGCTGCGCTCTGATGCACTTTAAATATGGCGCCTGGGATTGCAGCGCCCCCTAGCCCCAGGCCTGATCGTCCGCAATGCCAGTGGGAAAACACGCCAACCCAGAACACGCCTGGACCAAAGTGGCATGCAAAAGTTGGGACTTACCTGAAGAAGGCTTTGGGCAGCTCACAGAGACTTGTGGAAAAGATGGAAGCTGCCAGCTACCGCACCTTGGAGCGTCACGTGCAACGCAGGGTGGGCGGAGCTTCAACCACTTGGATTGTCTCAGCGAAGCGGCTTCCAGAAGGTGGGAATTCTCCATGTAGCAACTTCACCCAGGCTTCAGGCCTTCTTCCAGGGACTTCACCATGGGATCCAATTGTCCCAGCTGCAAATGGAAGGCAGCAGAAGGTTCTGTTGGCCGTGAGGGTCTGTTATGGGGTGGGGGGGTGGTGGGGTGGTGCGAGTGTAAAAAGAAGGGTAAGAGAGGAAGGAAGCGGGAGGGTTCAGGCCTAAAGGAGGGCATGGGCGGTTGGGGGTGCTGGGGAAAGGGTATTACAGGGGTGTTGCAAGGCGGCAGATGGAACGGAGCAGGAGTGGGGGGTGGGGGGTGCTGTTCGTCTGAGGAGGTATGGGGGGTTTGTCAAGGTGTGAAGGGGCATGGGAGGGTGTCGAGGTGTGAAGGGGTATGGGGGGGTGTCGAGGTGTGAAGGGGTATGGGGAGATGTCAAGGTGTGAAGGGATATGGGGGGATGTCGAGGTGTGAAGGGGTATGGGGGGGTGTCGAGGTGTGAAGGAGTATGGGGAGATGTCGAGGTGTGAAGGTGTATGGGGGGGGTGTCGAGGTGTGAAGGGGTATGGGGGGGTGTCGAGGTGTGAAGGGGTATGGGGGGGTGTCGAGGTGTGAAGGGGTATGGGGGGATGTCAAGATGTAAAAGGGCACAGGGGGGTTGTCAAGGTGTAAAGGGGCATAGGGGTGTGTTGAGGTATAAAGGGGTGTATCGAGGTGAGAAGGGGCATGGGGGGTTGTAAATGTGTGAAGGGGGATGGGGGGGTTGTAAAGGTGTGAAGGGACATTGGGGGTATTGAGGTGTACAGGGGCATGGGGGGGTTGTAAAGGTGTGAAGGGGCATTGGGGGTGTTGAGGTGTGAAGGGGTATGGGGGGGTGTCGAGGTGTGAAGGGGTAGGGGGATGTCAAGGTGTGAAGGGGTATGGGGGGATGTCGAGGTGTGAAGGGGTAGGGGGATGTCAAGGTGTGAAGGGGTATGGGGGGATGTCGAGGTGTGAAGGAGTATGGGGAGATGTCGAGGTGTGAAGGGGTATGGGGGGGTGTCGAGGTGTGAAGGGGTATGGGGGTGTGTCGAGGTGTGAAGGGGTATGGGGGGGTGTTGAGGTGTGAAGGGGTATGGGGGGGTGTCAAGGTGTAAAAGGGCACAGGGGAGTTGTCAAGGTGTAAAGGGGCATGGGGGTGTGTTGAGGTGTAAAGGGGTGTATCGAGGTGTGAAGGGGCATGGGGGGTTGTAAATGTGTGAAGGGGGATGGGGGGATTGTAAAGGTGTGAAGGGACATTGGTGGTATTGAGGTGTGAAGAGTTTCACAGGGAGGGGTCGGTGGAGTCGATTGTGGACTGCTAGAGAGTGAGCTCAGGGTAGCCATGGTATGAGGGAATGGTGAGGGTCACAGGGGCAGTGGGAGCCAGTGGAGTGGAATGCTGAGAATGTGATGATGTTGTATGAAGGGGCGCCGAGGGTCGTTGGCGGGGGCATGGAGATACACACGGTCTCGGGGTGTGGGCAGGAGGAGTGCGGGCAAGTTGGTGGTTACAGGGGTGGGATTCTTGGGGAGGAAGGGTACTTGGACATTGATTTGAACGTTGTTGAAGAAGGGAAAGCATTGAAGGGTAATGGTGGGGAGGTCGAAAGTTATGTCAGGGGGGTCAATGGTAATGGGGATAGGGTGTGGGTGACTGGGGGAGGGTACATGGTGTCAGAGTGCAAGAAAAATGTAACTACCACCATTGCTGGTCTGGTCAAAACTATGCAGAGGCTGGTGGTGGAGATCTCGAGATGCTGCATGGGAGTTGAGTCAGTGGGTGAGCAGAAATGCAGGTCGTCTCAGCCAGACAGCCGAATGGAAACGCCACCATGGACAGTGTTGACAATACTAGGGCCCTGGGATACGTGAGGCTTTGAAGGATAAAGGCTCAGCATGTGCGGGAGAGGGCTTGCAAGAGCATTCCCATGACTCCCTGCCTCATTTGGTCAGGCGTCTGCAGGCAGAGAAGCGGGGGTGGGGGAAGGGCAATCAGTAAGCCTTAAGGACCACACTGAAACAAGACAGCAGACATGATTGCAGTTAAAGTGATTATATTCACTGACATTTAATTGTTCACTCGTGCAACCAGTTGGGATTTCATATTTCTTGATTTTCCTTGGCCTGCAGCAGGGGTGGAGGCAGCCTGCTCACTAGTTGGCCCTCTCGCTTTGGATGACCTTGGCGGCTGGCCTCTGGAGAGCCTGAAGGGCACCAGCATCCTTTGGCTGTCCTGCTATGGGCCAGCTGCTCCCGCTGCAGTGACGGAGGACAAGGTTGAAGGGGTCACAGGCTAAAGGGGCACGTAAGGGCCGGACAACCTCTGAGATTCCTCAGTGGATGTCCCAGAGGTATCCAGCAGCCGCTCCTGCTTCCTTAGGGCGTCCGAAAGCCCTGGCCTGACTCCTTGAGGGGAAGGGGCACCTGGAGATAGCTCCAGGTGCCCCGTCCCTCTCTCGTATGCCAACTGCAGAAGCTCCCCCGTGGCTACGGCAGTGGAGTGCAGGTCTGCGCTCATTTCCAGAAGAATCTGCTGGACCAGGACCTCCATGGAGTCTGCCAACCTCCCTACTGAGACCTCGATGCATGCATAGGTCAGCACCACTTCATCAGCAAGCAGGCAGCCGGATTCCTCTGACTCGTGAGCCACCCTGTTGAGGGCCTCAAACATCTCTGCCTGATGTTCCCCCGCTTCTTGCTGACTCTCCACCATCAGTTGGAAGGGCTATTCCAGAGGCCCGTCATTCAACTGAGACCTTGCAGATGCCTCTTTCCCAAAGTCCTCTGAATGCCAGTGAGCTCAGCTGATCCTGTCTCCTCCTGCTGTGGAAATATGTCCGTGCGGTGACCACCAGAGTGACCGCTCCTAAGCTAGAGCTCATACCCACCGAGGTGTGTGTCTCTGGGCTGGTGGAGGGTGCAAGTGGCTGTAGTGATGCCTCCAGAGGCGCACATCTCTCTTCTTGTGTCCTCTCCTCGCTCCTCTCTGGGCTTGGGCTTCCGCTGAGGCCTGACAGGGATTCTTCCACCTCAGGCCTCAGCCTCTTTCTAGTGGCACCTGTAAGTGAAAGAGGAGAGAGCGAGTGACTGCATGAGCTGCCTCCGACATGGAGGCACCTTTGGCCTCGTGGTTTCTATTCTTTTCATGGATCCTTACTGGGCAGAGGTCTAAATCCAGTCTCCCCATCACCAATGGCCCAGTCCCGCCCCACACCTGCCAGCTGGGCTGCCCTCTTCTCAAACTCTGTTAGGACCTTCAGATGCGGATGACCCTTCCAATCTTCTCACATTCTCATTGGTTGTGGCTTAACTTATCCTGCTGAAAGACAACAGAGAAATGGGTTTGAGGGGAATTGTATGTTGCATCCATTTGTACATAGCAATTTCACATTCATTTCTCATGCTTCCATTCCTAGAGATAACCCACTGGATTTTGTGGCATGGTATTAATGTACAGCATGTTGTCCAGAGTGATGTGGGACAGCTCCCTCCAGAGCGCAGAGCCCATCCACGTGCGAGGATAAGGCTCAGAGAGGCATCTGATTTGTGGAGGTTGCTGGTGCCCTCTGTGCCAGAGCTCCTATCTCCCGCCCCCACCCTCCCCACCTCCTTGCCCGTCCATAGAGCATTAATCTCTCTGTGTGGAAGGGTGAAGGAGTCACACTGGTCACTCCACCACGGAATGGATGGACTGCAGTGGGGTTAGGAGGCACGGCCTTATGTTGTTGCCACTGAAGCCTATGCCTCCTGACATATTGGTTTCATTCTGGTTTGTATGAGCAACTGAAGCTTCACTAACCCTGGCAGAGCGGATGGGGTCATCCATCCTCTTCTGGCACTGGATGGCTGACCTGCTCTGGACAGCCTGGGCGTGGACAGTGTCAGCAACCTGCGCCCATGCAGGGTTGATTTCCCTGCTTAGCCCCCTCCTCCCATCAGTCGTGTAAAGAATGCTCCTCCTGACTGCCACCTGGTCAAAGATATAGGGATTTATCATTAAACTTAGGTGCCGGAGCTCCCTCTCCCCTTCCTGCCAGCTCTATAGGAGTTGACAGTAACTTGGATGTCCGGGCGCCTTTTAAAAATGGCCCCCGATATGACAGGGCACACGTCATTCAGCCCGCCCCACCGCACAAGATGTCGGGAAGTTCCTGATTGCATAATTAATGAAGCTGGGGCCATAAGATACAGAGGGATTTCCCATCGACCTCTGCAGCGGGAAACAGTCCCCATCCCCGGTCCTGCCTGGGATGGGAGAATTTCCCGGATGGGAGAATTCAGTCCCAGCAATTTCACTAGCACTGATGTCAGACTAACAGGTTTGTAGTTCCTCATTTTCTCTCTCCTTCCAATCTGCAGGAACCATTCCAGAATCTATAGAATTTTGGAAGATGTCCACCAATGTATCCACTATTTCTACAGCCACCTCTTTCAACACTCTCTCAGGTCCAGGGGATTTATCAATTTTCAGTCCCATTATTTTCTCCAGTACTATTTTTTTACTAATATTAATTTCTTTCAGATTCTCAATCTCGCTAGCCCCTTGGTTCCCTAATATTTCTAAGAGATTTTTGTATCTTTCTCCATGAAGACAGGCACAAAGGGCAGAATTTTCCATGCCCAATGGCATCGGCCATGTTTGCGTGAGCGGACAATATGGCATCGTGAAACCAGTTTGCAATTACCTGCTCTGCCCATCAATGGTGGGCCATGTTTGGGATTAAAGGGTGACAAGTCCCCAAGACCTGATGGCCTACATCCCAGGGTCTTAAAGGAAGTGGCAGCGGAGATAGTGGATGCATTGGCTATAATACTCCAAAATTCCCTGGATTCGGGAAAGGTTCCAGTGGATTGGAAAAGTGCTAATATAACGCCCTTATTCAAAAAGGGGGGGAGGCAGAAAGTAGGAAACTATAGACCAGTTAGTTTAATGTCTGTCGTTGGGAAATTGTTGGAATCCATTATTAAGGAAGTAGTAATGGGGCATTTGGAAAGTCAAAATGCAATCCATCAGAGTCAGCATGGTTTTATGAAGAGTAAATCGTGTTTGACTAATTTGTTAGAGTTCTTTGAAGATGTGACAAGCAAAGTGGATAATGGGGATCCTGTAGATGTAGTATATCTTGGACTTCCAGAAGGCCTTTGATAAGGTGCCGCACAAAAGATTAATACACAAGATAAGATCACAAGGAGGTAGGGGTAATATATTAGCTTGGATAGAGGATTGGCTAACCAACAGAAAGCAGAGAGTCGGGATAAATGGGTCTTTTTCTGGATGGCAAACTGTAAATAGTGGCGTGCCACAGGGTTCAGTCCTTGGGCCCCAACTGTTTACAATCTATATTAATGACTTGGATTGAAGGGATAGAAGGTACTATAGCTAAATTTGCAGATGACACCAAAATAGGTGGGAAAGTAAGTTGCAATGAAGAAATAAGAAATTTACAAATGGATATGGACAGGTTAGGTGAATGGGCCAAAATTTGGCAGTTGGAGTTTAACGTGGATAAGTGTGAGGTTATCCATTTTGGTCGGAAGAATAAAAAGGTGACTTGTTATTTAAATGAAGAGAAACTTCAGAATGCTTCAGTGCAGAGGGATCTGGGTGTCCTCGTGCATGAATCGCTGAAAGCTAGCATGCAGGTACAGCAGGTAATAAGGAAGGCAAATAGAATTTTGGTATTTATTGCTAAAGGAATAGAGTATAAAAATAGGAAAGTGTTATTGCAACTGTACAAGGCATTGGTGAGACCGCACCTGGAGTACTGTGCACAGTTTTGGTCCCCTTACTTGAGGAAGGATGTAGTTGCATTGGAGGTGGTTCAGAGGAGGTTCATTAGATTGATTCCAGAGATGCAGGGCTTATCTTATGAGGAGAGATTGAGCAGTTTAGGCCTATACTAGCTAGAGTTTAGAAGGATGAAATGAGATCTAATTGAGGTATATAAGATGCTAAAGGGATAGACAAAGCAGATATAGAGCGGATGTTTCCCCTTCTGGGGCATTCTAGAATGAGAGGCCATAGTTTTAGGCTAAGGGATGGTAGATTTAAATCAGAGATGAGGAGGAATTACTTTTCTCAAAGGGTCTTAAATCTGTGGAATTCACTATCTCAGAGTGCAGTGGATGCCGGGACGCTGAATAAATTTAAAGAGGAGATATACAGATTTTTAATTAGTAACGGGTTGAACGGTTGTGGGGAGAGGGCGGGAAATTGGAGTTGAGGCCGAAATGAGATCAACCATGATCGTATCGAATGGCGGTGCAGGCTCAATGGGCTGAATTGCCTACTCCTGCTCTTAGTTCTTCTGTTCTTATGTTTCCCGTCATCGGACATTGGGAACCTCATTGTAATACATCTGCATATCATTATAAGTCCAGCTCACCAGGATCATCCGCCCACACTGGATCATCCGGGCATGTTGATGTGTTTCACAACTGAACATAAGCAACATGCACCTGGTGAGCTACACTTCGCTCGAGGCTTTGAGGTTTGTTTGTCTACCTTGCTTCAGGCAGCACTCACAGTCATCAACTCCAGGCTTCACAGGCAGCGCCACATGACTTTTATGGGGGCTCACGGGCAGGTCTCTACCTATGAGGCCAGCCATAAGGCAGGGGTGGCTTTTCAACAGCTGCAGGGCTATGGCTTTCTTGGGGAAGGGGGAGAAGTGACCTCAGGCAAGGGAAGAGGCTGCAGGGCTAGGGCATTATTGGGCAAGGGGGTTATCCCGGGGTGTGTGTGGGGATACATGCTGATCTGTGTAAGTGGCCTCAAGAGAGTGAGAGCTGAGGAGGCAGCCTCCAGAGGAGATGTGGCCAGATGGAGATGTGAGGGTTTGTGTGAGAGGGTGAGTGGTGATGTCCCCTGAGCTGGCAGTGAGTGAGATGCCCAGTATGACGGGCTGTGAGTGTGTGTGTTTAGAGTGAGGTGGTTGCCTTACCTGGCGGTATGAATGAGATCATTCATCCTCTTTCTGTATTGGATGGCCAGCCTCTTCTGTGCAGCATTGGCTCTGACCACCATTGCCACCGCCTCCCAAGCTAGAGTGGTGACACTGATGGCCAGGACGGGTGTAGAGGGCATTGCGGTGGACTCCAACGGTGTCCAGAAGGTGTCCCAGGGGTGCGTCAAGGAATCGAGGTACCTAGGTGCTGAACTCTGGAATTCCTTCCCTTAACGTCTTTACTTATCCAGCTCTCTCACCTCCCTTAAGGTGCTCTTTAAAACCTACCCTCTTTGACAAAGTTTTTGGTACCTTCCTAATTTCCCTTTATGTTTCTGATTGTCAAATTTTGATTGATAACAGTCCCTGCAAAGTGCTTTGGGATGTTTTACTATGTTAACGGCTCTATATAAATGCAAGTTATGTATGAGTGCAATATCAAAATAATATGATTGTAATGTTAGACAACATTTAGCATTTATCCCTGTATAACGTGACATTGTAAGGTTAAACTGTTATGCAGCTTTATAATGCAACATTAATGTGAGAGTACTATTTAGCATAATGCTGATTGTGGTGTGAGGGTGATGCAGTCCTGTCATATTTCCCTATCATAATCAGTAGATTGAATAAATTTGAGTGCAGATTTTTAAAAGGAGCAGCTTTACATTTCTGGCCTGTGTGCTTGATGCAGAATTTACTTACTAATGTTTTATAGTTTATACCCTGAAGCTCAAATTTAGGATTATTTTGACTATGACTGTGTTAGGTGGCACAGTAGTTAGTGTATATGCGAGTAGGAAGTTGCAAAGGGATTTGGGCAGGATCTTCTGGTCCCGCCAAAGTCAGTGGGCTTTTGGCCAGCTCGCCTCATCCGCCAAGGCCGGATCCACCGCGCAGGGGCCGGAAAACCCCAGCATTTGAGTGGGTAAAACTGTGGCAGATGTGAGTAAATATGAGGTCATCCACTTTACGCCTAAGAAATCGATCAGGGTATTTTCTTATCTGTCAATACCTCGTAACTGTGGACAGGCAGGGAGATTTAGGGGATGTACAGAAATCACTAAAATGAAAGAAAGAAAATCTTTCATTTATATCGTGCCTTTCATGAGTTGTGGGCACTTCTATTGTAGGTAATGTGGCAAAATTTTAAGTGGATAGGTTCAAAAACTCATTATAAGTTAAAGGAGCGTTTGCAGTTCTCTCAGTTGGGCTTCAATACAAAGAAGTGGAAGCTAAGCTACAGTTCAATAAAGCTCTGGTTAGTTTGTGTCTGGACTACTGCATTCTGTTTTGAACACCACAGCTCAGGAAGGATATACTGGCCTTGGAGCAGATACAGTGTAGATTCACCAGAATGATACCAGGACTAAAACAATTAAGTTAGGAGGTCGCACAGACTAGATTTGTATGCCTTTGGGTATAAACGAATAAGGGATGATCTAATTGAGGCATTAGGATGATTAAATGGTTTGATGGGGTGGATAGAGAGAAACAATTTCCCCTGATAGAGCAATTAATTTATTACAAGCTTCTGCTATGAACTGTCCAGGCTGTTTCATGAACACAATGTTTTTCTTTCAGGATGATACCCATGTGGTTCCTGAGAGTGTCCCTCATGGGATTTCTCCTGACTGAGATTGATGGAGTTCCAGCAGGTAAGAAACTGAACCCAGTGCCGAGTTTTTAAAGGCAAATTATGTTTGACAAATGTATTTTTTATTACATGACCGATTGGGTAAATAAAGAGAATGTAGTCAATGGGCGGAATCATCCCAGATTTGCACTAAGTGCAGTAGCGGGCAAGAAAAAGGACGTTTTACCCGCCAGCCGCAATTGTGTGTTTTCACACCATATCATTCCCTTCCCGGTACTCATTAATAATGCATTCCCAGGAAACACGCCAGATTGCTGGCAGGATGGCCTCTGATTCGCCTGCCTTACCGTCACCTCAGGTCTTCAATAATCCAGGCACCATATTTAAAGGGTGTCCCTGCACAGAGCTAGCTCTCTCTAATCGATCAGAAGCCGCTGCAAAGTCATGGTTGCCAAAGAGAGGAAACATGCTGCCCCCAAGTTTAGCGATGCCTCCTTCGGGTGCCTATGGGGCGCAGTGGAGGCCACTGTGAAGTTCTCTACCCCTGCTCTGGGCGAAGAGCAGCAAGCAAGGTCACCAATCCAGCAAGGGAGGTGGTGGAAGCGGTGGTCAGTGCCAACGCCCTGCAAAACAGGACAGCCACCCAGTGCCTAAAGAGGATGAATGATCTCCATTCTGCTAGGGTAAGTCTCTATTCTCATCACTCTCAACTCACACACCCTTCACACATCCACAGGGATCTCACTCACTGCCAGTTCAAGCGACATCACCATTCACTCTCTCACACACACCACACACATGTCCTGCGGATCATGTCCTCATCCCGTCCATGGCACCACTCACCACCCACACATGCCAGGCATCCTTCTCATCTGGCCTGACAGGCATCCTGCTTACACTCTCTTCATGCAGGACAAGCTGGGGCACAACAAAAGAGAGAGGTCGCAGACTGGTGGAGGAATGCCCGACATCAAGGTCCTCACAGGCTTTGAAAGTAGAGTCATCCAGCTGGCTGGTGATGATCTGAACCATTCCTGTACTGACGGTGAGGTCGGTGGTGCTCAACCAAGTAAAGATCCAACACTGCAACATCCATCATACAACCATGCTGTAAGTGAGTTCCCCTGTTCCGCAGTCCCAGTCTCTCCTTGCTTTCGTAGGCACATCTAGGAAGCAGCCGGGGAGGTCCATGCGCCAGACTCTCGACTCAAGCCCCAAAGACACCTCGGAAGAAGAATCTGATGACACCCTAATTGAAGTCCCATCACGACACTCACCCACACCCTCCAACAGTGCAGAGACACACACCTCTGTGGAACCTAGTTTTAGAGTAGCCTCAGGGTCACAATATGGTGAGCACATCACACTGTCTCATCCATAACAGGCCGCAGCAGGGACTTCCCAAGTTTCCAGCACTCGGAGGACTGCTGGAGACCAGAAATCTGCTGAGTTGCAGCCAGGTGACGAGCCTCTGGACTCAGTCATGTCACAGTTGCTGGAGCTGCAAAGGCAAGCTCGGGAACAAGAGGAAGGGATGTCCGCTGCACTCCTCAGATTGCAAGGCACGACGGAAGAGTCCATCCACCTTCAGTCTGAGGTGACAGCACTGGCATGTCAATGCACGGAGGTCAACACTGGTAGGATGGCAGCCTCCATGGTGACCTTGGTCCAGGACATCGCTCCTGCACTGCTGTGCAGGCTCAACTCTATCGCTGACACCAAGTCGGCCTCCAACAGTGTGTACGCGAGAGGGGTGTGGGGCAGCTGGATCTCATTCCAGCTACTCCTTCCACTCACAGAGTCAGCCTGGGCCCCTCAGGTACCCAATAGGGAGGAGCTTCAGCAGGTGCACACCCCAGGGCCATTCACCAAGTGAATCCAGGAGTCAGGCCCATCCGAATCCCCTCTTTCTGTGAACCCAGCAGCTCCAGCTCCACAGGCTGAGGAGAGGGCCACTGCCACACAGCAGGATCCCAAAAGCAGGCTGGAACCCTCCAGGTCTCAGCTCTCTGGAGGACGCCCACCAAGGTCACCATAGGCAGGGCGTAGCAGTCAGCAGACTGCTTCCACCTCCGATTCGGACATCGGGTGGGGAGCAACAAGACATAAAGGCAGGGCTAGGAAACTTAAGAAGATTGCAAAGCCTGGGCATGGATGTTAATCACTTGTACTTAATGTTCACTATTGTAAATAAACTCCTAAGAATGTCTCCCTGCCTATGGCTCCTTGTTCTGATGAGCAGTGTTCGTGTCACTCAGATATGAAACCTTCCTGCACAAGATAAAGGCAGGTGTCTCAGTCCAGGGCCTCTTCCCTGTGCAGTGTGTAACCTTCAGACCAAAGTGGTGGTCCGGCTTCACACTCAATGGACACATTGATGATGCCTGCACCTCGATGGTGCTGGTCATTGCTGCCAGAATGTCATGGACAGGCATCACAGAGTTCCATCATTCTCTCTGTGTGCTCTCAGCACCTTTGAGGTGGAGCTGGCCCCCATCTCTTCGGCATCTGTGTCCGGTGATGCTGTGCTCCTGAAGGGGACAGGTTCTGAAGATTGACAAAGGATCAGGTGCATTTAAAGTTTCACGGCTGCATCCCCAAGACCATGACCCTGAACACATAGTGCAAGCAAGCTGCCCTCAGCCAGACAGGAGTCAGATATTCACAGAGGAAACGTGGAGTGTCTATGGAGTGTCCTCACTGCATGTCATCATCATCCTCTTGGAATCTAGCAACTACTAGAGCCTATACCATGTCTCCATGACATGGGCCTGAGCACTGAGGTATGTGCTCTGCCATCAGCCACACAAGAGTCAAATGTTCACAGATGCAAGGTGAGGATGTCAGCATTCCTCACTGCATCTTGTCATTATCTTCCACGAATCTTGCAGCGATGAGGGCCTCCCAAGCACGCGTGCCTCATCTGGCCACTGCGATGGCCTCATTGCTGGCAGCCTCATCTTCAAGGACCTCCTCATCAGGGAAGACATGCAACTCTTCCAACTCCTCCTTAGCCAGGTACTCCCCCCCCATTGCAGCTGTGAAGCATGCAGCAAGCGACGATGATGCACAACACCCTCTGGGGACTGTATCACAGGGTTCCACCGGACCTGTCGAGGCAGCGGAACCTCATTTTCAAAATGCCTATCATTTGGTCAACTAAAGTCCAGATCATGGCATGAGCCTCATTATATCATCGCTCTGCTGCAGTCAGAGGCCGCTGCACGGGCAACACCAGCTATGTCCCCAAGAAGCCAGCCCTGCAGCCTCTGTGGATCCTGGAAGATGTCGGGGACCTGAGACCTGATAAGGATGTAGGAGTCATGGATGTTCCCTGGGAATCGTGCGCAGGCCTGTAGGATGTGTGTGTGGTGGCCGCAAACCAGCTGAATATTCAGCGAGTGGAAGCCCTTGCAGTTGATGTAGTTGACTGCTTGTTGCCATGGAGATGTAAGTACCACATGGGTGCAGTCGATGGCGCCCTGTACCTGTGGAATACCTGAGATCTGTGCAAATCCCAGCGCTGTTGCTTACTAACTTTCCTGATCCCAGGCAAAATGCACAATGTTCTGTGCCTTCACGAAATGGCGTCCGCGACCTCCTGGATGCACTCGTGCGTGGAGATTTGCGAGATCCCACACAGGTCACCTGTGGAGCCCAGGAAGAAGCCACTGGTGTAAAAATTGAGCACCATGGTCACTTTCACGGCCACTGGCAGTGGACTCCCTCCATGTCCCTGTGGCATATGTGACTGACCAGCTCCTTAGACATGTGCAGTCTTCAGCGACACTGGTTCTCAGTCATATACAGGAATGACAGGCGTGTGGGTTAGCATGGGTGTACTAAGAACCTCTCAGCTATTGGTTAAGTCTGAAGGCCCCTTCACACATGCAGGAAAGTGCTGACCACCATTTGGATGGCCAGTGTATCGTGCGCTCATTGGCTGTCCGAAACCCCACTCATTTTTGCCCCACTCCACTTGACTGATTAGCAGCAGCTTCAGCCATTGGGCTGCAAGGCTGGGCTGTTAGCTTGAACCATAATGCACGCTGGCCCATGCCTTAATAAAGGCATTGCAAGGAGCTGTGAATGACTATGCCAGTGACTGTGCCATGGCCACCTTTCACAAGGGAATTGTACAACTTGCCCAGTCGACCAGTTGCTCTGCTAACCCCTAAAACGTACATTAATTTACAGTCTGTGCCCGAGGTGTGAAAAGTTCTGGAGCATTTGGTGGCACTTTCATGCTCTTGCATTGTTTGAATGGGCAGAAAAGCTTCAGAGGCCCGAATCCAAGCATGTCAATGGAGCTACTGCTGTGTGGCCACTTCTCTCAAAACCCCACCTCCCCTGAAACCCCCAGCATGTGCTTGAGTATTTCCTTCAGTCTCTCTGTGCTGTCTTACCACCCCCGCCCCTGGCCCCACCTGCACTGGAACCCTTGCCCCAGCACCGCATTGAAAGCCAGCCGGGAAAAAGCAACTTGCCTGTGCCCCCCCACGAATGTGTAGCGCCTCTTCCTTGATGTCCTATGGGTGATGCCTTGAAGTTTTGGTCGCCAGGTGCATGCCATTTAAAGGCACACTGTTCAGAAGTCACGCCGTCGTGGACGGTAAATTTAACGTGAGGGGATGATTCCGGCAAGCAGGGCTTATAATTAGATGCAAATGCATTAAAATGGAGTTCCCAACGTGAGGTGGTGGGAAATGCTACCCACCATTGACAGGTGGAGCGGACAATTGCAAACTGGTTTCATGACAGTGTAAAACCGATTTTTGGCCTACTCACCATATTGTGCGTCCCCCCACCCCCAACCCACCATGATGCCCGACACTGGTCAAAATTCCGGTCAATGTAGAAATGTGTTTTAAGAAGAACTCAACATAGTGTCTTACAAAAGGCTTCTTAGCAGAATTCAGGTCATCGTTATAAGAGGAAATGTATGAATAGAAAGTTAGTTGACGAACAGGAAGTAGGACAAATAGGTGTCACTCAGATTGAAGGAGGGTTGGAGGTGGATAAAAATACAGAGGTATGTCTTGTGCCAGAACTGTGAAAAAATTGATTTACTCAGAGGCCTGAATTTTCAGTTCGGTGGGTGGGCCCGATCGGCGGGCCTGGGAGTGGCTGGGAAACGGACCGTCGACCGCAATTGGCCCTCGAACATGATTTCACGCTGACTGGCCAATTAACAGCCAGCCAGCATGAAGCATGTGCTGAAAAGCTCAGTGCTGCAGGGTGGGGGCAGGAGGAGGGTGGGCGATCACGTCAACATGGACGAGCACTGACAGAAAGCTCCCTGAAAGCTGCCCTGAAAGAGAGCTGCCTCAGGGAGCTGAAGACCTGAAACCAGGGAAACAGAGTTGTTGAAATTAGGAAAAAAATGTCCAAGCACCACAATCAGGCACCTGAACATGTAGATCATAAAAATGCTGTCCACAGATTTCTATTTTTATGTTATTTAATAACAGAAACATCATCCCCCACCCTTGGATGAATCTTTGCAAAATGCGGGCTGCCCGCCTGCCCGTTTTGCCCGTGCAACGAGTGCAAAATCGCAAGGGAAATGTAAAATCAGTTTCAATTGGGCTTTTAATGGCCTCTTAATTAATGGCGGGTGCGGCTCTGACTCCGGCGTTCGCTCGCTGACTGAAATATCGTGCGAGCACGGGATGACATTGGGACACCCGCTCGAAATCTTCTTCTCGCGCAATTTTACATCCAATCGAATCGTGTGCCCGCCCACCCGCTGGATGTAAAATTGTGCCCAGAGTTTCCAGAGCATGCAATAGGGAGTGGTTGTGATGAACACCATTTAATCTTTTAAGGAAAAAAATGATAAATTTTCAAAGCTGCATAATATACAGGGCTATGGGGAGTGAGCAAGGCAATTGATTTCATTTTGGATGGTTCTAGCAAAATGATGGCATAGACAAGGGGATGAATAGCTTCCTTCTATGTCGTAAACCTCAGTGGTTTTAGCTCAGCACAACGTGTCTCACATAATCACAGAATACAGTCCAACTTCCCGACCCCTGAGAGAAAATTAATTTCAAAAGTTTGGGAGTGCCGCGTGTTCAGGAAATGACAAACTGGACTGAAAAGAAGCTGATGTAATTTCTTTTTATGTCAGGGAATTCCTGGAAGGTAAATTAAATTGATTCTGGTGAGAAGGAAGGAGGAAGAAGCAAAATAAGCATCTTCAATTAGACATCCCTAATATCAAAAACATCTGAGTTAACACGAGAGGGATGCTTTATACCAAGTCAACATAAGAAGGAGGACAGGTTTCAGAGATAATAAGGGTATGTCAGATCAGGAACATAATTTTAATAGTAGACTTCAACTGACAAATATAAATTGGAACAACTGAAGTCACTCAGAGTAAATGGATGTAATACATGATCCAACTCTGGCTTCTTACGCGCTCCATCTGCCCCACTGTTAGAGGCTATTCTTTCAGCTGTCTAGGCACCAAGCATCAGAATATTCTCCCTAAGCCTTTCAGCCTGGCTATCGCTTGCTCTCTTTAAGCCCTCCTTAAAACCTACCTCTTTGACCGAACTTTAATCACCGTCCTAATTTCTCCTTCTTTGGCTCAGTGCCAGTTTATGTCTGATTTGGCTTCTGTATAGAGTCTTGGGGTAGTTTCCTACAGAAATGATGCTACATAAATACACGTTGTTGTTGCACATTGCTTAATGGAAGCCCTGAGGGACAGTGCTTACTTAATTTCGTTGTGAAATAATGCACTTGATTATCAGGAGGAAATTTGAGGATAGCCCCATAAACAGCAGCTAACATGGTTTCAAAAGGGATGAGTGCTGCCTGATCAACTGATATCTTTGAGAAAGTGAAAACAATGGGGAATAATTAGGGGAATTAGGTTGAATTGAGGATGGGAATTCACCGGGCCTCTGTGTCGGGATCATTACTGTTATGAATTTAAATCAATGGCTTGAATTCAGAAACCAATGCAAACTGGTCAAATTTTCAGAAGATATCAAACCAGGAGGGGTGGTGGGATTGAAGGTGCCTGCTCAAAAATTGCAGGATGAGTTAAATTATATGCGTAAAGACAACAATGGGAAGTGATATTTAATGCAAAGTACTGGAATGTATAATACATATAATGTAATCATATGTATCTATAATTTAATGTAAAATACTACAAATAGGAAATAAAAATGGGCAACATACTTACTCCATGAATGTTGTTAAAATAGCTAAAAATGAAGCTGAAAGAGGCCTAGGAGTCTTAGTAGATTCAATACTCAACCTCCCAACAAATACAGAGCAGCAATCAATAAAGAATGGCAAACTACATAGCCTGTAGCAGGAGACAATGGGGTCAATTTTTATTTTAACCAACTGGCCAATAACCTGGGATAATGGATTGGACAATGGATTGAATCTGATTTTCAAACTATTGTGTCCCCTCTATTTTGACAAAGGACATTATGATCAAGCTGTACCATGCCCCAGTCAGACCACGTCTCCAGTACTGTGTCCAGTTCTAGTTGCTGAGAAACAAGCTGTGGTAGGAAGAAGGAGTTCAGGGTATTCAAACACATCTTGAAGTTTCTTGGGTTTTTTTTTAATCAGACCACTCCTTCTTTCGAAAGATCATGTCTTAAATCACAACGTACTTTCCTCCAGAGCCATTCAGTTCCACATTCAACCAGTGCACTTCTAAACGTTCACTGGGGTTTTGCAGTGAAGAATAGCAAAATTATTGATAGACTTGTTACATATAATCAGAGTTTGGGCTTTATAGTTTTTCTTCTTGTTTGCTTTATTTAATTATTTTGCTCACTTGTGATCTGGCCAAAGCTGGCTAGGCCACAGCATTTATTGCCAATCCTAATTGCCCTTGAAAAGGTGGTTGTAAGCTGCCTTTTTGAACCGCTGCAGTTGTACACCCACAGTGCTGTTAGGAAGGGAGTTCCAGGGTTTTGACCCAGCGACAGTGAAGGAATGGCAATATATTTCCAAGTCAGGATGGTGTGTAATTTGAAGGGGAATTTGCAGGCGGTGCTGTTTCCACAGAATCTGCTGCCTTTGTTCATCTAGTGGTAGAGGTCACACCTCTTTGAAAGGTGCTTTAATAAACCTTGGAGAGTCGCTGCAGTGCATCTTGTAGCTGGTACATGCTGCAACCATGCTGTGGTGCGCCACTGGTGGAGGGAATGAATGTCTAAGCTCATGGATGGGGTGCTGATCAAATGAGCTGCTTTGTCCTGAATGATGTTGAGCTTCTTGAGTGTTGTTGGAGCTGCACTCATCCTGGCAAATATTCCATCACATGCCAGACTTAGAAAGGTCACATAATTCCTAGCCGCTGAACTGCTCTTATGACCACAGTATTCATGTGGCTGGGAAAGTTAAGTTTCTGGTCCCCCAGGATGTTGACTATGGGCTATTCAGTAATGGTATTGCTGTTGAATTTCAAGAGGAGGCATTTGGATGCTTTTATTGGAGATGGTCATTGCCTGGCACTTGTGTGGCAAGAATGTTACTTGCCACTTAGCATCCCAAACCTGAATGTTATCCAGGTCTTGCTATATGCGGGCACGGACTGCTTCTTTCCATGAGGAGTTGCGAATGGTACTGAAAGCTGTGCAATCATTAGCAAATGTTCCCACTTCTGATCTTTTGATGGTGGCAAGGTCATTGCCAAAGCAGCTGAAGATGTCTGGGCCTGGGACACTATCCTGAGGAACACCTGCAATGTCCTGGAACTGAGATGAATGGCCTCCAATAGCCACAACCTTCTTCAATTGTGCTGGGCATGACTCCAACCAGTGGGGAGTCTTTAACAAAAATAAAAATACCTGGAAAAATTCAGCAGGTCTGGCAGCATCTGCGGAGAGGAACACAGTTAACGTTTTGAGTCCATATGACTCTTCAACAGTGAATCTTTCCCTGGTTCCCATTGACTTCAATTTTGTTGGGTCTCCTTGATGCCACACTTAATCAAATGTTGTGTTGATGTCAAGGGCAGTCACTCTCACCTCGCCTCTGGAATTCAGCTCTTTTGTCCATATTTGGATCAAGACTGTAATGAGGTCTGGAGCCAAGTGGTCCTGGGAGAACACAATAGGTATCAGTGAGCATGTTGTTAATGAGTAGGTCCCACTTACTTCATTTATTTGAATTGTTAGGTTAATTAAGGTAGTAACTAATAGTTTAATTATGAAAAATACACCTTTTTGAATTTTATTCTATCGATCTGTTAAGCTCATATGTAGCACCCTTCCCCAACACCCTGCCTTCACCAAGATACAGCCAAGCACTGGAAACAATATAACCAGCCACAGGATTGGTCCTATTGCCGGGGGCTTACAAGGTCCAACACATTGAAAAGTCCCCGAAATTCTAAGGGAAACAGGGAGCAGAACTTCCGCAATATAATCAGATTCTTTACAAATGAGGACTGAGGATAGATCCTGTAAATCAGTGCAGGAGAGGTTCACAGCTAGTATTATGAAACTATTTTACGGAAATTTGTGAACAGAGACTGGATCAGTTTAACCCACGTTCATGTCATTAACCTTTTATTTTGGCTTAAGGGTTTGGTCAGCATCAATTATAAAGTCAAAACAGTACAAGTTTTCTGCTTATCTTTGAGCTCACAGTAGGTGCTCTCTGCTCTCTTTAAAGTTGGCATTAAACCAGCAGGAGCAGTTGGCAGAGTATAGAGATCAATTAATGAAACTCATATTCCCTCAATTATTTTGCCACAGGCTCTGTTCCTGCAACAGTGTTAGCTTGCCAAACATCAGTCAATCTGGTTCACTGCTAAAGGGCCCAAACAACTGGTGTTGTTAGTTACATTAAATTCAGCATCAGGAACTGGAGAGGCTAACTGCACTTTATGAAAGAGTCCTTGACTACATCGGGTACCTAATGAATATGGTGCTGCACTAGCAACTGAGAGATTGAGAGTTCAAATCACAACTTGACAAGTTGTAAAACTGAAATCAATAAATCAAGGAATTTAGGATGAGCATTAGAAAAAAATCACTGTGTTCAGTCCATGCCTGAGGTCTCACCTGCAAACATTACTGATACAACATACTATTTGGTGGCAGTCTGCCAAGCAGAGAACTTGCAACTGTGTTGTAACAATGGTGTACCAGCTCTTTGCACTGTGCTTTGTAAAGGTGAAAGAACATATTCAGAATATATTGTCCCGTTCATAGAGGGCCCTATGAGATTCAAAACACAAACGATGAGTGCCTCCCTTTAATAGTAGCCGGCCCTTCTGCTCTCTCTGTAACAAATAACTCCTTTTTTTCCTGAATAGCTAAATTGTTTGGCGTATGCTTCCCTGGACTGATGGTTGTTTTAAATCAGGATGATGCTGATGTTGAATGCTTCTGCAGTCTTCCTCCATTTCTCACAGAAACTTTAGGCTCCATTACTCAATAGACCGATAGTTCAATCTTTGTACCTTTCAGGTAGTTCCTTACTAATTGAGCAGCAGATGCTTTCTGATGATGTGCATTAGTTACATAGAATTTTATAGCACAGAGACAGGCCCTTCAGTCCGTCAGATCTTTGCTGGTGTTTAGGCTCCACACAAGCCTCCTCCCGCCTTACTGCCTTTCACTCTATCAGCATTTCCTTCTATTCCTTCCAGCCTCATATACTTATCTAGCATCCCCTTAAACGCATCGATGCGAATCGCCTCAATCACTTTCATGTGATATCGATTCCAGCTTCTCCTGAATTCCTTATTGGATTTGTTAATGGCTATCATATTGATGACCCTCCACAAGGAGGAAAATTCAATTGGAACCAATCGAAGACTGCAACTGGATCCAACAGGCCTCAACTGGAAGTAACAGTTCCCTGGTGGCACACACTGGGAACAACCTAGACAACTACGGATGCCAGCAGGAAATCAGTTGGGTTCCCCAATCATCTAGTTGAAAACAGGATTTGGTTAGCTGACTTTGCTGTAACCAGTTGCAATTAACTGGAAATAGTTGACTTATGAACTGGGAACTGACTAATGCATACCACAGCTATCAGGTTTCTCCATTCCTGTGTGCCCGTATTCAGCCTGCACACACACTGTTCCTCATCCCTGTGTGTCAATTATCAGATTGGACAGAGTTTGTATCCATGTCCATGTGCTGCTATCAAATTGTGCCAAGTGCCTGTGTGCTAGTTATCAGATTGTACACAGACTCTTTCCTGAGCCGACATGGAATCCCTCGAATGCTTCTCTTAGTGCCTGAAGAATAAAATGTGATGACTATGAGATTCAGCAGACAGTCCAGGAATTCTGATTGCGTAATGACAGCAGTGTGTGCACATGATCATAAAAACAAAAAACTACTGCAGATGCTGGAAATCCAAAACAAAAACAGAATTACCTGGAAGAGTCAGCAGGTCTGGCAGCATCGGCGGAGAAGAAAAGAGTTGACGTTTCGAGTCCTCATGACCCTTCAACAGAACTAAGTAAAAATAGGAGAGGGGTGAAATATAAGCTGGTTTAAGGTTGGGGGGGGCGTGTGGGGGGAGAGAAGTTGGGGGGGTGGTGGTTGTAGGGACAAGCAAGCAGTGATAGGAGCAGAAAATCAAAAGATGTCACAGACAAAAGAACAAAGAGGTGTTGAAGGTGCTGATATTATCTAAGAGGATGTGCTAATTAAGAATGGATGGCAGGACACTCAAGGTACAGCTCTAGTGGGGGTGGGGTGGAAAGACTGACAGGGCATTACAGGTATAGATTAAAAATAATGGAAATAGGTAGGAAAAGAAAAATCTATATAAATTATTGGAAAAAACAAAAGGGAGGGGGACGAAACGGAAAGGGGGTGGGGATGGACGAGGGAGTTCAAGATCTAAAGTTGTTGAATTCAATATTCAGTCCGGAAGGCTGTAAAGTGCCTAGTTGGAAGATGAGATGCTGTTCCTCCAGTTTGCGTTGGGCTTCACTGGAACAATGCAGCAAGCCAAGGACAGACATGTGGGCAAGAGAGCAGGGTGGAGTGTTAAAATGGCAAGCGACAGGGAGGTTTGGGTCTTTCTTGCGGACAGACCGCAGGTGTTCTGCAAAGCTGTCGCCCAGTTTGCGTTTGGTCTCTCCAATGTGGAGGAGACCGCATTGGGAGCAACGAATGCAGTAGACTAAGTTAGGGGAAATGCGAGTGAAATGCTGCTTCACTTGAAAGGAGTGTTTGGGCCCTTGGACGGTGAGGAGAGAGGAAGTGAAGGGGCAGGTGTTGCATCTTCTGCGTGGGCATGGGGAGGTGCCATAGGTGGGGGTTGAGGAGTAGGGGGTGATGGAGGAGTGGACCAGGGTGTCCCAGAGGCCAACTCCAGCATGATGCCACCACCAAACACATCTTCCCTTCACCCCCCCGGCGGCATTCCGTAGGGATCGTTCCCTCCGGGACACCCTGGTCCACTCCTCCATCACCCCCTACTCCTCAACCCCCACCTATGGCACCTCCCCATGCCCACGCAGAAGATGCAACACCTGCCCCTTCACTTCCTCTCTCCTCACCGTCCAAGGGCCCAAACACTCCTTTCAAGTGAAGCAGCATTTCACTCGCATTTCCCCTAACTTAGTCTACTGCATTTGTTGCTCCCAATGCGGTCTCCTCTACATTGGAGAGACCAAACGCAAACTGGATGACAGCTTTGCAGAACACCTGCGGTCTGTCCGCAAGAAAGACCCAAACCTCCCTGTCGCTTGCCATTTTAACACTCCACCCTGCTCTCTTGCCCACATGTCTGTCCTTGGCTTGCTGCATTGTTCCAGTGAAGCCCAACGCAAACTGGAGGAACAGCACCTCATCTTCCAACTAGGCACTTTACAGCCTTCCGGACTGAATATTGAATTCAACAACTTTAGATCTTGAACTCCCTCGTCCATCCCCACCCCCTTTCCATTTCTTCCCCCTCCCTTTTGTTTTTTCCAATAATTTATGTAGATTTTTCTTTTCCTACCTATTTCCATTATTCCCACTAGCGCTGTACCTTGAGTGTCCTGCCATCCATTCTTAATTAGCACATTCTCTTAGATAATATCACCACCTTCAACACCTCTTTGTTCCTTTGTCTGTGACATCTTTTGATTATCTGCTCCTATCACTGCTTGCTTGTCCCTACAACCACCACCACCCACAACTTCTCTCCCCCCACCCCCAACCTTAAACCAGCTTATATTTCACCCCTCTCCTATATTTAGTTAGTTCTGTTGAAGGGTCACGAGGACTCGAAACGTCAACTCTTTTCTTCTCCGCCGATGCTACCAGACCTGCTGAGTCTTCCAGGTAATTCTGTTTTTGTTGTGCACATGATCATCTGCTCCTGAGCAGAAGGCTGTGACTCCCACTGTGTTGCTCTCACTTTGCAGCCCAAAACTGCAGAGGCAGCACTGCTTGAAATTCTTTCCTGGTGTTCACTTGTAACTGTTTCAGCATTCCTGAGCACTGCATGAGTCTGTTGTTGCCTGTTCTGCTTGGGAGAAGTGACCATTATTGACCTGGTTCATGAGGGTCATATAGGTCTCTGATGCTGTAGATGTGTAAATTTACTGCAAAGGCTATGGATCCTGACAATATTCTGGCAATAGTACTGGAGACTTGTGCTCCAGAATTTGCTGCATCCCTAGCCAAGCTGTTCCACTACAGCTACAACCCTGGCATCTACCTGGCTATGTGGAAAATTGCCCAGGTATGTCCTGTACAAAGCAGGACAAATCCAACCCAGCCAATTACTGCCCCATCAGTCTACTCTCCATCATCAGTAAAGTAATGGAAGGGTCATCAACAGTGCTATCAAATGCACTTGCTTAGCAATAAGCTGCACACTGATGCTCAGTTTGGGTTCTGCCAGGGTCACTCAGCTCCTGACCTCATTCTAGCTTTTGTTCAAACATGGACAAAACAGCTGAACTCCAGACGTGAAGTGAGAGTGACTGCAACTTGACATCAAGGCAGCATTTGATCAATTGTGGCATCAAGGAGCCCTAGCAAAAGTGGAGTAAATGGGAATCAGGGGGAAAACTCTCCACTTGTTGGAGTCATACCTACCACAAAGGAAGATGGTTGTGGTTGTTGGAGGTCAGTCATCTCAGTTCCAGGACATCACTGCAGGAGTTCTTCAGGGTAGGGTCCTAGGCCCAACCATCTTCAGCTGCTTCATCAATGGCCTTCCCTCCATCATAAGGTCAGAAGTGGGGATGTTCGCTGATGATTGCACAATGTTCAGCATCATTTGCAACTCTTCAGATACCGAAGCAGTCCGTATCCATACGCAGCAAGACCTGGGCAATATCCTGGCTTGAGCTGACAAAGTGGCAAGGAACATTTGAGCCACACAAATGCCAGGCAATGACCATCTCCAACAAGATAGAATCTAACCATCGCCCCTTGACATTCATTGGCACTACCATTGCTGAATCCCCTACTATCAACATCAGTTAGCATTGACCAGAAACTGAACTGGACTAGCCACATAAATACTGTGGGTGCAAGAACATATCAGAGGCTAGGAATCCTCCTGACTCCCCAAAGCTTGTTCACCGTGTACAAGGTGCAAATCAGGAGTGTGATGGAATACTCCCCACTTGTCTGGGTGAGTGCAGCTCCAACAACACTCAAAAAGCTCGACACCATCTAGGACAAAGCAGCCCGCTTGATTGACACCCCGTCCACCAACACTCACTCCCTCCACCACCAACACACAGTGGCAGCAGTGTGTACCATCTACAAGATGCACTGCAGGAACTCACCAAGGCTCCTTAGGCAGCACCTTCCAAACCCATGACCGCTACCATCTTGAAGGACAAGGGCAGTAGATAGATGGAAACATCATCATCTGGAATAAGTTCTCCCCATGCCACTGACCATCCTGACTTGGAAATATATCACCGTTCCTTCACTGTTGCTGGATTAAAATCCTGGAACTCCCTCCCTAACAGCACTGTGCATGTACCTACACCACATGGACTGCAGCAGTTCAAGAAGGCAGCTCACTACCACCTTCTCAAGGGCAACTAGGGATAGGCAATAAATGCTGGCCCAGCCAGCGAAACCCACAACCAATGAAGAATTTAAAAAATCTGATTTAAATTTGATTTTTGCGCAGTGTAATGTGAACAAATTTAAGTTGTAGTGTTTCAGTGAAAGCAGGAAGGGAGAACAGAATGGAGAGATGTCAGTTTGCCTTCCTGTGATTGGCTGCAATGTAAATGAGTGTATAATGGGGTTTAGGGAGATACTTGACAGAGGTGTTCCAGCCTCCAGCTTCATATTGCCTGCTAAGCAACTGCTTCAACACAGCACAGCTAGGAACTTGCTTGAAACTGCTGGACAGGAGAATGCAAACAAATAAGCACCAGCAGAAAAATAAGGTTGACAGTTTGCTAGGGAAAAAACAGCATCAGCGAGTGAGCTGTGTTAGAATGTTACATTTCATGAATTGTGACCAGCTGTCATATGTAAACGAAACAGTTTGAATGAAGTGGAGCCAGTTGACAAGTTAATGGCCAAAATAAAGATTTGCCCTGGCCTGCGGGGGAATTCCATGATTCCTGCTGCCAGTTTTTATTGTTGACGTATGACACTGGTGTTGAAAGTCAATTCATTCACAACATTCTAAGTACATATTTCTTGGGCTGGAAAGACACCCATTTTTAAAATAAAAATCAATATGAGGTGCATGCATGTTCAGTTGTTCCTCTTTTTTTGCGAAAACAACATTTCATGGAAGGCCTAACTGACAATTTCAACAAAGAATTTCCCCATGTTGAAACTCACACAAGAATACAACAAATAGGAGCATGAATAGATCACGCAGCCCACCAACCTTGTTCATAGGGATGACCGAGAGCCCCACTTACACAATCAAACTATTGGACAATACCACCTGGTCAACCAAATTAAACATTTCTTTCCCTCGTCAGTTAGCATGGTTAGCACAGACACTGTGACCAGTCTCAGGCATCTTAAAACTTATTTTTCAACCTTTACTGAATACAAATCTATATGAGAGCCACATAAAAGCATGGCAGGGAGGAAGCAATTGGAAGAGGAAAACTGAGATCAAAGTGAAACGCAGAGGAGAGGAGGAACGAGGAAATGGGAGAGGGAGGAGCAAGGTGAATGGGAGAAAATGGGAAAGAGATATGAAATGGGTGGAAGGAGAGAGTGTGTGAATGAATAGTGGAAAATGAAGCGGGGAGATGAGGAGCAAGCAGAGGGAACTGAGGAATAGGGAAAAGTGAATTGGGAGGTGGAGTGGAAATGGGAAAGGTCACGACCTTTGTTGGAGAAAGGTGAAGTATAGGCTTATGGCTGAATCCCCACCACATCAGGTGACCAACTAGTTTAGAGAACAGAAATGTGGAAGACAAACACTTTAGTCACAAAGAGGAGAAGCCTGCTGTTAGGGGAGATGAAGTGCCTCAAAGAATTTTATTAACAATGTGGATAAAAAATTCTGAACTGCAGGCCCTTCGGATAAGATGTGGAAGATTTGAAAAGAGGACCATTCTCCAGCATTAAGAACCTTCATTCATCATAAATCTTCAACTCTTTCTCCTCCCAACCTCAAAATGAAAGCTATTGTGTGAAGAATGTGTTGTTTTCCGTATGTAATAATACTGTTAATTGAAAGGAACTGAACACTCCTGAGCAGCCAAATGGCCTGTCCAGTGACATCTCTTGTGTTATTAATTTATAGTCAAATTATCTGAATAAACAAAATGAGCTGAAAAATCAGGATGATTGGGGGATTTTCCACAAGTTTACTGAGTGGCTCTGTTCCTCCTATGTATACAGATTCTGAGGGTGCTGTGGGCAGTGAGTTCAAGCAAAGTACTCTGCAGGAAGCAATCAAAATGATCGACCAATTGCACAAAGAGCCCAGAGATGAGTGAGTATTAATCTCAGTAACACTGCTCTCGAACTGGATCCACCAACAATTTATATGATTGGAATAACCTGTTTTGGCCAAGTCAAATGCTTCTATGATGATTCCAGTTCAGAATTAGTCTTGCTGATAATATTTTCCCACAGAACAAAGAGCTAGTTAAACAGTAATCAAAATGGAATTATTTCCCGTTTTTGCTTTGCTAATCAACATTACTTATCATGTAGCTGTCACATTCCAACTGTCATTAACTTAAGATTCAGATGTTGCATCATTTTATGGTTCATTTGCTTAATTGTGCTGAATCTCCCTTGTATCAATTACCTGTCACATATCTCGATGTTGGCAGCGCATTCGCTAATATTACAAGAATTAAGCTTCTTTGCATCATTTGTGAATAGTTTAAAGAACACAGGACCCAAAGCAGAGCCTCTGGTCACTTCTCGTCAGGTGCAGATATTAATTTCTTGTCTGCTGTTAATTAAGATAAAAGCAAAACACTGCAGATGCTGGAATTTTGAAATAAAAACAGAAATGCTGGAAAAACTCAGTGGGCCTGTCAGCATCTGTGAAGAGAGAAACAGAGTTAACGTTTCGAGTCCGTAGGACTCTGAATGTTTTTATGAACGTCCATATGACTCTGACCATATGGCTCTGAAGAAGAATCATATTGGGCTTGAAACGTTAACTCTGTTTCTCTCTCCACAGATGCTGGCAGGCCTGCTGAGTTTTTCCAGCATTTTCTGTTTTTATTATTGCTGTTAATTAATTTGCCCTAAACTTCAATTCATTCCTAAAACGTTCACTGCTCACTCCAGTGATGAGAAAAAGAAGCTGCCTTAATGTAACATCTTCCACAACTTCAGAATGATGACATTTTCAACAACAAAAGTAATGTGGCTCTAATGAGAAAGAGAAAAGAGTAGTCCTTATGTCTTAGTCAATGCATAATCTCAAAAATGACCTAATAGGATAGATTTGTGCATCAAGTCTGTCAAAGACTAAAGCAGTAGAGCTTACAGCTTAGACACAAATCATTTGGTGACTCTTGTCTGTTCTAGTGCCTTTCTGCACATCATAAAGTTAGGGCGGGATTTTCCAGCCCCGCCTGCCTCCGGGATCGTCCCATCCTGCTGAAAGTCAACGGACATTTGGCTGTCCTGGCACATAGCCTACGGCGGGTTCTGCCATGACAGAGCTGGAAATCCCGGCCTTCGTCTAATTAACTGCCACTTACTCCCTTTAATGTTCCTCTTTTCCAAGCATCTATCTAATTCCCTTTTTAAAAAGAGATATGAACTCTTTCAAAATAGTTTACACTATCCATGTAAGAATTTTTTTCTAATCTCCCTTCCATTGTTTTTGTGATAATTTTATATTTGTGCCCTCTCCAACAATTGGAAAAATCTATCGCTATTTACTTCATCAGAGCTCTTTATAATCTTTAGTCACTCTTAACATTCATGCATCTCAAGCAAAAAAATCCTAGCTTTTCAAATTTGACAAAACATATTTCTTGCTACATTATAATTTTATCTGGTTTTTCGATGCACAGAAGAGGTAAAGATTCCCACTTTATGCAGTCAAAAACATCCTCCACGAACTAGCTCCAAGTCTATTGCACAAAATATCCTCTAATTGAGGCACTGGATCCTTGAGCTATAATTATTGAGTGGGCAATAAATGACTAAAAATCCAAGTTCAAAATGAAAAGCCCTTACCTGCAACCCAACCCTCGACACCAGGACCACTCATGTTAAAATCCAAAGTTTCCTTATGCTAAAAATCTAAATTCTTGTGTATAAAATCCATACTCCTACATTAAAAATCAAAACTTACCCACGTAAAAAATCTAGCCTACCACTTGCAAAGTAATTGAAATACAGTAAAAATCTAAACTCTTTGGGCAGGATTTTTCCATCGGCAAGCGGGGCACCCCATTTAAATTTTCCGGTAGGCGGGGGCACAGCAAAATCAGACCTGTCAACGGCCTAGAGTCATTAAATTAATTAATGGACCTGCCCGTCCAACCTTAAGGTTGGTGGGCAGGCCAGGAGCCCCGGCAGCAACTAGAAAAAACATGAAACCTCATCCACGGGCTGGATGAGGTTTCATGTAGATGTTAAAAATTTTTATTAAAGTTTGTGTAAAAATTATGGACGTGTCACATGAGGGGACATGTCAGGAATTTTTTTTTTTCTTCTTTTAATTTTTGTCACAGAACAGCCGATCTCCCTGAGGCAGCACTTAGCCTCAGGGAGATGGCTGCGCTCTTTCGTGCGCATGCGCGAAAGAGCGCACTCTCGATTTCGGGAAACCACCCCCACCCGCATAGGGGAGCGCACAGCACTTCCATGCGGATGTCGTGCTGGGCGGCCTTAACTGGCCCGCCCACGTAAAATGGCACTGTGTCCCCGATCGGTGCCAATCAGAGGCGCGCCTGTGCGTGCCCGCCATTCAACTTCACCCCCAATGGGGGGAAAATCCTGCCCTTTACCTCTATAAAAACTCCCCTTGCATCTATTTTTTCAGCTCTGGCTGTTCTTGCATTTTCCCGCCAAAGCTTGACTGGTTTGTCTTCCAATGTAGCCTTTGTTGTATTTTGTGCTGCTGCTTTTTTCTGCTGTCCCACAATTCATTAAAGTGAAAGATCTTTCAGCTTTTTTGAATTTTCCACACCTAGAAGCCATTTCCTTGCTGGTGTAAAAGTGCTTCACGTGATTGGTCTAATGCACCGACCAGGAAATTTTTTCTAATTGTGAAGACCCAGGGAATTTGAACCATCCAGCATAGAAGCAGAAGGAAAAGACCGGGGGTTAGGTTGTACAAGCTAACAGGCTGTGTTTTGGACACCATGCGGGCCAAGATATACTATTTTGCTGGACTTTCTATGGATCTCCCATGGCATACAAGTGGGAGAACATCTGTAGAAACTTGCGCCATGTTGTCAGTGCCAGACAACAGTACCTTGCTAGACAGAGCAGATAGAGAATAAGAGGTAGAAACTTATACTCAGTTGGTAGATATTCAATGGGGTGCAATCTCAAGATGATGAGGTTGTTGTAAAATTACATTGATCACCTTGGTCACCCTGCATCTTGATCTCTCACAAAAGAAGGGAATTTGGAAAACTTGCATTCACAATATTCAAGATTCCCCGACTGACTTATTGCCTTCGCAAAACCCTTCAAATTCTTTCCTCTTCTATTTTAACAGTGAAGGAAATATTAATAAAGCATCCCTAAAACCTTTAGACCTCCTAAGCTTCTTCAAGCAGCTTGCAGCAGCAACCAGGATGGAACAATCTGTTGATGCTAAGGAGATTGCATTGAAACTCATCCAATACCACGTTCACCTGAACCACCTCAACATATCAGGTCAGTTCGGAAATAAATTCTGACAGAAACAAGCACATCTCAAACTCAAAAAGGACAGGTCAACAGTTAATAAGTGCCTTGAGGATTTATGCATATCTACTGAACAAATGTTGGCAGAATTTTATAGTAAGACGAAGAAGTATGCCCCTATTTTCCAACCTTTGTACCTGTCGGCACACCCAAACAAACACAACTTTGTCCACTACAGTCTAGAAGAGTAGAACACAGACACAGAAGGGGGTGGTTGGGAATCAAACTGTATGAATGGGAGGAGATGTGCGCAGACCCCAGAATACGAGGGGAGGGGTTGTTTTAGTGTGGCACAAGTGGGATGGGTTGCACAAAGGCTCATGGAGGGGGTGGAGGAAGGAGACTGTGTTGTCCGCAGTAAAAAAAGGAACTGGACAGCTCATTGAAAGATAGTCATGGGCTGGAATTTTGCAGCCCCTCACACCAGCGGGGTTTTCCGGCCCCTTGGTCATGGGATCGGTCTAACCTTCTTATCCCCTGAATATTGCTGTGTCTCCCCTGCACCATGGTCCTCAGGCCAGGCCTGAGGAAGCTGGGCTAGGTGGCTTAATTTTTCTAACCCCACAGCTATGAAAGCTATGTCTAAGTGCGACCCCAACATCCGCAGCAGAGATGGAGGCAGCCTGCTGACTGGTAAGCCCTGTTGTCTTTGACTTTGCCGGACATCCTCTACAGGGCAGTGAGCTGGAGGACTGCGGCTTGCTTTGGGTGTCACAGGCAGAGGGGATTGGGTAAGGCTAGATGCTGTTGGAGTCATCTGGGTAGATGGCCCCGGGGTCTCCAGCTGCTGGTCCTCCTTCCTGTGCGTGCCCCTGCCTGACTCACTGAGGAGAAGGGGCTCCTGGAGGGAGGTCAAGGTGCCCCAACCCCCCTCACCTAGCCACTGATGGATCCCACCAATGCCTATAGCGATGGAGTGCCGGTCCAAGTACAAATCCTGCAGGATTGCTGAACCAAGGTCTCCAAGGCAGTCGCCATTCTTCCCATGGAGACCTTGAGGCATTCGCAAATTCGAACTACAACATCAGACAGAGCACAGATGGACTCCCCCATCCTTTGCTCTAGTCTGTTGACTGCCTCTTGCAAATTCTGCCTGATTTTCCACCGCCTGTTGTTGCATCTCCAGCATGTGTGATATGGCTGTTTCTAGAGGCTCATCGCCTGACTCAGACTCAGCAGGTGCCTGATCTCCAGCAGTCCTCCGAGTGCCAGAGACCTGGGCTATCACTGCCTCCGATTGCTGTGGAGACATTTCAGTGAGGTGTGCTCCAGAATGTGACCCTGAGCCTAATCTATAACTAGGACCCACTGGGGTGTGTGTCTCTGAGCTGGTGAAGGATGCAGGTGAACACAGTGATGGGTCTTCTTCCAATGGCTCCTCAGCTTCCTCCACTGAGGTGGCCTGGGGGCTGGGGCTTATGTTGCCAATGCTGGTCTGTCTGGACATGCTGCTGCCTGTAAGAGAGAGCACTTAGATTTAGCTCATGAACAGGCTGAATACATGTATGTCACTCAGTGACAATGTCAGGATGTGATTAAATCATGGGGGGCTCATCATACTGGCTGGAAGAGGCCAGTCTCGCCTTCACCGCAGGAGAGATCTCTGTCCTCACCCGCCAACTCGGCAACATCCTTCTTGAATTTGGTCAGCTCCAGGTTGTTGGCCCTCCCTCCTCCAGTTTGGGATCTCCCTCTTGTTGTTGGATGGAATGTGATAAGAAGAGATGGTGGAGAGGTTGGGAAGCCTGCATGCCTCCTGTGTGTGCTGAGCCCTCCCAGTCAGGGCTGAGGATGGAGCTTGTGCAGCATGATAGATGAGATGCTGGTGATGTTAAAGTGTCCGTGAGATAATCAATGCTGATGTGTTCCGCCCCCCCCCAGCTAATATTGTGTGAGATCCCTGAGCAGTGTAACCCTTTGAGTGCGTGATGCTTCTATGAGTGTATGAGATTTGAGTGAGCTGAAGATTGACTTACCCTGGCGGAGTGGGTGAGATCATTCATCCACTTCCTACACTGGATGAGAATGGCATTTCTCAGGCGTGTGCCTGACGAGCTGACCTCTCTTGCAATCGCCTCCCAGGCCATCGAGGTGAGGTTGGTGGGCTTCCTAGAATTATCCCTGGGGCAGAGGATATCCCCGTGTTGGCAGACGCCATTGGTGAGGGCCTCAAGGCAGTCATTACTAAACCTGGGTGCAGCTTTCTTCTTGGGCAGAGCCATATCGAGATGTCTCCTCCACGCAGCTGCCTGGACCTTCGACCCTGATAGGTAACAGTGGGACGGATGAATCAGTGCCCGCCCTGCCATGTGACTTGGAGAGCTACTCGCCGATGCATAATTAATTAGCCGCTGAGCATGAAATTGGGCGCAAATTCCCATCCTGCCACCCAGTGGGAAACGTGCTGCGAAACCCACCACCACACTTAGGCTCAAAAATGGAAAATTCCACCTAATGTGACTATCAGCATTAACACTTGCATGAAACATAAATCTGTTATTCACCTCCCAATAAAGTTCCCTATATAATATAATATTCAAATTTGCTTGCACTTGTCACCAATTAATGTTTTTTTTCTCTATAGACCTTTTAACCTTGACTGACCCAGATGGTATGACGCACACCACAGAGTGTTCAGGAATTGCCCAACCCTCTGTCTGCAAGGATAACTGTTGGTCCAACCGATATAGAGCCATCAATTCCTACTGCAACAACAGGTACCTGAATACAAGTATCACTCACTTAGGGTTCAAAATGGGTTTTATTAGGAAAAAATAAACAGACAGAGTGAATTATTTAAATTAATTATTACTGTGTATGGGCTGCATAGGTAAACTGAGCCAAATGTAATAATACCCAACAATACCACTAATAAACCTACACCACACTGATGCACTGGCCTGAATTTTCAGGCCAATTAACAGCCAGCCAGCGTGAAACGTGCACTGAAAAGCTCAGCGCTGCCGGGGTGGGGGCGGGAAGAGGGCAGGCGATGATGTCAACGCGGGCGTGGGCCAGCCCCGACAGAAAGCTCCCTGAAGGCAGAGAGCTGTCTCAGGGAGCTGAAGACCTGAAACAGCAAGAATAAAGGTTCAAAAGCTGGAAACAAAGTGTCCATGCATCATAATCAGTCACCTGAAAATTTAGCTGATGAAAATGCTGTCCACAAAAATTTATTTATATTTTATTTCATCACAGAAATCTCATCTCGTCCGTGGATGAGGCTTGTTGAAAATACCTGTCCACCAACCATAAGGTTGGACAGGCTACGTAAAATGACAGACAATTGCACCGTTAATGGGCTTAATTGCCCTCTTAATTGTTGGCGGGCGCACTTCCGACTTTTGCGCGTGCCAGCTGACCGAAATATCGCTCGTATGCGGGATGACATCGGGATGCTCGCCCAATATCATCTTGTGCGATTTCACACCCGTTCAGGTTGGGTGCATGCCCGCCCAATCAGCATAAAATTCTGCCCACTGTATCTGATAGTAACAATGATAATTCTGCATTCAACAACAGCAACTTGCATTTATATAGCAGCTTCACAGGAGTGGTATCAAACAAAATTTGACACAAAGCCATATAAAGGGATGTTAGGGCAGGTGACCAAAGGCTTCTTCGAGGTGGAGAGAGAAGAAGAGAACAGTTTAGGGAAGGAATTCTAGTGTTTGAGTCCCAGGAAGCTGAAGGCACAGTTACTAATGGTGGAGTGAAGGAAATTGGGGAGTACAAGAAGCCGTAATTGGAGAAAAGCAGTGTTCTTGGAGGGTTGTGGGGCTGGAGTAGATCACAAAGGCAGAGAGGATGAGGTATTGGAAGGATTTTGAAACATGGGTGAGAATTTTTAAACTGAAATATTACTCACCTGGGGGCTAATATAAGCCAGTGAACACAGGGGTGCTGGAAGAAGAGGGCTTGGTAAGTGTTAGGACACAGGCAGCAGAGTTTTGGATGAACTCGGGTTTATGGAGGTGGAAGGTGGAAAGCCGGCCAGGAGCGGGAAATGGGAGGGGGCCGTGGATGGCTGCTTGGAGGCAAGACTCAAACAAAGGCATAAACACCCCACCCACCACGATTCCTGCCGCTGGTGGGAGTGAAAAACTCCGCCCTCTAAGTGATACAGAAGCGAACCATGATACAAAGCTAAGGGCAAAGAATGATCCATAGATATAAACACAAGATGACAGGATTACACAGAAGTGTGGACTTAGGATAAACTGAAACACTGTCCTAAATTGCCCTTTATCTCAGGCAGTTTTGCACGCTTGGTAAGGCTCTTAATGGGGGCTAAATTGATGGAATTCCCAAAGTGGCCTCCCTCGGACAGTTTCTTGATGGGGAAGTGCAGGCAAAAAATGAATCCACTTTACCCAAGTTGTAATTCAATTTGCATTATATACAGGCCTGAAACTCGGTGGCTCCTCATTCTGTCCCATATTTTGGTCCCCAACCCCTGAAATCTCCACCCAGATTCTCCAATTATCACATGAAGATTAATATGCCAGCTAAGCCCAGCTATCTAAATCTAAAAATATTGGTGATGAAACCCTGATCCCTGATAACTCAGAAAAGAAAACTTGGCCATTGTGGGCAACCCGCCATTGTACATTTCCCAAATGATTCATGATCTACATTTAACATCAAGATTCATGGAGTTCAGGGAAACTGCTGTGGTCTCCAGAATTGGATGGTAGCCCTGTTGGGATCTTCAGTCTGTTGGATAGAATTGAACAAAAGGCCAATGTTGCTTGTGACAATTGACCTGAGAGGCTGTGAGAGTGACCCTACTTGCCACTTGACAGGCAATCCTCCTGTAGCTAGCTCAGAGATGGAATTAACTTGATCTTCAGTGAGACAAAGTGGTGGAAATGCCGAGACAGCTACAAACTCTACATTAAACATCGTTCACCTATTGTTATCTACAAAGCAAAGAATGCAAAATACTTGGCTGACCTGAGGCAAAAATCTATGAATTAAAATATCTGTCCACTAAAGTGAAAACGTCACAGTGTGATACCATACTGATAATGATAAAGATTTCCTCGGTTTGCTAGTTGTAGTGAAATTGCAAACATTTTCTAAACGAACACAGAGCAGATGAGATCTTCCCAAACACATTTATGATGAGATTCCTGCAACAACCAGAGGAATCTGAATGCCAGGCATTTGGAGTAAAGACATAATAAATTCAGCCCTGCTTTGGTTTTTTTTCTTGCCGAAGGGTAAATGCACAAGATGAATTTTCACTGGCTGCCTCTTGTCCTTTTATTTTCACTTCTATTAAACAAGTACAGGGAGAGGAAAAGCACAACAGTGAAGTCGTCTCTGCTTCCTGAAATCAAACCAGTCCCAACGAGAGAAAGAATCTTATTAACCTTAATTTTATATTTATGATCATTGCAGGCTCAGAAATTGGAGTCAAAGTTGATGCTTTTCTTCTCTTCATTCCCAGGAGGGCCCCTCATCTCGGGGTAACTAATAAGGCTCTTGCCCGCTGGCTCCCAGCTCAATACGAGGATGGATTTTCACTTCCAAAGGGCTGGATAGAAGGGAAGCTATATTCTGGATTTCCCCTGCCACTGGTAATTATCACTGCTGCTCAGATCAATCAAAGAGAATCCAATCACTGTAACATTAACAAAGAAGGATTATTTATTCATGTACCAACCTTTTTTCATTCTGAAATATTTGCAAAGGCCCATTGTGCTGGCTACCAGGAAGGGTGGAAATCAGAGAAGGTGATGGGATCAGTCCAGAAGTAGTGATCAGATAACAGCAAGTTTGGATTTTAAAACCTGTATATACTATTGGGTTGAGGAAAAACAGAAGGAATTGAAGTTCTTTTTTTTGACGTTGGTGCAATGTTAAAGAAACCGGCCACTCAATCTGCTGCCTGGTATTTTCAAACTGAACAGTGCTGGGAGAACAACCGGCTCTCAGTCCTGGAATGTACAGATCTCATTATAGGTATAAGAATCTCTGGTAATGGTGAGCATGTTTTCAGCCTGTGAGTTTCCCACCGTACTCTCTGTATTGAGACACTATTGTTATGCACCCTGTATAAACAGATACATAGAACAGTGCAGCTGGCACACAGACAGGAGAAGTCACTTCTGATCACTTTTCATTTGACAGTTTTTACAGCAACGTGTAATAAAATTCTTGTCAATGTGAAGGTTTGAATGCTGTATCACAGCCCATTTAAAATGAACATAGCTCATGCACAAAGCTATTCCTGTTCAGTAGGATCTAGATCAAATACAAAACTGTACAATGACGGTCATAAATTCAAAATTGTGCGTTTAATTCAGCCTAAGGAAATTCAAGAACAGTGCAATTACTTCATTCATGGTCTTAAAAACTGTGCCCTCTGCTTTGTACTTTTGTATAAAAATATGTTTTGCTTTTTCGTTTTCCTTTTGTTGCATAATTTCAGTGCTTTGTTTGTCGTGATTTAGTTTAGTTTAAAATTTTCTCTACCACCTGCCAGTTGAAACCATGATAATTTGCAGCAGTCTCAATTGGCAGAACGACATTCCGTATGGAATTCGTCTTGTCATCTGGCAGCTAAAGGACAACAAGATTCCCAGAGGATTCATCAGAGAGTGGAGTCGAAGGGTGGAATTTGATGCCCTTTCTTGGGGAGTTTAGAGGCGGGGGAGCATTTATACAGGTGGGAGGGTGGCAGGTGGGAGGGTGGCAGGTGAGGACCCCGCCACCCTCCCACCTCAATTGTGATTAGGTCTGGGCAGGAAGGCTCTTGGATGGCCTTCCTGCCCCGCCACCAATTGAGACTCTTAAGTGGGCAATTAATACCCGCTTAAGACCCTCATCCTGCCACCGCTGATATTCAACCAGGGGCGAGTGGAGGACTCACCATGAGGGAGCCCAAAAAGCAAAGCCTGTTGGGTTTGCTTGCGGATTCCCAGGTAGAATCCCTTGTTCAAAGGCACTTAGTGCCTGATCGAGGGGCCCATCACTGGGAAGGAGGGGTGGTCACTGAGAATCACTCCCTTGACCTTGCTGCCATCCCCCTTCCCCCCTCCCTGTGACCTCCACCCCGTGACCCCCATTCTGCATTCTTCGCCTATGTCCTGGGATCCCTTGACGATCCTGGGCCTCTGGTGGGTGCATTGCTGGCAGGTGCCACTGCTCCTGCTGCTTGCAATGGGCAGTTGCTGGCCTCTAATTGGCTGGCAGCTCAGAGTGGGTGGAATTCCCACCCCGAGGGCCTCGATTCTGGGAAGGCCTGCCTGTTGACATTTAATTTGGCAGGCCTTCCTGAAAGGAGGTGACAAAGGGCTCTTGCTGTTCTCCAGCCAGCGGGCAAGACCTCCGCTGTCTGTATTAAATACCGCCCTAAGTGTGGTTGCGACAGATTGTGCAGATTCCTCCCCTCTCCCCACTGTTTGCCAAGTAGATGAATTTTTTTTATTCATTCATGGGATGTGGGCGTCGCTGGCTGGGCCAGCATTTATTGCCCATCTCTCGTTGCCTTTGAGAAGGCGGTGCTGAGCTGCCTTCTTGAACCGCTGCAGTCCATGTGGTATAGGTACACCCACAGTGCTGTTAGGGAGGGAGTTCCAGGATTTTGACCCAGAACTACTTGGGCATGTCTTTGCCAACATGTGGTGAGAGAGGCCTTTGATACATTGGGCTGTGTCTTCAAGGTGACGTCCTGAAACAGCAAATGAAAGTAATCTTGAGAGGTTGGTCTTTGAAGAAGTTCACCCACAATTACAATAGGGAAAGGTTATTTCTTCTGTTGGGGAATGTACAATAAGATTATCAATTTAACTGTCATTGAGAAAGAGGAGAGCAGTTAGGAGCAATTCTTTACATAGAAGAGTGCTGGAGCACAGAAGGGACTGATTGAGGCTGAGACCATTGTCTATTTTAAGAGAATATTAGATAAATATTTGAAGAAATGAAAGATACTGGACTATGTGGAGAGTAGGACAATGGGATTCATTTTGGGAATGCTCTAGCAAGCCTTTATGGCTTTGTATACAATCTTCATACTGACCAGGGAATCAGCAAATTCCAAGTTCCCCTCCAAGCCACTCACCAACCGGACTTGGAAATATATCGCCGTTCCTTCGCTGTTGCTGGGTCAAAGTCCTGGAACTTGGAACTCCCTCCCTAACAGCACTGTGGGTGTACCTACACCACATGGACTGCAGCGGTTCAAGAAGGCAGCTCAGCACCACCTTCTCAAGGGCAATTATGGATGGGCAATAAATGCTGGCCCAGCCAGTGACGCCCACATCCCATGAATGAATAAAAAACATTGTTTTCCATTACACGCTTGAGTTAATTTACAATGACCTGTGGCCTTGGAAGGTGTGTGTGAGAAAAGATTTTCAATTCTGCATTTCATCTCAAATGTGTGTTTTACTGAGGAATTGGTAAGTATGGAATGCAAAGTAAAATCTGTAAGGCTGGTTGAGGGATTGGCATAGACAAGTGAGATTGTGGAACTGGTTGAAAAGCTACAGGTTGTAGCATTCAACCTTGTACCATTCATCTGCAAGTTATGATGCGCCATTGTGCAATTCTTTTCCAGAGTGGATTTGTTTTTAGGGGCCTGCAGTGAATGTGCACAGTGTGGAGGCTGGCTACCACCAATTGCCCAGATTGGTTCATCAGTTTATTCCAGTAAAAGTTTGCTTTAAGTATCAAACTTCCTTGAGACAAATTTTTTCAGCTTGATGTTGGCAAAGCTTCATTTATTGTCCATTGCTAGATGCCTGAACAATGAGGTGCACACATGGTTGGAGAGACCATCATGGCTGCAGGTCTTGTGCTTTGGCACTACCAATGAAGAGATACAATTGCACCTAACCCTCTAAGGCTATTGAGCAGGCCAGCCTCCATGTTGTCTTGTAAGGAGTAAAGGTCACTAGTGCATTTTGCAAACATTTCCATTAAAGAGTTTGGGACATCTCCCTGACATAACGCAAGGGTAGAGTGACTATCATGAGTCAGGTAGACATCACATGAATGTGAGGCTCACAAAGGGAGGTGATCACTGAGTGGGAGCATGGCTCACCCTCGCAATAAGAGGACACCTAAATGCATATGCACGGCGCCACCAAATGACCAAACTATTCTCATTAACATCATATGTATTTACAAATATGCATGATATATACAGTGCTTGAACACCCGTGACCCAGAAGTGATGCCAAAATTTTGTAGCTTTTCTAAGCCTACTGTTACGCCTGGGTGCAGCCCTGGCATCCACAGCAGAGGTGGAGGCAGCCTGCTGACTGCTACACCCTGTTTTCTGAGATGACCTTGGCAGATGTCCTCTGGAGGCCCGAGGCCTTGAGGACCCCAGCCTGATCAGGGTCTCCTGCTCAGGGCCAGGTGCACCCTCCTCAGCCTAACCAAGTGGAGTTGATGGGATCACAGGCAGAGGGGGTTTGGAGTGGCTGGACACCATTGGAGTGTCCTATACGGAGGCCCCTGGGGTGTCTGGCAGAAGCTCATCCTCCCCCTGGGTGCCCGAGGGCCCCTCTCTGACTCCTTGAGAAGGAGCGCCTGGAGGGATCCCACCAGATCCCTATAGAGATGGAGTGCTCATCCAAGCGCATATACGTCAGAACCTGCTGGACCAAGGTCACCGCCACCCTTTCCATGGTGACCTCGAGGCACTCGCACGTCGGAGCCACGACATCAGTCAAAACATGGACAGACTCCTCCATCTTCCTCTTTAGTCTGTTGACTGCCTCTTGCAAATCTGCCTGATGTGTTCAAAAGGTGGATATGCATTTACCAAATTTGGCAGCAGAAGGCATTCTGTGAATCACAGCTGTTTTATTGTTAAACTATAGTTCAGCACAAATACCAGTTTCCACTCTTCCCTTCTAGATCCTCTTCCTGTACAGAAGCAAACCCCCTCTGTACTGGGGAAAAACCCAGCTCTAAAGTACAGGCATCAATGAGAATCACCTGCTCTCAATTCACTCTGAAGCTTGTCCTGGTTTACTCTTAAAGGGACCTGCATTTCTAACATTGTCATGATGTCTTACATGTCCTAAATATTCAAAGCTAATTATTATTTATCATCCTTTTTCAGGCCCGAGAGATTTCCAACAAAATCCTGAAAACATCCATTAAAGATATCGTTCCAGATTCCAAATGGAATCAGATGTTTGTGCAGTGGGGGCAGTGGATTACTCATGATGTGAGTTTAATTCGTCCATCTCACAACACTGAGACCTTCAGCAATGGCATCAACTGTGAAAAGTCTTGTGTGCAAAGAAACCCTTGTTTCCCAATTAAGGTGAGAAATTGATTCTCTATTTAAAGACAGCAGACAATTATGCTTGAACTGGATGTGCATTTATGTAGTATCAGTAGGGTTTCCATTCAGCTCAAAGCTAGATAAAAGATTGTCCGTGCAGTGCCTTGATCTTGTTAAAATGAAACCATTTGTTTGTACTCCATAAAACAATAGCAGCAACCAAAAAGGTCCTGATGTTCTGAGAATTTCTTGCTTAGAGATCAACTCTAGCCCTAAACCCAGCTTTCCATGCTAGTCTCTTCCTTCCCTTTTCCTCTCTTCCTCCTTAAGCATATCTCTGTGTTGAAGAAATTAGAAGGTTAACTGTAGCTAACGATTATGTGTCTGGATTTCACTAACGAGACCAGTAATCCCTCCGCATATAACACTGCAAGAGTGGGACTGCTTTTCTGCTACATTGGCAGATGTGAGCACATGCAACAAAGCAAGTTGCAGTCACCTCAAGTGCAGCCTGAATCATATTCCACAGCTACTCACCAATTCAAATTGTACATTTAATTCAGGATATTAATTATAATTATTTTAGTTCAGTGCTCACACTGGTTTTCATAAATCATAGGTAGTACCACTGAACAGATTTTGGTCAATTTTGAATAGCATTTGCCAATTCATGATTTTTCCTAAACACTTTTAAATGTCCTATTTAAATCGAGAGGAACCCTACAGCCAAGAAATGCACTGCATTTATTTTAGTACTAGCTCTGAGGCTCTGAGCAAGAATTGCTCCAATTTAAGTTGCAGGTTACAAACTGTTTGTAGATTTTGGGATGAAGCTGCAATAGAAACCCAGGGTAGGACCTCAACACCACCAGTCTGATCTACTGTGTGGTGGCTCCATCTTTTGCATCAAAACCAACAGTTGGATTGATTTGCATTGGTGGTTTTTGATGGCGGTGGCTGAAGGAATGAAAGGAAATTTAATAGAAAGTATATTCTCAGGAACATTGCTCATGTAAGGCAAAGTTATTCCTTATTTAAGACTTTAATAAGACTTTTTATTAATAATCTTCAGACTGTACTGTTAATTCAGCTAGAGCTGTAATTTAGAAGTACAGAACTTGGAAAGACAATATGGACCACCTTTTTGCTCACTAAAATCAATAACCCTTATTTGCCAATCTATCTAACATCTCCAACACTCCTTTAAATTATAACATATTATCTGCTTCTCTGGGCAAGTGTATTCCACAGACTTCAGAAAGTAGTTAAATATGTAATGGGAGACTGCTTCACATTGTTATGATCCAGACCCCCAAGTTTTTGTAAGAGCTAGTTAGGGACCAACAACACTTTGTTTAAAGTTGACAAATTTGAGATTCAAGACACTTGCTAAAAGAATAAAGTGGCAAGTTTCCATGGGTTTTGAACAAACAAAAAAAAATTTTACTGTACAAGGTCAAAAAGATAAAACAATTTACAATATCTATCTTAAGAATTAACACGAGATACATATGAATTAACAGGCAAACTGTGGTCAAATACCTACACTACACATTAAATAGCAAATGCAACCAAGACAGATCCCACAGATTTCTCAGCAACCCACCCAGGTGTCAGTGAACACTGAGTTAATCAATCTCGTTTAAAGCTCTGTCACCCTCATGAGTACAAACTTTTCACTTTTGAAGTTCTAGCCTCTGAATTCCCTCAAATACCACCCCGATTTGGACTGCCCAATGACTGCACACCTCCCAGGTTTCAATCTCATCTCCCAGGGTTCCGTTTCCCTGGATTTCCAAGTCTGCACTTTTGCCAGTACTGGCACAATTTCAGCTCTTTACTGGCTGGCTGGTTTCACTGGGCTAGCGCTGTCCATGGATTTCATGAAACTCCAATCTTCCCAGCTACACCAAGCTATAAATGGCTCCTGGGGCTTGTTCTGAGCCTAACCTTTTCCAGCACAGAGCCAATGACCTTTGATCACCTTCTCAGCTCCCCAGGGCCTCATGTACACAGAGCTATTAAATGGCTCCTGGGACTCCTCCTGAGCCCCTACTAGACAGCCAGCTAACAGCAATTCTTCTGCTGCCTGGAGCCTGCTATCAGTAAGGCTTTTTCCCCTGCTGCAGAACACTCACTTCCCCAGCAAACATACAGATAAATTGAAACCCTAGAATCTTAAGCTCCACCCATCTCCATAACGATGTAGCCCTCCAGGGCTCACTGAATGCTTTTAAACTAATCATAGCTCTAATTCCTAAACAAAACAACTATTTGGGCTGCAATTCTTTGCAAGCAGTGTAGACACCTTGTTTCCCATTCTCCAGCTAAATAAGCCCAGCTGCTGTTTTATGATCTTATCATTCTAGTTGTTAACTGCTTAAATCAACATGGTCCAATCTTAGAAGCATAATAGCCTTCAAGCTGCTCTAGTTGCATTTACCACATTTTCTACCGTAAACCATGAACTCAGTATTTATAACAACATCAGCATCTAGAAACGAGAAGGATCCCAAACTGATCCAGGTGTTCACAGGTGGAATCTGTGACTGACACATGCCAGTGCTTTGGAAGACCTCTACCATACAAAATATCCCTTGCATTGTGGCACAATGTTAATAAATAGTACTTCCCTATTTAATGTTAAATGTCAAACATTTAAGTGTACAAAAAAGGGGAGTGCGCTGCACTGTAATTACTTCCCAAGGATGTGGGAACACTGCACTTTGGCTACTTCCCTAGACCAGATCTGCCTTTGTAAGACAGATGGAACCACAATCCTTTTGCACATGCTTCTGTCAAGTAAAGAAAAAGAAAACTTGATGAATTTTGTGGCAAATACCTCTTCAGAACCACAAAAGAATTATTGGTTTTCAAGGCCCATCTACTGCACAACCTCATCTTTCTCTGTGGGCCTATGAATACCTGCTTCCATCACTACCCTCGCCTTTCATCCACAGGTACCTTATGACGACCCACGGATTACAGATGGCCATCAGTGCATACCATTCATCAGATCAGCTCTTGTGTGCCACTCAGTGTTTTCGGGCATGAATACATGCGAGCAGATCAATGTGCAGACATCCTACATTGACGCCAGCAGTATTTACGGCAACACAGAATACCAGGCAAAGAAACTCAGAGATTTCACCAGTGACCAGGGTCTGTTGATGGTCAATCCAACCTTTTCGGATAACAACCTGAAATACCTGCCTTTCAGAAGCTACAGGCAGAAGAGCCCTTGTGCTGTGACCCACAACAGCTCCTCTTGCTCTGGCATAAGCGTTCCCTGTATGTTAGCTGGTAAGAAATCATTGGTTGGTGACATGGTATGATAAGCACCTAATAGCACAGTGCATCTGAGCCAAGGTAAAACCAACCCAAACTGTGAACTGTGCAATGAACCCCTGCTTTCTCAGTGAATGAACCATGTCATGTGATACCGAGTGTTCAGAGCTAAGAATCAAATTTGATAATCTCAACCTTCCTGACCTAAATGGCTATAGTCTTAATGTAGGTTCATGTAGCAGCACCTCTGCTTGAAATGTGAATTGCAAAAATGTGAAAAAAGAAGAGGGGAACAGATAGGTTAACTTGGGAGAACTATTTCTGCTATTTCTATTTGGGGAGTCTAGGACTAAGGGATACAAAAATTTGGAGCCAGACTTCTCAGGGATAGATTTAGGAAACCGTTTTTCACATGAATGATGTTAGAAGTATAAAATTTTCTTTCGAAAATGGCAAATGATGCTAGCTCAAGTCTTAGTTTTAAAATTGAGATTGATAGATTTTTTGGCCAAAGGTATTGAGGGATATGGAGCAAAGGTGAGTCAATGGAGTAAAGTGAAGGAAAACTTGCTGAATTTTGTGGCAAAAACCTCTTCAGAACCACAAAAGAACTATTGGTCACAGATCAGCAATGATTTCACTGAATGGTGGAACAGGTTCAAAGAGTTAAAGGTCCATTCCAATTCCAATGGGCGGGATTTTTGGACTTTTGGCTGGACTACCGAATCTCCCACAATGGGTCCCACCACGATGGTGCCAGAAAATCCCGGCCAATGCTTCTATGTTCCTGCTCATTCAGGTATTGAGTAAAGCTTCCTTGCTGCTGACCCTGTAAGGTGCCTTAACCTCAAGGTCAGACGAGCAGCTCTTCAGCACCAGTGCATATATTACCATTTCCCACTAAGCATCTATATAGTCTCTCTGATTGAGATCACAGATTTGCTCAGGAAATAAGAACATAATGGCCCAGATCTTCCAAGAAGCAGTGACCAGAATCAGATTCCTGCTCCGCTTGACCTTTCCCCAAGCTCGACACTGCTCAGCATTTCTTACCGGGTCTTCGAGCCTGGCTTTACCAGAAATTCAGAGCGCAGCAACCCTCAGTGAGCTCCATTGCAGTGGAGTAGAGTTGGTGGGGGGGCAGGAAGACAGAACATGCACCCTTTTTACAGCACTAGCTGCCATCTGGTAAATTTAAAGGCCCAGTTTGAATGTTAGTAAATGGCTGAATGGGTGAGTGGGTAATGAAGTGATAGGGTGGGTAGGGTGGTAGGTGGGTGAGGTGGTAGGTGAGTGATCAGGGGATACTGGCAGTTCGGGGGTAGCCGGGAGGGTCGGGGGGTTAGTTGGGGGTTCAGTGTGAGTGATGGGTCGGGGGGGGTGTCAGTTCTGCTGCTACCCAAGAGATAGACTAGGATTCTTTTGTCTAATATTTCATGGGTAACTATTCAGGTAACTAAAGCTAGTGTTGGAGGAGAACTGATAATGGAAAACAAAGAAAAGCTGGAGGCGATGAAGAGGTATTTTGCATCTGACTTTATGGTAGAAGACTTAGAAAACTTCCCAAAGATACTTGATAATCAAGAGGTGATAGGGAGGGATGAACTTAAAACAATCATAATCACCAGGGAACTAGAAGCTACAAAAACTATTCAGCCTATAGACCTACAAGTCCCCAGGACTGGATGGCCTGTATTCTAAGGTCTTAAAACAAAGAGCCAGCACAGATAGTAGGTGCATTTGTTACAATCTTTCAAAGTTCCTTAGATTCTGGAATGGTTCCAGTGGATTGGCAAATATCTAATGTAACACCTTTATTTAATAAAGGAGGGAGGCAGAAAGCAGGAAACTATGGGCCAGTTAGCCTAACATCTGTCATAGGGAAAGTGCTGGAATCCATTATTAAGGAGGTTATAGCAGAATCCTTAGAAAATCACAATGTGATCAGGCAGAGCCAACATGGCTTTGTGAAAGGGAAATCATGTTTAACTAATCTATTCAAGATTTTGACAAAGTAACATTCAAGGTGGATAATGGTAGATGTGGTGTACTTAGATTTCCAAAAGGCACTTGATAAGGTGCCACATCAAGGGTTACTACACAAGATAAAAGCACATGGTGTAGGGGGTAACATATTAGCATGGATAAAAGTTTGGTTAGCTATCAGAAAGCAGAGAGTAGGAATTAGTGTGTCTTTTTTGGATTGGCAAGCTGTAACTAGTGGAGTGCCAGAGGGACCAGTGCTGGGTCCTCAACATTTTAAAATGTATATCAATGACTTGGATGAAGGGACCGAATGTATGGTAGCTAAATTTGCCGATGACACCAAAATAGGAAGGAAAGTTAGTTGTCAAGAGAAAGTCTGAAAAGGGACATAGACAGGTCAAGTGAAGGGTTTTAGTCCATGGAATTCTTTTCCTAGAAAGTATTAGGGCCTGGGTCTTTAAATTTATTCAAGGCTGAGTTAGATAGATTTTTGATAAAGGAGTCAAGGGTTATGGGGTGCAGACAGGAAGGTGGAGCTGAGATCACAACCAGATCAGCCATGATCTTATTGAATGGCGGAGCAGGCTCATAGGGCCAAATGGCCTACTCCTGCTCCTAAGTCCTACGTTCCTACGTAAGTAAACCAGAATTGCATAAAGTCTCAGACTGCAGCTCAGAGTATGAGACATTCATGGAAGGGTCCCGGGAGCAAGGGAAATTGACCATCAGAAGTTGAATTTGAGCAATTCCCATGGAGGTCAGCAGGTCAGCACTTCCACAGGGTACCGATGCACATCTCCAGCCATTCATCTGGTCTCTGACAATCTGGAGACCGGGTGATTTGGGCCATTAATAGGAATAGGCTAGTTAACCCTCGAGCTTGTTCTACCATTCAATGAGGTCTGCCCCATATCCCTTAATACTCAGTTAATAAAAACCTATCAATCTCAGTTTTAAAATTAATAATTCATCTAATATCAGTTGCCATTTGGAGAAGAGAGTTTCAAACCCGTACTGCCCATTGTGTGTGGAATTATTTCCTAATTTCACTCCTGAAAGATCTGGCTCTAATTTTTAGACTATGTCCCCCAGTCTTAGACTCTCTAACTGTTGTGTGACTGCCCTCTAACACAAACTTACCAACCATGCATTGATGAATGGTAATAAATGCTTGGGTAATTTATTGATGAATGTCATATATCTACAGGGTTACTGGAGAGCTCTACATACACATGCTATCAGAAGATCAATATTGCTCCAACTGCTGTGTCACATGTTACCTTGCATCACTTGCTGTGGGGATAATATAATTTAATTATATACATATTCAGTGTATGCTAATCAAAACACTGCACTACCTATATTAAAGCAATATCACAACATCAAGCAGCAAAAATAGTTTCGCTCTGTTTGCCTTTATGTGTTGAAAATATCAATCTAATTACCCCTTAATCTTCTAAATTATGGGGAATACAACATTAATTGTGTAATCTCTCCTCACAATTTAACCCTCAGAGTTCAGGTATAGTTCTGATAAATCTATGCTGCACTCCTTCAAGGGTAAAATATTCTTCCTAAGGTGTGGTGCCCAGAATCACCCCATGTCTGATCTATCCAAATCTTCATATAGCTGAAGCAAAACTTCTACCATCTTGTATTTCAGTCCTCTAGATATAAAACCCAGCAATCCCGTTAGGGTTTTAAAATTATGTTCTGTACCTGTTCATGATATTTTATTGATTCACGTATATGGACCCTCAAGTGTCTTTGGACCTCCACTCTTTCTAACTTTTCACCGTTTAGAAAGTATTCTGTTCCATCCTATTTAGATCCTAAGTAGGTGTTCTCACATTTGCTTACATTGAAATCCATTTGCCAGAGTTTTGCCATTCACTTAATCTACAATATCTCTCTGTAAGGCTATATTCAATCTATACAGCTTTGCAAAGATGCTATCCTGCTGTTGTCAGCAAATTCAGATATATGTCTTTCTAACCCATCATCTAAGTAGTTAATAAATAAGCTGAATAGTTGCGGCTGCAACACAAATCCTTGTGAGACATGGGTTGATGTGATTCACATAGTATCCACTTACAGTTATTGCTTCAAGGAAAAAGCCTCCCTGTCAGTCAGGGCTACGTTGTAATACAGGTTTCCAAAGTATGAGGATTTGTACTAACACACTCCACCACCCAGTCTAACAGCTGCATTTTCTTTTCTTCTCGCATGGGATGTGGGGGCAGCATTTGTTGCCCATCACTAATTACCCTTCAACTGAGTGGTTTTCATTTCAGAGGGCAGTTAAGAATCAACCACATTGCTGTGTGTCTGGAGTCACATGTAGGCCAGGCCAGTTAAGGATAACAGATTTATTAGCGACCCAGATGGCTTTTACAACAATTGATAGTTTCACAGTCACCATTACTGAGACTAGGTTAATTTTCCAGATTTTATTACTTGAATTTGAACCATATCCCCAGAGCATTAGCCTGGGCCTTTGGTTTACTACTCCAATAACATTACCACTACACCACCACCTCCCCATCGTAGCACTTCACTTATTCACCAATCTGGATTTTTAGTGGGTAAGATAAATCTTACCAACTCATATTATTCTATACATGTTTTTCTCCTTTTGTAAATAGTGTATTAATTGTGTTCACACAGGTGATGACCGTGCAAATGAAAACCTGGGACTGCTCTCTTTTCACACGCTATTTCTACGGGAACACAATCGCTTAGCGAGAGAGCTGAAGAAGCTGAACCCACACTGGAGTGGAGAAACAATCTACCAGGAGGCGAGGAAAATCATTGGAGCATTTCAACAGGTAGAGAGGAAATGGAACAGTCTTCCAATCAAAGAGATATTTTTGGACTTATGGTTCCCAAATCTCTTAACCACTGGGGTTTTCTCCACATCATGTCTGGGTTTGTTTTAGACTAATTGATGGAGATGAATTACTCTGATTAGTCAACAACTCCATTATCACTGCATCATTACTACCAACGTGGTGGAAGGCAAAATAGATATACCTTGATATTTTTTCATCTAGCATTTATTATGTTGATGTATTGTCTGCATGTTTGTGTGTATGAGACTCCGTGAATGCATAATCACTCTATATATGTATTTCTGTCTCTGTTTTAGTGCACTTTTCATTCTCTCTTTTCTCTTTCTCTCTCTTCATATATTTCTATTTCTTTCTATTTATCTGTCTGTATGTGTGGGGAAAGGGATAATTTTTACCTTCATGTTTAGGGCAGTGGATTGGTGGAGCAGATATCTCACGCTTTAGAAATCAATGGGCATGAAAAGTTGGTTCTCTAAGAGGCAGGCAATGTGTTCTGCTCTATCAATTTATTAAAGTGAAAATTATTCCTTCTGCCTCTTGTCTTGTTGATCTCTCTCGTAATTCAGTTGTTGAGTTTTGGTTGGACTTTCCCATCAACTTTCTCATAGCTTAGACAGAAAGTGAGGCAGTCCCCCATATCTGCACTCACCCTTGGTGGATCCTGAGAGATTAAGGCTGCACTTTACAGCGTTGGATGTATATTTATGAAGGGCACCAGCCGTGCACCTGGAGAACTGAGAGAGTAATTTTGAGTATGATAGGACACTGATGTTGCTGAGTCTAGTTCAGCCTGAGACTGTAGCTCAGGAGGGTAATCGAATTGGTGGCAAACCTACAGAGTTTGTGGTGCATTTGAAGAAGGTTGCTTTGGTCTTACCAATGTTTAGCTGGAGGAAAGTCCAAAATTGGGAGGGGCAGTGAGAAATTCTGTGCAATTCCATGATTCCGTACTCCCAGCTGTAGTACAGGTCAAAGAATTAGAGTTGTAATGATGTGACCATGTATCCAATCCATGTTCCCAGGAGTGTGCCTCCCATTTGGGAGCATGGGAATGTGGAATTATAATGAGAAAGAAAATAAGAAAAATTGTGGGAGGGAAATTAAAGAGAATGGATCCATAGCGACTATTCCAATGACAAAAGTTATTTGAGCATCACTTACAAATGGTTAATAATTACTTTCTGACTTCTCTCTGACAGATTATAAATTACAGGGACTATGTTCCCCTCGTAATTGGTAAGGATGCAACAGAGAAATATCTCCCTCAATACCAAAGCTACAATGAGTCTGTTGATCCCAGACTCTCTAATATCTTCACTACAGCCGCAATGCGCTTTGGGCATGTCACGATCCAGCCAAACATGAAACGTTATAATGAAAAATACCAGAAGGCCTTGAAGTATCCCAGCATGCTCCTGCATGACACCTTCTTTGCTCCATGGAACTTAATTGAGGAAGGTACTCAACATTATCATTCCCCATAAACTGCAGCCTGGCCTACTGTAAATTAACAACCAATTTAAAATATTGATGTACTCTTGTGTTTAATGGTATATCAGTGCTGGATTATAGAACAATTTTCCAATTTTAGCTTCCAGAATTAATACGTAGCTCTAGCCCCAAGCAGATATAATGAAGATTAGACACAGGATGCTGCTTGCTTTTATGTTGCCCTAAGCACTCAGAAACAGCACACATTAGATACAGAATAAAGTTCTCTTCACACTGTTGCATCAAACGCTCATCAGTCAAGTATGGCATGATACGGAAATGTGTGTAGGAAATCTGAGATCAGAAATGAATCAGTAGTCTCTCTGGCAATATGCCCTAATTTTATTAGCAAACACCTGACATTGTCACACAATACAAGTAAATATACTTCATGTGTATATTTACTCAACAAATGTCAAAACTTAAAACCCATACTCATCCATTAACTAATATAACTATAATTATTATTTGTGGGCATCGCAGCTAGGCCAGAATTTATTGTCCATCCCTAACTGCCCTAGGCTTAGAGAGCATCTAAGAATCAATCATTGCTGTGGATCTGGAATCACATGTACACCAGACTAGTTAAGGACTACAGATTTCCTTCCCTAAGGGACATTAGTGAACCAGATGGGCTTTTACAACAATTGATTCTTGGTTATCATTAGACTTTTAATTCCAGACCTTTTCTTCAATTGAATTCAAATTCCACCATCTGCCCTGGTGGGATTCAAACCCAGGTCCCCAGAGCATTACCCTGGGTCTCTGGATTACTAGCCTAGAGACAATGCCACTACGTCACTGTCTCCCCTCAGACTATACGCTGCCTCCTTGGGTGGTCTGTTCCACACATACACTATCAAATAGTTAAATCTAAATTGTCTGTGCACTTCTCCTCTAAGTTTGGAATTTTACGCCCCCACAGGAGCGGGATGGTAGTGAGGAGTTGGGGGGAGCAGTAAAATTGGCACTGTTGACTGACAGATACAATTAAATATTGACAACTGAATCCTACAGGCACCATGGCAGTGTTGTCATGCCCATTGCTGTGGACCTACTTGATCACATGGCTATTTTACCTATGGTGAGGAAGGTATCGGGTGGCCTGCTTGCCCAGGCCAATTGAGACCCTTAAGTGGCCAATGAATGCCCATCAGGGACCCTCTCCAAGGTATTCACACTCCTGCCATGCTTCCCCTCCTGCAACTTTTCCCCTCTTCCCGCCCCTATCCACTCTGGCCCCCAGTCCTCTCACTGCGACCTGCCAGCCTGACCCCAGAAAGACCTTGGACTTCCCTTTTTCCCGGCTCCATGCCACCTCTCTTTCAGGGGACTGCCTGAAATTCCAGCTTTGTTGGCTAGCAGCTCCCGGAGATGGGACTGGAAGTGTATACAGGAATCCAAGTGTGATCTGTCTACACATTTATTGTCACCTCCTTGGATCTGTGCTGGATCACTTTTGATTATGTAACTCTTGAGCCAATTACCTTTCCATATTACTGTGCTGTACTGTTGATGAAATTATAGAAGTCTGCAGAAGAGATGGAAAGTGGTAGGCCAGAAGATTGGGAAAGTTTTAGAAACCAGGAAAGGATGGCTAAAAAAAATGAAGAAGAAATTGGTGTATGAGAGAAAACTAGCAAGAAATATAAAAGTGAACAGTAAAAGCTTCTACAAGTATGTAAAAATGAAACGAGTTGCTAAAGTTGGTCCCTTAAAGGGTGAATCTGGGGAATTAATAGTGGGAAACAAAGAAATGGCAGAGGCTTTGAACAAGTATCTTGTATCTGCCTTCACAGTAGAAGCAACTAAAAGCATCCCAAGAATAGTAGAAAATCAAGGAGCAAAAGGGAGGGAGGAACTTAAAACAATCGCAATCTCTACAATAAAGTACTGGGTAAACTAATGGGACTAAAGGCTGACAAACCTGGCGGCTGTATCCTAGGGTCTTAAAATAAGTGGCTTCAGTGATATATTCCTTAGATTCTGGAAGAGTCCCAGTGGATTGGAAAACCACAAATGTAACACCTCTATTCAAGAAGGGAGGAAGACAGGAAGCAGGAAACTTTAGGCCAGTTAGCCTGACATCTGTCATTGGGGGAATGCTAGAACTGATTATTAAGGAGATCGTAGCAGGACATTTAGAAAATCATAATACAATCAGGCAGAGTCAGCATGGTTTTGTGAAAGGAAAATCATGTTTCACAAATGTATTAGTTCTTTGAGGATGTAACAAGCAGGGTGGATGAAGGGGAACCAGTAGATGTGTATTTGGGTTTCCAAAAGGCATTTTATTAAAGTGACACATAAAAGATTACTACACAAGATAAAAGCACACAGGGTAGCATTTTCCCATCGGCGAGCAGGGGGGCAGAGCCCGCTCGCCGACATGTAAAATGATGCGCGGTGACGTTGGGTGGGCATCCCGGCGTCACTGCACGTCGTTTAGCTTTTCAATTTGTCGGGCGTGCCATCGAGTCGGTTGCGCGCCCACCAAATTGTCAAAGGCCTATTAAGGCCATTTAAAACCTCCACGTTTTTCATGAAACCTCATCCATGGGCAGGATGAGGTTTCATAACTATTTTAAAATCTAATAAAAATTTAAACAATTATTCTTTGACATGTCCCAGCTCATGTGATAGTGTCACATGAGGGGGACATGTTTTAAAAGTTTAAAAATCCTTTAGTTAAAAGTTTAACACTGAAACAAATCTCCCTGAGGCACCTCCGTGGCTTGACAGAGTAGATGCTGAGAGAATTTTTCCCCTTGTGATGGAATCTAGAACAAGGGGGCACAGTTTTAAGATAACGTGGACTCACATTTAAGATGGGGACGAGGAGGAATTTCTCTCTCACCTTCCATGGAAACCAGTGGACGCTGGGTCATTAAATATATTCAAGGCTGAGTTAGGCAGATTTTTGTTCTGTAAAGAGCTCTGGGAGGCATACAGGAAAGTGGAATTAAGGCCACAATCATATCAGCCATGATCTTATTGAATGGCACAGCAGGCTTGATGGGCTGAATGGCCTACTCCTGTTCCTATTTCTTATGATCTTATGAAATTGTTCAAACAAAACCAAAACTAGTCCCAATGTCACACCTTCCCCTTATAGCCCCATTTTTTCCTCTGCTTCAAATATCTATCCAATATTCCCAAAAGTGATACATTCCAAATTACTCGTTGCAGCTAAGCTTTCCATGTGCCAACAATTCCCTGTTTAAAGATAACTTCACTCTCCTACTAAAAATTCTAAATCGACAATGCTTCATCATCGTCTCCCTAACCAGAGAAACTAATATACCCGATTCGATCTATCAAAACCTATCATAATTTTAACAATAAACTCTACTAAATCACTTCTTAACCTCCTCTCTACCAGTGGGAATCATCCCAATCTCTCAAATCTGAACTCTTAACACAATGAAATCTGCTATACGCTCACTAGGGTTTTAATATCCTGTTCCATAAGGGGGAATCCCGAAACTGCTCACAGTACTCTAATTGTGGCCTACCCAATCCTTTGTGCAAATTTATAATTCACTTCTTTCCTCTTGTACTCTATGCACTTATTTACGAAAACCCAAAATGCAGTCAGTTTTTTTAATGGCTCCAGTGACCTGCACTCACCTTCCAGGAATTGAATTTGACTACCTATGTCCTTCTATTCACCTACACCCTTCAATGTCTTTCCATCGAGTGTATAAGTATACACTCTTGCTTGAATCCCTCCCAGAATATATTGCCTCCCATGTATCCACATTAAATCAAAACTGGTCGCACTCTGCTTAATCCACTAACTCATTGGAGGTAAATTTTCATCTTCATCTCCTGGGCAGTAATCTGGTAGAATGGATCACCCACCCATTGTACAATCTATCCCATTCTCATCCCACTGAAATCAATGGAATTATAAGGCATCTATTCCCCCCTCTCACTAGTTACATGTGTTTGCTTATTTTGTCTTTATCTCTGAAGTGATGCTCCCTTTACACTCCTCACATTTGCCATATGTATAGAGTAATGTGAAGTATATCTGCAGTGACCAATCAAGCCCTCCCAAGTCAGACATAGCACAGGTCAATTCTGATTAGTAATTCTGGTTAGTATTGCACTACTTCGTCAAGCCTTAGGTTACCAGGTTACAGGGGAGAGTTAAGGAGATGTCAAATATGAGAAACACACCAATTTGCATTCATTCTACTGTAAAAAAGTCAAGAATTAAAATATCATTGAAAATAAGTGTTTTATTGTTTAGGTGGAATTGATCCAATCTTTCGGGGTATGCTTGGTTACCCTGCCAAACTGCAGACCCAAAGCTCCATGATGCCAGATGAACTGCGTGAGAAGCTGTTTGCAGCACAGCATCATATAGCCCTGGACCTGTCTGCCATAAACATACAGCGCTCTCGAGACCATGGGCTCCAAGGTAACAGAAGATGACTACAGTGAATAGCCTGATTTGCTTTTTCAGTCTCATGTGTAGTTGGTTGTGATTTTACTGCCTCTTTGAAGATTCTGATTTTAGATCTCTAAGAACACAATCTATATTTGATGAAATAGATCATGTATCATGCTGAGAACTGAATTAAAGGGCTCAATTTGAAAATTATGAAACCATCGATCAGCAGATTTTAAAATGTTTTCGTTTTCTTGTGCTAATATTATGTTTTTATTTACCGTAAGTCATAAACAGAAAAATAACCCCCATCTCCCCACTCTGAATCCAGGTTACAATGCTTGGCGAAGGTTCTGTGGACTTTCTGAGCCCCAAGATATTTTTGATCTTTCTCTCGTCCTTAACAATATGGACCTAGCAACTAATCTCCTCAACTTGTATGGAACTCCAGACAACATCGACGTGTGGGTGGGGGGAATCTCCGAACCCTTCGTGGAAGGTGGCAGGGTGGGCCCTTTGTTCGCTTGTTTGATAGGACAGCAATTCAAGAATCTGAGAGATGGAGACAGGTAATGGAAGTATGGAGAGTCTCAAGGAAATCCATTTGTATATCACGTTACAATATTCTTCCATCAATGGAACAGGTTTGCCCTCCAAGAGGCCTAAATTCTGCTTCTCGGTCATAGGAACAAAGTTGGCATTTCTAGAATCAACCCCTACATCTCCTGCACTACTCACCTCACCTCAATCATCACTACCTCCAGCACCACTATCCCCATCTCTCTTGCAACAAGATTACTGTCACTTTTAGAACAACCTTTCAACTTTAGCTCCCAGAATTAGCATCATTTCCATAATTAGCTCCACCACAATTACCATTTAATGTTTGACCCACATGCCTTATAGTATTCATGGATATTTGCAACACCCCAACCCCTGGCAAAGATGACAGAAATGTAAGCAGAAGATTGTTGACCTGAGGAAAATGTCAGCTTTTCCTCCCTGTTCTCTCTCAGATCAGAAAGCTGTGGGTCATGGTCCTTGTGTCACGAGCCTGTTAAAAAAACTATGGCGAAAAAATTATTTTCCTCCAGTCAGCAGTACATACAGGCCCCTAATCAGGCCTGAAACCCACCTGGGCCTACTCTCACACCCATCCAAGTCCCAGCTGACAGTTCAGGAGTGTAAAACCCTGACTTAGGACTCCCTTCTTCCAACCCCATCTGCCATTTTCATCAAGGCCTGGTAGTGGTACCTGGAATTCCAACCCTCTCAAGACAAAATACAGGCCCTGTGATCAGAATTTGGCACGTTCAGGACCCACCTGAGTTTTTTGATGTTCCTGCACACTCACACCAAAGTTACTAGAAGAACTCACCCGAATGGCCTGGCTATTTTATCACTTTATCCTCAACCAAGGTTAATTGACATACTGGGCTATTTTAACTGTAAAAGAAACCTTAGTGTACCTGAATACATTATTCATTTATTTTATTCCCACACAATGGCTGGAATTTTCCGGCCTCTCAAGCTGGTGGGATCTTCCGGTCCTGCCGTTGTGAACGGAGATTTCAAAGACTCGCCAGCCCCGCCACAGGGTCTGGAAAATTCCGACCAATGTCTTTTGAGTCCATACATTAACTGCAGCTGAGAGGGCAGCTGAAGACTAGGGGCGCGATATTCCAGCCCCGCTGTGGTGGGACCCACCGCGGAGGATGCAGCAGCCCAGCCAAAATCCATCGACTTTCAGTGGGACTGGAAAATCCTGCCCCAATGCCCACCAAACCACAAGAAAGAGCAAGAGGGAAGTTTAATTGAAATAGTGCCTTCTATGTCCCTCAGAAATATCCCAAATACTACACACAGGTGAATTACATTGTATGGTGACCGTTGTTAATTTGGCAGTTTTTCCCAGGAAGGTCCCACAACCACCAAGGCCTAGTTTTTTTTTTGTTGGGACTGGTTGAGAGATAAATGTAAGCCAGAGTATACACCCTTCTGAATAATCATTTGTCTTGTTCTTTGTGCTTTAGATTCTGGTGGGAAAATGAGGGGGTTTTTACTGCCAGACAGCAGCAGGCTCTTTGGCGAATCTCATTCTCCAGACTAATCTGTGATAACACAGGGATTGAAGAACTCCCTCAGGATGTGTTTAGGTACATGCCGTACCCAGAAGGATATGTCAGATGTAATCAGATTTCACGAGTAGACCTCAGTACCTGGAAAGAGAAGACTAATGGTATGACAAAGTTGGACATTTCCTGGGATTCTGATGTAAGACATTCGGATTCATTATGTTTGTCCTAAACTGAACAAATGACCGATGGTGTAAGAAGGTGATGATAACTAGTTTATAAGACCATCACTGGGATTTTCCGGCCTTGTCGTGGCAGGACCCACCACCAGCAATGCGGCAACCCAGCCAAGAGTCCATTGACTTTCGGCGGGACCGGACGATCCCAGCGGCAGGGCCAGGGAATCCCGCCTATGTTGATGTGATTTGATCTGTAATAGATTTGGATGCAAGAGACTCCCAATTAGGAAACCTTTTCTTACTATTGTCTTTTGTTTTCCTCTAAAATCTTAAGCTTGGTCCTGGAATGCGCTGAAGGAGATCAGGTTGCTGCTGTGGGCAGGCATTCAACTTTCTGGAGAACTGACAGATCAGTGTTTTTTTTGGCTCCCAGCAATCATGTCCACCATTGCTGCTTTTGTCAATGGTGAGGTTTAATGTCAGGATGTTCAGAATAAGGCCAGACACTTGAGCTATATGAAGAATATTGCACAGTCAGTATAATTTTTAAACATGTAATTGAGAAAGAGGGGTTATATAAACTAGTAAGTATTGAGTAAAATAAAATTCCTAAAGTTATCACTGACTATTGAAATAGGTTTTGCTATTACCTCTGATCAAATTGAAGATGAAGTAAAATGCAGGATAACAAAAAGTTTAATTCTTGTCCTTTTATCATTTGGTGTCTGTTACATAGGATTACATAGGATATATGACACAGAAGCAGCCCATCCATGCCTGTGTTTACCAATCTAACCTCTTCTCACCTTTACTGAACTAAATCTACAATTATAACTGTCTATTCCCTTCTTTCACAAATGCTTGTCTAGCTTCCCCTTAAATGCATCTATACTATTCTCTTCAACCACTTCCTGTGGTACGGAGTTCCACATTCTCACCACTCTTTGGGTAAGGAAGTTTCTTCTGAATTTCCTATTGCTTTTCTTGGTGACTGTTTTATATTGATGGCCTCTAGTTATGCTCTTCCCCACAAGAGGAAACGTTTTCTTTGCATCCACTCTATCAAAAATGTCATAATTTTAAAGATCTCTATTAGGTCACTCCACAGCCTTTTTTCAAAAGAAAAGAGACCCAGCCTGTCAACCTTTTCCTGATATGTATACCTAAGCTTTTCCGGTATCATCCTTGTAAATCTTCTCTGCATCCTCTCCAGTGCCTCTAGATCCTCCCTACTCTTCCAATCAAAATGTACCACCTCACACTTATCTGCATTGAACTTCAATTGCTAATTATTTACCCATTCTGCAAGTTTATTAATATTGGACTGATAACACATCTCCAGAAATGTGGTTGAAGTATTGGTCAACACCTCCAGTGAAGAGGTATCAGATTCTGTTCCACAATTGCTCACTATGTGAGGACAATAAATCCAAATCCTAACTCTTAACCTTAAATTATCTATTTAATGTGTGAGGCACATATTTCATTGAAAATTCTTATGCGAACCATCCTACATAGGAATTCTAATTATAATAACAAATTGCCTTTATATAGCTCCTTTAACCATGGTAAAACATCCCAAAGGTCTTCACATGACATAATCAGACGAAGAAATTGAGTCAAAGAAGGAGATATTAGAACCAGTGACCAAAGATGGGTTAAGGAGTAGGTTTTATAGAGGATCTTTAAGGAGCAGAGACAGATGTGGAGAGTTTTAGGGAGGGAATTCCAGAGCTTAGGGTCTAGGCAGCTAAAGGCGCAGCCACCAATGGCAGGATAAAAAAGTCGAGGGTGCACAAGGGTTCAGAATTGGAGGAACGCAGTGTTCAAGTGCTGATGGAGATCACAAATAGGGAGGGGCAAGGCCGTGGAGGCATTTGAATACAGAAATGAGAATTTTAAATATGGGACACTTAAATATGTAGGTCAGTAAGCACTGGGGTGGCAAGTGAACTGGACTTGGTGCACATTAGCATATGGAAGCAGAGTTTTGGATGAGCTCAGGTTTGCAGAGGTGAAGGATGGGTGGTAAGCCAGGAGAACATGGGAATAGTTTAGTCTAAATTTAACAAAAGCATGGATATGCCTACTTTTTTTTATAAATGCCTGTGAAGCTTTTGGCACTCTGATAGCACTTTAAACCTTAAAACTGTCATAGCTTCCCTATCACATAACACGCACTATATTACAGTAAATATGGAACAAGACTGTTCCTCATCTGTATTCAGTTGCAGTCTGTAGCCAAAGATGACAATACAGTCCACCCACTTCCCCCAACCCCTGCCCAATCATGTTGGTTTTCTTTCCTTAGAGGCAAGTGGTCAGGTAGGTTCTCGATTCTTTAACATAATTGATCTTTCAAATTTGATTTTTTGACCCTTGCATGTTTTGTTGTGCCCAAGAAATATTTTTCCACACTGCTTTCCCCCAATAATTGTCTGATCTGCAATCCATTTTGAATATTTTCTCCATTGTTGAAGTCACAGTGGCAGGAGGGTGTTATTACAGTGTGACATGTTTACACAGCCAGTTCTTATAACATAAGAATCTAGCATGGAAATATACAGATAAGGTCAAAATGTATAACTTTGAAAGTGAGACAATGGCCCAGATCTTCCATTCTCCAGAGGTTTCCACCCCAGAGGTATCCTGGAAGATGTGCTGGGGGACCCCTCTGAAGACCACACACAAGGACTGCACGGAAATTGCCCAGGAAATTTCAACTTCCGTTGGGCAATTACCCTGCGCCTGGAACTCTATGAGATTACAATTTAAATTGGGGACTTTGGATCGTACCGACTCTCTTCGCAGAATAGTTATCCAGGAAAAGATAGAAGAATTAAAACCAGTTCTAGCTTCTGAGTGACTATACTACTGACCCCACGCCCCCAGATCCCCTCACTGGACCCCCCACTCCTTACTACCTTCCGCAACACCCCAACTTCCCTGACCCCCTGGCTACTCCCATATTCCCCGACACGCCACTCCCCACCCCCCTGACCAACCCCCACTGGCCCCAACACCCCCTGACCACCCAACAATGCAGACTACCAATACACGCCCACCAACTGATTACCCCTCTTGATCACCCGACTAACTCCCTAACCTCTCCAACCCGACCACCTGACTACTCCCCCACCCGTGACTATCCCCCTGATTACCCGACTAATCCGCCACACCAGGCACCACTTCCTGACTATCCCCTCATCCCCCAACCACCTGACTACTCCCCCACCAACTCCACCCTACAACCAGCACCCCCCTCCCAACCAAACGCCCTCTTACCTTACACACTTACCTTGTCTCCTAGCTTGTCAAAAATGGGTGGGACATTTAAACCTATCAGAATACAGGAGCTAGTGCTGTAAAAAGGGAGTGTGGCTTCATTACCCCCAGTGACCCTGCACTCCATTGAAGGCCTCTAGGAGCAGCTACCCTGCACATTTCTCAGCAGGCCCGGGTCAGAAGTCCTGGCAAGAAATATATAGTTCCAGGCTGAGGGAAGTAAAAAGGAGCAGAGTGGCAGTCCGACAGTGATTGGCTCTCCTTGGAAGAATTGGCCTTATATTATGTTGTAATATGCCTTTCAGGGATACCAGCATGACATCACTAGAAGGGAAACATATCATGTGATCCATTCTTAGTTTCACTTTTGCTTTGAGCAGAGCACACACACACAGCTCTGATGTCTTCAAGCTTTGTGTCTATGTATAACTGTCCTCCTGTGCCTAGTCTTAATAAATGAAACCACAAAGTGTTTACCCAATCCCTTATGAGCGATTCATGTCTCATGTCTTTTGCAATAAATAAGCCCAAGAATTATATAATTATAATAACATGAAATATTATGTCTGCATGCACTAGACTAATTAGCCCCCAGCATCTAACGAGACCTCACCTAAAGTCCACAGTTAGTTCTAACGCTTCATGGGCCATGCCATGAAAGATCAGCTAGTATGTATAAAAATCCCCAGTCCCAATACCCTATGTTTTATATAATAAATACATTGTTAACCCCAATGCCTAATCTGTTATATATTAAATAATTTCCCTGTCCCAGTAGCTAACCTACATGATAAATACACAATATATCAAATACCTTGCATTGATAAATTGTCCTTTGGGTGTCCTACATAAAACCATGCAATCTCTCTCTCTTAATTAGCAGGCTCGCTGTAACGTTGGTGGCTCTGACTTCATTTTAGGCTACATCTGTGATGTCCCATTGTCCATTGCAATCTTCATCCTTATACTCACGTTCTGTCCTTTGTTAGCTTCAGTTGTTCAACTTCAGTATTTGCAACAGAGCTTTTCCAAAACCTTCTTTCTATCCAAAACCTTCTCTTTGCATTCTAAATATATTTTTAAAGAAGCCTGATTAAATGATTGATATCGGATTAAAATATTTTAAACTACCACATGGTATCCACTTCAGGTGATCAGACCAATTTACACTGACAAAGTCAGCTACATGCATCACTTTCAAAAACACCATTCAACTGAGCTTCTTAGAAATTATAAATTCAGAATTTAATTTGCTTTACAAAATCTCAATTAATTCTTATCCCCGCTCCTTTTCAACAATATGTAAATCACCCAGAAGGAATGGGATACTGATTAACATCCCCCCACCGCTAAGGTTATCTGTCCAAGGCCCATGAAGCAAATTTCCCTTTTGTTCTACCTGAACTGCCGAATTCACACTCTAGCACTTCAGTAGCATTGATCAGTTTAGATTGGAAGAATTAGCTCCTTAACTTCAGCAACTCTTACAACTGGATATTAAAGGACTGAGTTTCCTTAAAATATGTAATAGGATTTTATAGGAGCAGTGTCCATACTCTGAGGGCAAAATTTAGAAAAAGATTGCTGTTTTGCAAACACTTGTTCAAATATTTCCTATATATCTACACCTCCCTCTCCTGACGGCTTCTGGTTATTCCTTTTACAGTGACCCCCTGTGGCTCCATTCCCATTGTCGCTCATGCCCATTTCTCAATCTGTAAATCCTCGGTCAGGTACACCTGTAAGTCGGGATTCAAGCTGGAGGGAGGGGATGTGATAAAATGTCTGAGTGACGGACAGTGGAACTCTGCACCACCTAGCTGTACAGGTAAGAGCCTGAAATCAGTGCAATAAGCTTGAAATTAAACAGTCATTTTGCCTTCAGCCAACATAAACTGTTCGTGAGTTAACGTTTCGAGTCCGTATGACTCTTCTTTAGAGCTGAAGAACATACAGACTCAAAACGTTAACTCTGTCTTTCTCTCCACAGATGCTGTTAGACCTGCTGAGTTTTTCCAGCATTTTCTGTTTTTGTTTCAGATTTCCAGAAACGGCAGTAGTTTGCTTTTATAAACTGTTCATTGATCTTAGCAAACTCTCTGCTAACTTAAAAGTGAATAATGAAAATGGTTAGAGCCAGCATGGGGTCCAGTGGATTTTTTTTTTCAAATTTTGTGCTGATTGAAGTGAGGGGAGTCTTATTTCTGGGAGGTAGTACACTTTCTATTTGAGGTGCCCAGTGTCCACATCAATAGCCAACAACAACCTGATTTTATATAGCACGTTCATTGTAGTCAAACATCCCTAGGCACTACATAGCATCATTACCAGACAAACAGTGACACCGAGTCACATAAAGAGTTTGGTCAAAGAGGTTGATTTTTAAAAGTAGTTTTAAGGAGCAAAAGGAAGAAAATCTTCTTGCAGCAATGGTTATCTGACCAAGCTGATGAAACAAATTTTCTTTTTGTTCTACCTGTACTGACAATTTCTCCAACAAGGCAGAAAAAACGAATTGACCTCACCCTCAGTAATCTCCCTCTTGCAGATGCATCTGTCCATGATAATATTGCAGGAGTGGCCTCATTGTGGAGAAAGTCCAACTTCACACTGACGACATCCTCCATCATGTGTGCACTACCATCATGCTAAATGGGATAGATTCAGAACACATCTAGCAATTCAAAAATGGGCATCCATGAGAAGCTGTAGGCAATCAGCAGCAGCAGAACTGCATTTAATCATAATTGTAACCTTGTTGCCTATCATATCCCTCACTATATCATTACCATCAGTCCAGGGAATCAATCCTGGTTTCATGAGGAGTTCAGGAGAGAATGCCAAAGGCAGCACCAGACATACCTAAAAATGAGGTGCCAAGCAGGTGCAATACAGGACTACATGGATGCTAAACAGCGAAAACAGCATGCTACATAGACAGGCTTAAGTGATGCCACAACCAACGGATCAGATAAAAGCTCTGTAGTCCTGCCACAACCAGCCGTGAATGCTGGTAGATAATTAAACAACTAACCAGAGGACGAGGCTCCACAAACATCTCTATTCTCAATGATGAGGGAGGATAGCGCATCAGTGCAAAAGACAAGGCTGAAGCATTTGCAAGCATCTTCAACCAGAGGTGCCCAGTGGTATTTCTATCATGGCCTCCTCCTGATGTCCAAGCATCACAGATGCCAGTCTTCAACCAATTTAATTCATTCCACATGATATCAATAGCTGAGCACAATGGATACTGCAAAAACTATGGGCCCTGACAACATCCCATCAATTGTACTGAAGACTCATACTCCAGAGCTAGCTGTGCCCAAGCCAAGTTGTTCAAATACAGCTACAACACCGGCACCTACCCAACAATGTGGAATATTTTCCCAGGTATGTCCTATCCACAAAATGCAGAACAAGTCCAATCCAGTAATTATCAAATCATCAGTCTACTCTCAATCATCAGCAAAGTGATGGATAGTGTCATTGACAGTGCTATCAAGTGCAATTACCCAGCAACAACTTTCTTACCAATGCCAGGGCCACTCGGCTCCAGACCTCATTACAGTCTTGTTCCAAAAGCGCTGAATTCAAGAGGTCAGGTGAGAGTGACTGCCGTTGACATCAAAGCAGCATTTGACCAAGTATGGAATCAGGAGCCCGAGCAAAATTGAAGTCAATGGGAATCAGGGGGAAACTCTCCACTGGTTGAGTCATACCTAGCACAAAGGAAGATGGCTGTAATTGTTGGAGGTCAATCATCTCAGCCCCAGGATATCACTGCATGGAACACTCGGGGTCATGTCCTAGGCCCAACCACCTTCAGCTGCTACACCAATGACCTTCCCTCCATCATAAGGTCAGAAGAGGGGATGTTCGTTGATGTTTGCACAGTGTTCAGTACCCTTCGCGAATCCTCATATGCGGAAGCAATTTGTGTCTATGTGCAGCAAGAACTGGACAACATTCAGACTTGGGCTGTTAAGTGGCAAGTAACATGTGTACCAGACAAGTGCCAGACAATGACCATCTCCAACCAAATGGAATCTAACCTTCTCCCCTCAATGTTCAACAGCATTGCCATTGCCAAGCCCCACAAACATCCTGGGGGCTATCGTTGACCAGAATCCTAACTGGACCAGATATGTAAATACTGTGGCTGCAAGAGCGGGTTGGGGACTGGGAATTCTTCAGCAAGTAACTCACCTCCTGACTCCCAAAGCCTGTCCACCATCTACAAGGCATAAGTCAGATGTGTGATGGAATTCTGCCCACTTGCCTGGATGAGTGCAGCTCCAACAACACTCAAAAAGCTTGACACCATCCAGGCCAAAGCAGCCCACTTGATCGGCACCTTGAACATTCACTCCCTCCAACACCGATGCACAGTGGTAGTAGTGTGTACCATCTACAAGGTGCACTGCAGCAATTTGCCAAGCCTCCTTTGACAACATCTTCCAAACCCAGGATCTCTACCACCATGAAGGACAAGGAGAGCAGATTTGGGGGAACACCACCCCTCCAAGTCACACTCCATCCTGACTTGGAAGTATATTTCTGCTCCTTTACTGTTCTGGGTCCAAAATCTGAACTTCCTTCCTAACAGCAGTGTGAGTGTATCTGAACTGCAGTGGTTCAAGAAATAGCTCACCACCACCTTCACAAAAGCATGGGCAATAAATGCTAGCTTTGCTAGAAATACTCACATCCCATGAACAAATAAAAAAGATTTTAGGATTTCAGTAGCTTTGGTCTTTTTAGATAGGAAAAACTAACTCTAACTTCTCCAACTCTTACAAATGACAAAGGGCTGAGTTTCCCCAAATGATGCAAGAAGACTTTAGGTTAAATAGTGTTAGTGCCCACACGCTAAGGACAAAGATTCAAAAAAACATAGCTGTTTTACTGACATTGTTCAAATATTGCCTTACAGAAAATTTCAGAGCTTAGAGCTTTGGACTGAGGAAGAAGTAAACTGCACATTGACTCTTACCCACTCCTGCTTATCCAAAGTCAATACTATCACATTTCTACCGTTTACTTTAAAATGTGTAATTTTTCTAAACTTTTATACTTGTATCACTAATTTTTCTGAAAGAGGTTTCACTCTATAACACCGTATATGTGCCAAATGCACCAGTGTATTTTCACTTTGCGTTTCAGAGAGTGCATACTTAGCTCATTCAGATGTACATGGTTATGTTCACACTGTTTGTACTGGGTTCCACTCTCAGATACATAGGGTTAGAGTTCTACACTGTGATACACAGGGTTAGAGTTCTACAAGGAGGTCTTGTGGCACAATGGGTACCTTCCCTACCTCTGAGCCTGAAACTGTGGGCGCAAGTCCCAGCCCAGGATTGATTGTGAACCCATAAATCCTTCTTATATGCCTATGGCAGGTGGTAAAAGTGGGAGTGTCTTTTGGTCAGCCAGAACCATATGGTAGCCATAGTGCAACAGCCTCCCTTCAAGGAACAGAGAGAGAGAGAGGCATTTAGAGAGGAAGGTGGAAAGGAATCAGGGAAGCCAGGAAACTAGACATGACTGGCATAACTGCAAGAGGCAATTTACCGTGGGAGAGCCGGTATACATGAAGAACTTCGGGGAAGGGCCAAAGTGGTTACCAGTTGAAATAAGTGCAGTGACTGGACCCCTATCTTACCACATGGAGGTGGAAGGCCAGATCATCCATAAACATGTGGACCATTTAAGGAAGAGAGAGACAAATCACCAAGATTTGGTTCCACCAGTGATCATGACCGAATCTGCATTTCCTGTTGAGAATACTCAGCCTAGGACTGACATGTCTGATGTTCCTGTAAGAGGTGAGAGAGTCCTGTAAGAACTGCAAGTGCCCACCAAAGCACCTGATGTTCAGGCACCTCCGGAAAAGGTTCCGGACAAAGAATCTGAAGTTGAGGAGCTGCGATGTTCCACATGTACCAGGAAACCACCTGAAAGACAGAACTTGTAAATTCCTTACCCAGTATAAATATTATGTTGTCTTGAAAAATATATATAAATATATATATAAATATATGTATAGCTGAGTCAAAGGGGGAGTCATGTAGTAATTATGGTTTTACTTAGTGTGTAATGTATCTTTAAGAATAATATGTTAGGCAAGGTCACATGATCTGTAGTAACCAATAGGAGAATAGCGCAGGCTACCTCAGCAGTCAGTGTAGAGTTAGAGTTGGAGTTGAAAGCACGCGTGTAGCTGCTGCAGAGAATATTGTAAATAAACTTAATGTTTCCACCCAAGAAGTGTCTGCAGATCAACTCTATGATTATTAGTACAACTCGGCCACCATACAACAGGAAGATATGTTTTATGATAACATCACACAGCATAGTAGAAATCTTATTCATTGAATGTGGAGGCGGGTGATGTGGAATATGAGGAAGAGGGGAGTGAAGGGGGATTGAATGAGAACAAAAGTACAGGAAATGAAACAGACACATTCCAGAGCCCTGTTAACCATGAAGGGTGGGAGATGGGAAGGAGTGTTTGGATTTCCAGCATACACAGTATTTCGCTTTTGTTTGCTTCAGTATACAATAGATTTGAGGGTTGTACGCAATAACAAATTAAATAATATTTTCAGAAGTTTCTGGAAGCTTGGAGGGAATAACTGACTCAAAAGGAGGTAAAAGTGAACCCAGTTCAGTGGAATCCGAAGAAGATACAGATTTTCTCAATGACATTACCGAGTTTGGTTCAGGAGTTGACGCTTGAGCTACAGCCTAAGGCCAAAAGTTTCCTAACTGTGAAGCAATAAGGGAGGGTGTGCACTGAATGGGGATAAGATTTATCATTCTTTAATGTAAATATAAAAACAGTCAAGGTGTGTTCTCTGCCCAGGTGCAAGAGATGGAATGAGACTTCCCATTCTCTACCTTATGGCCTTTAGCAATACATTCTGGCACTGGATCAATATCCTCTGATTCCAGTCCTCATACTTCTTGTTTATTTGATCCTGGGGCATGAGCAACAATGGCAAGGCAATATTTATTTCCCATCCCTACTTGCCCTTGAGAAGATGGTGGTAAGTGTTCATCCCTTTCTGTCCCTGACCCTCTTGCAGAGGATTGATTCCAAATATCCATGGAGAGAGATGGCTTTGGTCCCTCATGGACTATGGCTAATTACCATTACCATGGTGTGCAGGGCAGGGTGTTTTATAAAATATTTTCTCTGAAGATGGTATTCTATTGCATGAAATCAACCACCACTGCCCCCTCCCACCTCAACTACCCCTAACCCCCTCCAGAGCCTTCCAAACCAATAAGGCATTTGTGACTCTTGAAACTGCACAACAGAAGTGTTGGACTTTCTGGGCATGACACTCCAGTGCAGTAACCAGAAATGCTGCATTTTCAGGCCTGTTTTTATTTTGATGATTGTATGTTAAACTGACAGTTTTACCATCATTACGACCATCGGTTCCAGGCCATTTAACATCACCAACTGCTTGTGATAATTGGCTCTATGCAAATTGGCTGTTTCATTTGGCTGTTTTGGAGCCTGCATAATAGTAACTGCAGTTCAATTCAGTATGATGTCCAGAGCACTGCAATAAAAGTAAGATCTTTCCAATAACTGCAGACATTATTGTAAATCAGTAAACTGTTTTGGTGTTTTAATGTTAACTTGTTCCCAGCTAATGCTCTGACACTCTAATCAGAACATTGCTGACACTTCTTTTGCTGTGATTACCTTTGCTTGTTTAGAATCATTGAAATAAAGTAGCAGCAACCAAATTGTGTCCTACGCAGTCCATTCTGTCTGACATGAGCCAAATAAATGATGTTCATACCAGCACTGAACTTTACTCGTTCTGAGAGCTAACATTTTCCCTCTCTTCCTCCCTTTTCCCTTTATCCCCTGAATTCTAAGATGCCGCATCTATACCCTGCAAACTGTTTTGCTCTCTCTCGGTCCTATAACTCAACTGGCAACCACTCAGGAACGGTAGAATACAGTATGCAAGTAACGAAGGATATAATTATATAAAGATTAAATTCTGGCTTGCTCATAATATATTTATTTAATGCTCACAGAGAAAGGTGGATTCCACAAGAGCAGATGGAGTCTATGAACTAAAAACTGTACCCGAATACATGTTATGAGTGGAATAGTGCACAACGCAATCTATAATTATTCTTTATTGCAAGAGGATGACCAGCATACTCTCCTGTTTATTCTGAAAGGCAGTAAATGTCACACCATCACTTTGCTCCATTCAAGCCAAACCTGATAGATGAATTTGCCAGTAAGGTAATTAGGCAGAAGCAGAGAAGCACAACAAGAAATAAATGCTTGACAAATGTTTTCAAAAAGAATGAATTAAAAATGGTCTAAAAGAGGTTAAAGTATATTTTTCAGATAACCTGCAAGACTTTTAGGAAGAAACAATCTTTCTTAGACTTTAGGGTGTGATATCAACAAATAAACATTTCTTCCAATTTCATGACATTCGAATGTCAGTTCCAGAATGTGAAACTTGATTGAAACCTAAAATTGGTCAGCAGCTAGCTCAAAACAAGTTTATTAATGCTGCAAGTATTAATGTTGGGACATAAATTATATTTAGCTCAGTCCTACTTGCTGATGATTTGAACACAATTAATATTGAATTCCCCTATAAAATTAAATTCCTTGATCTTTGCCAGCAATTAAAATTGACTCCTACGTCAATTTCGATCTACAAATTAAAAGTCCATAAATTCTAGAAACAGTACAGAAGGAACAATTGTACTGTACGTGTGATGTAAAGCCTTTGAAGTTATTTTAAGATATACCGGGTGACATTTGGGAAGTATAATTTCTGCAAGGGCAACTGGCGTAGATTCAGGAAAGGTAGCAATCTCATGGTTACTTAACTAGCTGGAATCTTTCAAAGATATTCCTGGCATGGACAAAGAATTCCACTTGATGGTACAGTTTTGGAGCTCTGGTGAATTTTGACAAGGCTTCCTACTGATGATTGATTAGGAGCTACAGGAAACCAGATAATAGGATTCTGATACTAGATAAATATATTTTGTAAAATCTTGGAACAGATGGAACCAACAAGTGCAAAGTTTTTAGACTGGAAAGGAGTTACAGATGAGAGGATGTAGCCCAGGGTCTTTCAAGTTCAAAGACTGCAGTGCTTTCTCATCACTGATGTAAAATGGCTGCTTACAGAAAGACTGCCTCATGGCAGAAGTCACATGACTATGGCAAGCCAGATAGGACATGTAGTACTGTTGCATTTCAAACCCAAACATCCCTCTTTTCATAAAAATGAAAGGACACAAACACCCCCCTTTACCTAACGGACAAAATACAAATTTGCATGCACGGTCATGTATAACTGTGAGTTACCCAAGTTACCCCCTAAACACCCACTGTTCTCATGCATTAACATCTGTTTGTTCTACTAGCTAGTCTCTGCACCTGCATTGCCTGAATAGTCTTTAAATTGTGCAGGTCTCTTAATGGTACACATGCGCGTTGTCATTGGCTGTTGATCTGGACGGTGATCTCTCTCCTGGGAGTGTCGGTCCCACGGCACTTGCAGCTGTGGTAACTGTTGTTCCATTTCCATTGTTGGGGACATGTGGACCACTGGGATTGATGGTAGTCCTGTACTCAGTATAGCCTTCTCCCTGACCGGCCGATTGCTGTGAAGAGACAGCTTTGCTAGTTGTGCATATATGCCTGCCGTTGCGCTGGTATATTTGGTCATTCACTTCCCACCGTGTACGATCGTGATGTCAACTTCTCTATGCATGTTCCAAGTTGTCACATGGGCTGACTCCTGTTGAGACCATTGAAGGCTTCCACCCCGACTGGCTCTCCAATGCTTTGCTCTGGCAATGGTTTGGCAGTATTGTCAAAATGAGATTTGGCTTTCTGCCATTTCACCTTGATTTCTCACTCACACCTGTTACTACTTCTAGGGAAGGATTTTTCCCTCATCGGGCATGCTCGGCGGGGGAGGTTGGAAAGCCGCCGCTCCTTGCGATCGGAGCCAGACCGCGATTACACGTTGGTGGGCCAATTAAGGTCTGCCCAGTGTGAAACCCGAGTGGCAGTGCTCAGCGCTGCCTGTGTGGGGAGGGGGGATTGGGGAGGGCAAGCGTGAACTTCACGCATGTGTGCGAGTGCGTGCCTGAAAATCTCCCTGAGGCACAGAGCTGCCTCAGGGAGATGAACCTTTTTTGAAAATAAAAAATAAATGTTTTTTAAAATGTTATAAAATATGTCCCCTCATGTGACTACAACATGAGCGAGGACATGTTATTAATTAAATTTTAAAATTTTTATTTTATTTTTATTTGCTGTTGGGAATCTCATCCCACCCTTGGATGAGGTTTCCTAAAAAATGCAAAGGCCACCTGGCCTTTTTGCCTGCCCACCAACCATAGGATTGGATAGACAGCAAAAAATTCCTTTAATTACCCTTTTAATGGCCTTAATAGGCTTTATAATTGTTGGCCGACACGCGCCGACCAAAATATCGCACATCATTTTATGCTCGGTCGGGTCAGGCGCGCGCCCACCCGCCAAGTTAAAAATTCTCCCCCTAGTTCCAGTAGCTTTGTTGTGATTGAAAGAGTAGTTTCTGTGCGGCAAGACATTAGTCTTTGAACTGGACTACTTTCAATGCCTTCAGTCAGTGTGTTTCGCCACACAAGGACTGCCTTGTATACTTATGTGCTAGATTTGCTTGATTTCTTGATGATTCTTTTGGTGATTTTCACTGCTGCCTCAGCCTTTCCATTTGACTGGGGATAGTTAAATTACATTGAAATTGACATAGGAATCAACCTACAAATTAAACAGGCCTAAATCTTAGAAACAGTACAGAAGGAATAATTGTACAGAACATGTGATGTAAAACCTTTGAAGTTATTTCAAGAAATACTGGGTGACATTTGAGAAGTATAACGTCTGCAAGGGCAACTGGCGTAGATTCAGAACATGTTCTGTACAATTCTCAAAAGGGAATGAGTGCAGATACCTCAGCAGGTTGTAGAGTTGGATGAGATGACAGAGATCTCTCTCTCTCTCCATGTGGCACCCTTGTTGTTCTAGGGTTGCTCAATGATGCCATGATATCACAATGAGGCAAGTGGAAGAGGCTGGCCCCAAGAACTACCTCAGTTGGAATTGAAGCCACCCCATCAGTGTTATTAAGCACTACACGCTAACCAACTGCGCCAACAGGCCCTTATTACAGAGATAGGGCGGGTCAAGGCCATGGAGGAACTTGAAAACAAGGATGAGAATGGTCAAGATGTTGTTTAACAGGAACCAATGTAAGCCAATGAGCACAGGGGTGATAGGTGAAAGGAACTAGGTACAAGTAAGGGCATGGACAGCAGAGTTTTGGATGAGCTCAAGTTTACAGACTAATTGCATTTATGCACTAGTAGTCTGACACAATAGAAATTCGGCATCTCAAACAATCAGCACTGAGGGAATGGCCACGGAGGCTTCTTTTATTGGTTAATTATGTAACAGGATTACAATGCATCTCAGAACAGTAAACAATTGTAATCAGCATGTTGGATGTAGAGGGATTTGTACATTCTCCACCCTTGGCATCCATGGGGACATCAATATATTCCAGTCCATAAACAAAAATCATTATTCAATTTCACCTCACTAAAAAGCCTCTGTATATCAGCAACATTTGGATGGAAGTTGCAACTCGTGCTCAACAGTTGGGCTGACGTGGTTCTAGGCCGATTGTGGAATCTTATCCTCAAAACTTGGGTAGTACTCAAAACAAATGGGAAAAGGGGTCCTGGACGGCCCTACATTTGCTTAGAAACATCTTCTTTTCAAATCCAAGCAATGAAAAATCATACTGCAGCATCTGCAGGATAAAACCAAAAGTTAGAACGAATCACTTGGTGGATAGAGGAGGAAGGAGTTGCTGCAGTCACTGTGGAAATGCATTCATGGTGATTCCCTCTGGTCCCATTTCTTGTGAAGTTATAAACATGATTCAAAAGAATGTGCTAGAAACACCAGCCAGAGAGAACTGCCATAAGGATATTTATCAAGACAGCCACCAGCAGAATTAGTCTTTGGACTGAAGAGAAAAGCAGAGACTCAATTTGAGGCGGCTACTTAACCCATGTCATGTATTCTGTGCACTCCTGTTACTTGGCGTGAGGCCCTATCATGGGGACGTACCAGTGTCAAGGCAAGACAAGGTCATGCTATTGACCTGGCCCACTGCATCCAGGCACAGCTCAGTCTTAATGGGCAGAGTACAGTTCTGGAGCACTCTGCTGGTCCAGCACTTGGCTAAGTTTGGGGTTGGGGAAGTCATGGGGAGGAGGCACAGAGGTGGCTGTGGAGAAAAAAACACTGGGTCATGGTGGTTCCATTGATATCATGAGCAAGATCAGAGAGTAGTTTACAGCACAGTGCAGTGGGTTCCTGCCTCTCTGTTTAGTCAATAGACCCACTGACCCAGGAGCGTTTCATGCTGACACTAGACACTAAACACCAGCACCCACCATCTTAAGAAGCAGGAAGACAAACCAATATTTAACAAATAAAATTGGAATACAAAAGGTTTGGGTTCACTCATTTCCCATTAGCTTGTTTTTATTGAACCTGCATCTTAGTGCAAACCCAGGGTGGGGAAGGTTCACTGATCAACGTTGATTTTGTAGGAAATTAGCCATGTGAAGGTCCCTGGCATATTTCTCGTATTAAGGAGATGGATTTCTAAACCTATTGAATAAACTTGTAATGCAATTTGTTATCAGGACAGATTAGCATTTTATTAGTGTTACAGAGTTACTGGTTTTTAGCTCTTACCTGTACAGGTAGGTGGTGTGATGTCCCACTGTCCGTTACTTAGACAGGTTATCGTATCCCCTCCCACCAGCTTGAATCCAGGCTCGCATGTGTACCTGACCGAGGATTTACAGATTGAGAAGTGGGCATGGTCGACAACAGGGGCAGAGGCACAGGGAGTCACTGTAAAGTGAACAAATGTAATAAATGGCCAGAGTTAGGATCAAAACAACAATGTCAAATTTCTGATCCAAAAGATATAAAGGTGCTGAAATTCTGAGGAGATTACTGTGGTCAGAGCAATGACAAGGGGCAAGTGCAACAGCTGCAGGATTTATGTAAAAAAAATAATGCCTCAAAAAGCTCAATAGGAAATGTGGAATCATGGATTTTTACAGCATGGAAGGAGGCCATTCAGCTCATCATGTTCGTGCCAGCTCTTTAAAAAGACGTGCAATTAGTCCCTATCATTTCCTCTTTCTCCATATATCTGCAATTTTCTCTCCTTCAAGTATTTGTCCAATACTCTTCTGAAAATTGCTTTTGCATGTTTATCACCATCCTTTCAACCAGTGCATTCCAGATTGTAATAACTCACCCTGTCAACACATTTCTCATCCCATTTCTGGCTCTAAATCTATAGCCTCTGGAAATGGATTTTTCTACCACTGGAAACAGCTCCTCCTCATTTACTCTGTTTGCTCATTTACTCATTTTGAACACCCCTACTAAACCTCTCTTCAATTATTCCTGCTGTAATGACAGCAATCTCAGCTTTTCTAGTCTTTCTGTAGAACTGAAGTCCTGCATCCCTTCTACCATTCTGGTAAATCTCTTCTGCATCCTCTCCAAGGCCTTGACTTCCTTTCTAAAGTATAGTGCCTAGAACTGGTCACAATACTCCAGTCAAGACCTAACATCTGAGCAGATCAGCTACAATTCTATCACTACAGTCCTCATCACTCCAATGTTTGCTGTTCTACATTGGCGACTGATAAAGAAACACCTCAATTTTAAAATGTTTTCCTTGTTTTCAAATCTCTACAGGTCTCCCCCACTTCCTGTCTTTGTAATCTCCTCCAACCCTACAACCCTCTGAGATATCTGTGCTCCTCCAATTCTGGCCATTGGTGGCCATGCCTATAGCTGTCAAGGCTCTGGAATCCCCCCCCCTTAAACCTTCCTTCATCTCTTTAAGACACTCCTTAAAACCTACCATAGTAAGGTGCTGGGCTTAGTTTGGTAGGTCTTATTAAGGTATTAGTAGTCTTAGGTAGTTGAACAGTAAGTAAGTATTTATTAATTGCTAGAAACTTATACATAGGTACAGGTCTAAGCTAGGAGCTGTTGCCATGCTTACTTCTACACAGGCTCTGTCCAACATTACACTGACCCCTAGGTGGGGGTCATGTGTTCTCTTACATCACTGTGTGGGCGGTACTGTACTCAGTCCCCTGTTCCCCCTTTACATGCCAGACCCTTATACTACACCTACCTCTTCAACCAATGTTTTGGTCATCTACCGTAATATCTCCGAATGCAGCTTGGCATTAAATTTTGCTCGATAATGCTCCTGTGAAGCACCTTGGGGCGGTTTACAATGTTAAAGGTGCTATATAAGCGAACACAAAGCTCGCAGGTTAAAGAGGACTAATATTTAACTTTTAAAAAAAGGGGGGGTGGATGGGAAAACTGCATTGTGCCGGAACACATGGGGATAGATTTTAACTGTCAGGCAGCTGACCAGCAGATGGTGCAACCTGGTAACCCCCATCCTGTCAGTAGCAGGCCTGCTCCATTTTGGGTGGGCCTCGTTAACATGCCAACAGTGAGCTGTTGCTCAAGTGCTCCCACTCACCATCTCTAGGGCTGCCCAGAGACCTATCCAGTTGTCAGAAAGTAGGTCCAGAGTTGGCAGAGCAATTATAGAGAGGAGTAATCCAAGGCAGCCACAGCACCTTAGGGACTTCAAAAGAGACTCTGTCTCCTCCAGGCATGATCAAAATTACTCTTAGCTATTTGATGCTTCTTCTACTCTGTTGCCTTGTAAAAATAGACAGATCTACACAGGATAAAAATGGAAAACTCTGGAAATACTCGGCACGTCAGGCAGCATTGGTGGGGAGAGAACATATAGGTCTGTGACCTGTCATCAGAACAGGGAAAGTTGGAAACATAATGGGATTTAAGCAAGTGAAATGGGGGAGAGTGGAAAATGAACAAAAAGGAAGGTTTGTAGGAGGGTTGAAGACATGAACATTAAATGACAAAAGAGTTGGTGGTGCAAGGCCAAAGGAAGTGGTAGTGGGACAGGTAAAGAAAAGAAAGGTGTGCCTAGAGGGGGTGTGAATGGTAGAACGATGAACAGCTGCTATCCAAAATTAAAAACATGAGCAAAACCAGCGTAACAACGAACTATCTGAAGGGAAAGGAAACAAAATGGGAGCAGAGATTACAGTCTGAAATTGTTGAACTCAGTGCTGAGTCTTGAAGGCTGGATAATGCCTAACCAAAAAAAACGAGGTGCCATTCTTTGAATTTGCATTGAGCTTCATTGGAACACTGCAGGAGAGGGAGGACAGACAGGTCAACGTAAGAGCAAAGGTGGAGAATTAAAATGACAGAAAACTGGAAGCTTGGGGCCCTGCTTACGAACTGAACAGAGGTATTTCAAAAACAGTCACACGAGAGGGACTGCACAATCAAACTTTCATGTCAAACATACACAATGCCCAATCGGAATCTCATATATGTCCAATTTGCATATTATCTTTGTAAACAACAGGCCTTCATTGCTTTATTCTATTTGATCATCAAACTAACAATCAACTTTTATCCTCACCAGATCTGCTGATTTTTCCACTTTTATACTATCCAAAGAAGGTTCTCTAACCCCTCTCTCACGCTTGAGCCATACACCAGCAGTTCAGCAACATTTAACTCAGACAGGATAGACCAGGAGAAACATGACTCTACTCCAGGGATACTGTACCTTCCACATTCTCTTTCCAGGCACTCAGGTCTATTTGTGGAATCTGTGTGCACCTGACATACCCTTCTGGATATGCTCTAAACCTAAACGCGTCTTGAGGGAGTTCTTCAATCCTGGTGTTATCGCAGATTACTCTGGACAGTGAGACTTGCTGCAGAGCCTGCTGTTGGCTGACAGTGAAAACTCTTTTGTTTTCCCACCAGAATCTAAAGCACAAAGGAAGATCACAATATCAGATTGGAATGTTAGGTTATTCTGGGACTCTGTGATGAGTAACCATGGTCAGACTGCTCCTAGTACTGTTCAATGGGAAGTTACAATTTTGTGGCAGGGAAATTCCTTGGAGATGCCCCCACTCTGCCATTGTTTCCTTGTCAGAAGTGCATAAGAAACCAGTTCACGTCATTTCTGCCACATGACTTACGATTATTCTAAATTGTTTCTTTCCCTAATGATATCCCATTGGGAAAATCAACCCACATGAACACTTAAGGCACACAGAGCAAAAAATCCCAGCCTCAGCAGATCTCAGTCAGGAAAATAGTTAAACCACTTAGCCTCAGCTAGCCTTCTTATACAGAGTTGAAAATGAGCCAGGATTTCTGCTCCTGATCACTGTCCAGTAGCCTGTGCTGGTATGTAACCATGTGCAGACTTCAGCTGAGGACAGGACTGGGCTCAGCTTGTTGGCTAAAGACAAATAACCCACAGTAACGAACCTTCAGGAGAGAAGTGGTCAATCTCTTGAAGAAATTATTTCCATTTCTCACAGCTGTAGGTTTCCTCCAAGAACATTGCTCTGCTCATACCTTTTGTGCCAATATAAGCTGCTGAGTGAATGGCAGCCGCTTTCTCACTCAAGGTCATTTACTCTTGTTAACAAACAGCTCAGGACCAGGCCAAAGAAGGAATTTGCAATGGTCAGGAGGTCAGCAAGTCCTCTTCCTGCATTTTATATTGAATTGAGCCAAGAATTGTCCAAAATCATCGCCTTCCGTGGGAGAGCTTTAATGTTGCTCAATGGGACTCAGGTTCAAGCTCTTAGATTCAGACCTAAGCCCCCTGACTGGGGACCATCCTTCCTCTGCATGAGTGAGTGAGATGCCTGAATTTTCTTTTAGCCTTTTTGATTTTCATGGATTTAACAGTTATCTTTTACCTGTCTCCATCTCGCAGGTTTTTGAACTGCTGTCCTGCCAAACAGGCAAACAGTGGGCCCAACTTTCCACCATTCACAGCTGGCTCAGACACTCCCGCAAGCCATGGCTCAATGTTATCAGCAGTTCCGTACAGCTCGAACAAGTTCCCTGCCAGGCTTGCATTTCTAAGGGCTGCTGTGAGCTGCCTCACGTTTTTGGGCTCAGAAAGACCACAGAACCTCCTCCAAGCATTGTAACCTGTGTTCAGAAAGAGAGAAGGGAAACAATACAATTTGCTCTTTGCTCTCTAGGTTTTCTCTTCCAATCCTGACTCTCATAACACAGCTCTCAGCAGCTCATCCCAGTGGTCATTTATGTGTGAGCTCAACCAGATGGGCATTTCGGCCATACAGGGCTGAATGCTGTCTATGCCCAATGACCAGGTAAGTATTTCCCAGCAGGACTACAGTCAGGGAAAGGGAATCCAGTTGATTCTCCCCTCTGTAACCCAAGGGCCAAATGTTGCTTCTCCACCACCCCATTAACTGAAGTCAAGTGATATAGCACAAACCAGGGGTAGGCTCTGGAACCTCCTTTGTTTGTATTACTGCACCATATGATGAAATATTCATTAATATGTTGTGGGTTTATTCAAGTTGCTTGATGATTGTGGTAAAATACCAAATATTGCTCACACAGAAGTTGCAGAATGCCAGAGCTCCAACAACCTGCAGCACCGAGAGTAAACTGCTGGGTTTGGGTGCATTGACTTCATCATTGGTTTCTTCAACTCATTCGTACCAACACAAGCAGCTTAGTGACTGCCAAGTGTTTCCTCACCCAAGGTCACAGCTATCAATTTTCTAATGGTTAATGATCAAGTAGAACTGACAGGGGTTTGCCAGCTGGTAATGCACATCCTAAGCCTAAGACAGGGCTTGTTGTGGGCATGGGGTCTCAGGAAAGAGCAACAGAATTTCACTAAAACAGGAGTCTTATTCTAAACTTGATGATAAAATTCATTACTTGGGAGTTATGAATGATTATGAAAACAACATACATTATGTCCCAGTGGTACACAAGCAGATTGTTTGTGCTGCGGAATGTTATCCGTTTACTTTAGGGAAACAGGTTCTGTTTTGGCTCTTAAGAATACACAGCTCACCATAACTGTAGCCTTCTGCAATGAACACAAAGGACACTGAATACAAGGTGTGTTGGGAGTGTGTCCGCGTTTGTGTCTGTTTATATTAGTGTGTGTATGAGTATGTCTATTTGAGTGACTATTATTGTGTGATTGTGTGTGTGCCTGTGAGTATCTGTATGTGTCTGTGAATCTGTATGTGTGTCTGAATATGATTGTGTGTGGTTTTATCTTTGTCTTGTCTGTATACGTATGAGAGTGTTTATGTGCTTAGGCATATGTGAGCGTTTCCCAATACCTGGGAGACCATGATCCCGGGATCGTTGCAAATTTAATGAGGCCAAGTCCAATGGTAGACGACTTGTCAACTCAAACAAATGTTGCCGCAGTTCATCCACTATCATTCGATTTTGGGTCTGCCGTTTGGCTGGATTAGCCAGTAGCCCCCGAAGAATTGGTTCAATTCCACCTGAAAGAATAAAACATGCTTCAATTAACATTATTCCTGTTTCTTCTCCTCTGTATTTTTCATACAGTTTGCTTTCTTACCTTCAGTTTCAATCAGTTGGGAAGCCCAGAAAGTAAAAAACAGCAATTGACACTATCTCTTGAAAAAGCACTTTTAGTGATAATACCTAGGACTGTCCCCTTTCAAAGCCACTTCCTAGTTACAACAAATAGTTCCAATGATTCCGTGTCAAATTGGCATCTATATCTCAAAGAATTACTTCAAGAGTTCGGAGTCCTGTCAGTGTAAAGTGGGTGATGCAGGTCAGCTGTCTTCTCCCAAGCCCAAAAATGAAGGCATTTGTGCATTATTCCTGCATGTCCATGTATGTAAGGTGCTAGTATGTGTATTGGGAAACGTTCACACATATTCTCAGTGCACAAACACTCTCAGGTACAAACAAGCACACTCTAACAAAAAAGCACTTTCATTCTCATATATGAGCACACAGATTCATATCACACACACACACACAGGGGTGAATTTTACAGCCCTCCTACCAATGTATTTGAAGTCAGGGGCACATAAAATAAAGCGGGTGGCCAGCCCGCCACCCACTCCCAACCTGTCTCCTAGATGAAAGGGAGTGGGTAGGGTGTCAGGAGCCTGGCCACCCTAGGGCCTATTGAGGTCCTTGAGTGGACAATTAACTGGCACTTAAGGGTTTCATTCTGTCCCCACTGCAATGTTTTGGTTGCAGTGTAAAGAGTTAACATCAGGAACACCTGATACTGATGAAACTACCTGATGCAATGTCACATGACCAAGAGAGAAGCAGAAATACATCTTGTAGAGTGATAAGGTGTATATATAGATCTGTAAATAAACAAGAATGTTTTTTTTGAATGAATAACGGTCTATGATAGCGTTCTTAGAGTAACAGAAACCCATCTAGCAGTTAGAACAGATCACAGTCAATCAGCCAAACCTCTGATGCAGCAACAGAGCTTAGGGTAAGCATAGAGTCAACACTGCCACTCGCAGAACCATTCCGAAGCACAGAAGCATTGCAACAAGCTCATCATTGGGACAAATGGAGGAAGAAAGTCTCCAGATGCAGAACAACTCCAGGTTTGCATCAGAAGGGCCAAAAGGATCAGCACTTTACACTATGCAGTAGGGCCATTAGAGTAACATGCAACCCTACAGAAAACCCCATCTAGACTCTGAACGCAAGACAAAACATGTGGGGGAAGGCGGAGGCAAGGTGGGTAGCTCGGCAGCTTTGACATCATGACTGTTGTCAGGCAAGGGGGGGGGGGGGGACGTACCTCCTTTGAGAGGGGCTGGGGTGGGGGGGGGGGTGGGGGGGAGTCCTCTGTACCCATCAGAGGCAACCCCAACCCCTCCAGAATGGCACACCTCATTTTGTCCCTTCCCCTCCACCTTTTTAAACTGACTCCCCACCCATCAGCTCCCACTCACTAGGATATCCCAGCCATGCCTATCCAAAATCCCCGGACTTACCTGAAGTCCAGGAGACATCTTCACTTGTGTGTGGGGACTGGTTATAGTCCCAGGAGTGGCCACTGCTGGGACTACAGAGCTGCCAGCAAATCAGATTGACCAGCAGCTCTCTAGGGCAGGACCTCCTGTCTCTGAAGGGTTGAAGTCCCACTTTGCACTAATCAAGGACACCCCCAGCACATTATTGCTGTGGGGTATAGATTTCACATTGGTGAGGTGCTGACTGACTTTTAGATGGGGGTGGGGTGGGTAATCCACCCCCCTCCCTAAAATACACCCCGCACACTCATAGGCACACACAAATGCACAATTCCACCTAACCTGGGAGTGTTGAATTGGACAATGCAGAAGGAATCCTATGAATCTGTGCAATATGTAACTAAAAATTTTTGATACTGTTGGATATTTGACTCATTTATATTGACACTCCATGCCCTACTGGCACAAAATCTCTCAGAACCAGACATAGCATTTTTTTAAAAGATGAGCAACATTCTGGAGTTGAAAGTTTATGAGGAATTATTCTGCAATCAATAAACTTGCTCAATATTATGAGGAAAATTTTAAATAACACTGAGGACCAAAATTGATTGTGAAGAAATGTTTGAGTAGTTATGAGCAAACAAAAAGGTGCTATCAGAACTGCATTTACACTGATGGATTGGGAGTGAATGAATGGCAATTCACATATGGGCATGAAGAACTATGGCCCTTAACATTGACATCAAACACTCCCAGCTTAGTCGCACCATTCAGAAGATTCAGGATAAAGCTTCCATTACACTGCCACCACTGATGCTTTACTCCTACCTCAACTGAATCAGAATTATGCCTAATGACCCCTTCAAATGAATTGTTGTAGACTCACACCACTAGGAATTGGAAAGGGGTCATTCAAACTCAATTTGCTTGGAGTTCTTGATAGTTGTCTGGACTGGACTTAGTGTCAGACTCACCGATGGCAGTACACCAACTTACTAATGTAACAAATAAAAAGCTTGCATTTGTATAGTGTTTATCACATTTCCCAGAAATATCTTCAAGTGCTCCAGAGAGATTGATATTCTTTGATGTGTAGCAACTGTTGATATATAGGTGTAATGTTTGAGCAGGATCCAAAGGCAGCTTGTTTTTACATTGTTGCCTCAAAAAGGCAGCGTATGGCTAACTTATGGTGATGTTGAGAGATTAATTACTTACCCTGATCCACAATTCTCCAGGGAGAGAAGAAGGAATTGTGCAGGAGAATGTTTGGGTAAAGTGGATGTTCTTGGTAGCTTTCGTTAAAACGATGGACGATTGGCTGAATGGTGACATGTCCGGACCGGAAACAGGCTGTGGCAAAAACATTGGCAATTCGGGGATCAATGGATTCATTGTAACCTCTGTAGGGAGGAAGATATTTCTGCATTGCTTCTGAACCAATGAGTCGAGGAACATAGTCTCTGTAGGTTATTATCTGTCAGAAAGGAGCCATGGAGAGGAATGGATGAGTGTATTGTCTTCCAAGGGTAAAGAAGTCCAGAGAAGGCTGGGTTTTAGACTATAGCAAAGTGTAGCCTTTCACTCAATGGCTGATTGAGAATTTTGTGCAGAGTGCATTAAAGTTTTCTTCACTTGATGGAAACTGTTTTGGAGCTCAAGGGTCCAATAAACAATTGATATTCCAATTAATTACTTCAGAAAGGATCAAGAATGTCAATAATGGCAAAAGGCCAAATGGTAAGTTATTTACCAGGGAAAAAGAAATGTTGAAAATCAATGGAGAGGTTAGGATTCTGGAAGGCTTTAAAATATTTGATTCTGCTTCATTAAATTTACTGCTGTCTTTTCCTTAAAGCCTAGTCAGCAATAGTTCAGTTGGTAGCACTCTCACCTCTGTCTCAGAAGGTTGTGGGTTCAAGCTCTACTACAGGGACTTGCGCACAAAAATCTAGGCTGTCTCCCTCCAGTACTGAGGGAGTGCTGCGCTGTTGGAGGTGCCATCTTTTGGGTGAGACCTTAAACCAAGGTCCCATCTGCTCCCTCAGCTGATGTAAAGGATTGTAAGGCACTATTTCGAAGGAGAGCACGGGAGTTATCCCCAGTTCCCTGGCCAATGTTTATTCCTCAATCAACATTACAAAAACAGAATATCTGGTCATTATCAGATTGCTACTTGTGGGAACTTGCCCTGTGCAATTTGGCTGCCTCTTTTCCTGCATTACAACAGTGACTACACTTTAAAAGTACTTCATTGGCTGTAAGGTGCTTTGAGACGTCCTGAGGTTGTAAATGACACTATGTCAATGTGAATTTTTTTTAAGAACCTAACAAAGCTGGAACTTTTTAGCCCAAATTTTCATTACGACGAGAGTCTCTCCATCATGGCGAAAATCCTGGGAATGGCTAAAATTCGCCCCCGAATCTGGCATCTCCCATTTTCACAGGGGCAGGAGTGGAGTTGGGCTGAGGTTCACACATGTGCAATTCACAGGGGCAGCTGGCCATTAAAATCACCAGCTGCCTCCCCTGAAGGGGATTTTGGTGGGCCAGGAGAGTGAAATTTGGAGTGTGCAGATTAGACCAGATAAGAGTAGGTCTGAACTTGGTGGATTCATTTGGATAGTCAGGGTACCTCTTTGGAGATATAAGGTACCCCCTTGGATAGGGTCCTGGGACCCCTTTTGGAGATGTGAGGCATCCTTTGCGATTGTTAAAAGTGAACATGTTTATGCACATTTTACACACAAACTCATTGGAACTGGCAAGCTGTCAAAGAGATGACTAAGAACTGTCCAGTTGTCAAGGTTGTTAAGGAAGTGTCCAAGGATACTAGGTGAGTTAGCATGGAGAGGGTAAGGGCAAAGGGTGATGGGCAGGGGCATGGGTTGGTATGACTTGGCATAGGGAGTATGGGGGCTCTAGGGGTTGGGTGGGGGGCATGGGTTGACATAGGTTGGCATAGATGGAGCATAAGGAGTTTGTGGGGGGGGGTAATAGGGGTAAGGGGGGGGGTGAGGGCCAGAAAGTAGGTTTTTGTTTATTTCTTTTCTTTTATATATTTAAACACAGTGCTGCAGTACAGAGGCAGGCCTTGCGCACCCGGCAGCCTCCTTACTCATTCCAAGGTCACCCGCCCCAAATCCTATTTCAGCTCACTCCCCCTCCCACACCCCACTCCCCACCCCCAAAACAACCAAAAGTCTGACCTGCAGGCAGACATTTCTAAAGGTTGTGTTCATCGAGCCGGGGAAATACCCCAGCTCTGGGAACTTTGTGTACAGACACAATTACTGCTGAATATAATAGTGGCACTAATGATGGAAAATTGATTATAACAGCACCTAGCAGCACTGTGGGTGGACCAATAGCACATGGGTTGCAGCGGGTCAAGAAGGCAGCTCACCACCACCTTCTCAAGGGCAACTAGGGATGGGCAATAACTGCTGGCCCAGCCAGCAAAGCCCGCATCCCGTGAATGAATAAGAATAAAATGATTTCACCACATCATTACCATCTCATTAAACTATTCCTGTCCATTTTAGGGCAGTTCTACCACTCTTTGCCAAAAATGATGGCAGAGCAATGCTTAGGTGCTAAAGTGGGTCAGGACACAGAGCAAAAAAAAAATCAAGGGGTATTTGGTACAAAATGTATCTCTCAGTCTGAGTTTATCCTGCAATAGTTTACCTGGTGAACAGCTCCCATGATTTTCCTCGCCTCCTGGTAGATTGTTTCTCCACTCCAGTGTGGGTTCAGTTTCTTCAGCTCTCTCGCTAAGCGATTGTGTTCCCGTAGGAATAATACATGAAAGGATAAGATCCCCAGATGCTCATTTACACGTCCATCCCCTGTGAAGGTGAATGCCATATTGATAACAATTTTGTATGATTGTAGAAAAATATATCAAAATTTCCCTAACAGGAACATTTCTAGTCTGAAATTATTTCTTTCTTTAACTTTTGCACAATTTTTTATTCTAGTTTTGCAATGCTTCTTCATTTATTGTAGACTAAACACCATGTGTGAGCCTCACTGAGAGGACTCTACACCTTTGGGTAACAAAATGACAATATCAGAGCTCTCCTTTTTGACCATTCCCTGCCTTTACCTGTTCCCAGTTGCGGTTGAAGTCCATCGGAAGGGCCAAATAAATTCCCAGAATAGCGCTGGATTGGCTTCATTAATGAAGAATAACAGGTGACCTAGCCAAATGAGGAAGGTTTTCCACTCAAGCAAGTGGCTTGAATGGCAGCTCATTGAGCCATTCTCAACACAGAATGCCGAGGGAGGAGTCAGAGATCAATTTTTTGGCTTTCCATGGAAAACCACAGGAGTCAGTTTATTTCTGATTTACCAGGTGGCAGCATAAAACTCGGCATTTTTAACCAATGGGTCATAACCAAGCACCAGTCCATTTCCCACCTGGAATAGGCATGACATGAATGAGAAGTGACTTCAGTAAAATCACCATCACTTTTACTATTTATATGTTTAACTAGAGGTCTTTGGACCTTCTTTTATCTGATTTGCTAATCTATTTTCATGAACTCTCTTTGTCACTCTTATTTTCTTTCTCGGTTGTCCCCTGTACATTTTGTATTAAGCTTGGTTCTCTACTGAATTACAAACATGACATTTATCATAAGCCTCCTTTCTCCATTTCATTTCAACACTCATGCAGCATATTTATCAAGTCTGAGTCCAAGCCACTTGGCTTTTCCCTATTTATATTTGGTTGACTGAAGTTGCCTATTAAAATAAATTTTATGTTCCCTTGTACCCTTCTTACACAAGAACATAAAAAATAGGAGAAGGCATATGCGCTTCTGCCCTTCAAGGCTGCTCTACCATAAAAACCATGACCGATCTTCTACCTCAACTCTATGTTCCCACCCTATGCCCATATCCATTGATTCCCTTAGTATCTAAGAATCTATTGATCTCTGTATTGAATAAACTCAACAACTTACCATCCACAATCCTCTAAGGTAGAGAATTCTAAAATTCCCTAACCTTTTGAGTGAAGAAATTTCTCCTCAACTCAATCTTAAGTGGCCAACCCTTTATTCTAAGACTATTACCCCTAGCTCTAGTCTCCCCCAACCAGGGAAAACATCCTCCCAATATCTACTTTTCCAGCCCCTTAAGAATTATTGTATGTTTCAATGATATCACCTCTCGTTCTTTTAAACCCTAGGGAATATAGCACTAGTCTACTCAACGTCACCTCAGGGAACAGTCCAGTCATCACAGTGAATCTTTGTTGCAGTAAGTACATCCTGTGTTAGTTAAGGAGACTAAAAGTGTACACAGTACTCCAGGTGCCATCTCGCCAAGCCCCTATGTACTTGTAGTAAGGCTTCCATACTTTTAGGCCAGAATTTTATGGCCCCCTGGGGACTAGATGGCAAGTGAGATGTTGGGGGGATAAAATTTGACACCATAGCAGTGGCATCATACCCTTCACCTACCCAGCCCCCACTGCAATTTTACCAGGTGTGAGAGGCGTGGGTGGCCCACTCATTGATAGGCCAATTGAGGCCCTTAATGCGTGACTGAGTAAGGCCCACCTCCTACCACTGCAGGGATTTTACCTGTGGTGGGTGAAGCAAGCTCCAAATGTCAGCCTGTCCTGTAAAACCTGGCAGACTGGTGGTTGGGTTGGGGGGCTTGGGGGGGGGGGGGGGGGGGGGGTGCAGTGTAGGATGCGGTGGGGGGAAGCTATGCCTCCTTTTTGAGTCAGTTTCCCTTTCCCCCCCACCTTGATGGCGTTGGCCTGCCACCCACCTCGCTGGGGCCTGCCAGCCCTCCCTATCGAGATCATACATTTACCCAGGTATTCAAAATCCTGAGGGGTCTGGACAGAGTAGAAAGGGAGAAACTGTTCCCACTCGTGAAAGAATCAAGAACAAGAGGGCACAGATTTAAAGCAATTTGCAAAAGAAGCAAAAGTGATATGAGAAAAACTTTTTCACACAGTGAGTGGTTAGAGTCTGGAATGCACTGCCGGAGAGTGTGGTGGAGGCAGGGTCAATCGATGCATTCAAAAGGGAATTAGATGATTATTTGAAAAGAAACAATCTGCAGGGTTGCTGGGAGAAGGTAGGAGAACGGCACTAGGTGAAATGTTCATTCAGAGAGCCAGTGCTGATATGATGCGCCGAATAACTCCTGCGCTATAACAATTCTGTTATACCTTACAGTCCGGTTTCATCGCTGAACATCTTCCTCTGGGGCTGCTGGCAGTCCCAGCGGTGGCCATCACTCCCAGTGGCACAGCTGGGACAAGAGAGCCGCAGGCTATTTGATTTCCTAGCAGCTCTTGGAGGTGGGACCTCCTCCCAGATGGGGGCAGAAGTCCAGCCTCAAGTCAATTAAAGGCCCAACTGCCATTAAATGACTGCAGGGAGAACTGGTCAAACAGAGGTGGGCTTACCCCCAACTTTTAAGGTGGGATGTGGGGACTCTGCCTCCAGCATTAAATTCACCCTAATAGTCAAACCCTCTTGGAATAAAGGCCAACATACCATTTGTTTTCTTAATTACTTGCAGGTCCCACTGAATACAAATATTTCCTGGCCTCTCACCTTTTAAACAATATTCTGCTTTTCTATTTTTCCTACCAAAATGGATAACTTCACATTCCCCACATTATATTTCATCTTGCCAACTCACTTAACCCTAGGGAATATAGCAATAGTCTACTCAACGTCTCCTGAGGGAACAGTCCCTTTACAGCTGCCTCACAGCTTGCCTTCCTATCTAACTTTGTATCATCACCAAAACTTGGGTAAATCACACTCGGCCCCTCAACTAAGCCATTGATATAGATTGTAAATAGCTGAGATCCAAACATTGATTCTTGAGGTACCCTGCTATTTCAGTTTAATTAAGCCTTGAAAATGGCCTATTTATTCCTACTCACTGCTTTCTATCCTTTATCCAATCCCCAAAACATGCTAATATGTTATTCCAATAAATAAGCCTTAATTTTGTGTAATACCCTCTTTTGTGGCACCTTATTGAACACTTTTTTTAAAACCCAGATGCGCTACATTGTCTGGTTCCCCCTTGTTACCCTTCTTATTCTGATTTTGTGGTATTTAGCCTACCATGAGAGTTTGCACTTTTTTGACAACTCCCATATCAAAGGGTCGATGCAAGCGTTTGTGGCCAGACCCTCTACAATTTCCACTCCACGTTCCTTCAGCATCCTAGAATTCATGTACCTTGAGCTCCACTAAGTTTTTGAGTAACAATTCCCTGTCTGTAATTATCCTATCTTTTTTCTCCATCTCTTGTATCTATAATCCCCACTAGTGCACTTTTCTGTGATAAGATAACTCCATTCCTTTCTTGACTCTATTGGCCTAAATATGATTTCACTTTTATTTATAAAATTCTTTACTATTCTCCGTTATGCTTGCTGACAGTCTTTTTTTTCATTTCCCCTCTTGGCCTTTCAATTTTTTCTGCTTTCTCTCTCTATTCCATTACTTTATTTTGTATTAATAGCCCTAGATTTGTCATGTCTTCCTTAAACCTAATTTTAATGTTAATTTCCCATCCAATAAAGTCCATCTTTTGATATACTTCCTTTACTGCTTATCTATTTGCACCCTAATTATCTCCTGTTTGAACATTTATTATTGTTTGTCCACTTTTCGGTGATTTTTCTTTCAGTTTATCTGGACTTTTTATTTTATAGAAATCCCTTTCTCCCAATGAAGTAACCTCATTGTTGACTGCTCCCTTCTCTTTCAATTTTGTGCCGAAAATTAATTCAAACTCCAATGTAAACTGATTCTTTGTTGGTTTGGTTGAATACTTTGACTTTCATTCACAATTTAAATCATTTTTTGTTCTGAACTTCCTTCTCCAACCCACTAAACCTCAGTGATGAAGACACGGTGCACCTCTGAAGAGAGAGCATGGTCAATAGATTTCTCCTCAGTCACTGCTAACGATGCTCTGCGGACTGGTATGAAATGTGTTTCTTTGAGCTTGGGGTGTTTCACCCTGCTGGCCTAAGTGAAAAGAATTATACCTAGGCTTCATCCAAGGATTTCTATGCTGATCATTTCATTGAGGAGATGCAGTGATCCAGTAATAAGAAGTATTCTATATGTACATTTATTTATTCTTTCATAACATGTGGGCGTCACTGGCAAGGCCAGCATTTGTTGCCTATCCCCAATTGCCCTTGAACTGAATAGCTTGCTTGGCAATTTCAGAGGGCAATTTCAGAGCCAACCACATTGCTGTGGGTCTGGAGTCACATGTAGGCCAGGCCAGGTAAGGATGGCAGATTTCCTCCCCTAAAGGGCATTAGTGAACCAGATGGGGCTTTAACAACAATCGACAATGGTTTCATGGTCACCATTACTGAGACCAGCTTTTAATTCCAGATTGTATTAATTAAATTCAAATTCCATCAGCTGCCATGGTGGGATTTGAACCCTTGTTCCCAGGACATTAGCCTGGGCTTCTGGGATTACTAGTCCAGAGACATTACCATTATGTTACCATCTCCCTCCTCCCACATGACATGCATGTCATGTACTGGAATTCTCACCTGATAAGAAACATGGAACTCCAGTGCCATTGGAGTTCAAAATACAGGGGCTTCCTGAATTGTTGCTGCTAAATGGTAAGTGTTCCAACCCATTGTCAGAGTAGTTCTGGTTAATTGCCAGCAATCCCAGATCATTCGTATAGTTTCGAATACGATTTGCAACAGATTTACCATTACCATACACCATACTGGAATCGATAAAGGCTGTTACTGCATTTAGCTGTTCCCGAGTATTAATATGTCCAAAGAGTGAGCCTAGCTCACCAGTGTCGCATACAGGAGCAGATCGGAAGAAAGGCATGCAACCAGTGCTGTTTTTAAACCTGGCGTCATTCGGAGGTATCTGACAATGAAAGACAAGAACAAAAATAAAACTAATTTCAGACATCTGTGCATACAGAAGTTAACTAAGAAGATAAATTTCAACATTTCTCACTGATAAAGTTCGCTCTCTCAAAATTACATGAGCAAATGTACACCTAAACACAATTTTTTTGACAAAATTGAAAACTTTTCCTTTAGTGATATGTTGTTATTGGGTGAGGTCCAACCCCATCTATCATTAGAATCATTAACTCTCCAAGATTGTCCTCAAGTGTCCAAGAATTGAGGATTAATCTCCTGGACACTGCTCAGGACAATCCAGGAGAAAAACGAGGGTGGTATTAAAAAAATGCCTTATTTTCATTCAATTCTTTAATTTATTAGCTATGAAAATGTAGAAGATGGGAAACTGAATGAGCATTTGGAGGCAGGAGGATATGTGATGAAACCTCCAAGAATACAACTAATCAAAGTTGGCAAATTTAACGCTCATGGGGATATTTGAGAGAAACTTCAGGAGAGATGCCTAAAGTTAGAAGGCTAGCTATCATAATTTCTTGATATAAAATGTAATTGGTGGAAGGCTCCACTGTCAATCATCATTGAAGACTGATAGGGTACTAGATGAAGTATCGGTATCCGTGATATTCGATTACTGCAATATCTTAAATAAAAAGTGCAGTCATTGTAAAAAAAAAAGAACTCTGTTTACGCAGGGCATTGGACTGGCATTGAAAGACTGCCACAGTCCATGTCCAAATGCAGCAAGACCTGGACAATATCCAGACTAGGACTGACAAGTGGCAAGTAATATTCATGCCACACAAGTGCCAGGCAATGACCAACTCCAACTAGAGAGAAGCTAACCATCATCCCTTGTCGTTCAATGGCATTACCATCACTGAATCCCCCACGATCAACATCCTGGGGGTCACCATTGATCAGAAACTGAACTGGACTAGCCATATAAATACTGTGGCTACAAGAGCAGGTCAGCGGTGAGGAATCCTGTGGCGAGTAACTCACCTCCAGACTCCCAAAGCCTGTCCACCACCTACAAGGCACAAGTCAGGAGTGTGATGGAATACTCCCCACTTGCCTGGATGAGTGCAGCTCCCACAACAGTGAAGACGCTGGACACCATCCAGGACAAAGCAGCCCGCTTGATTGGCACCACATCCACAAACATTCACTCCCTCCACCACCGATGCACAGGAGCAGCAGTGCTTACCATCTACAAGGTGTACTGCAGGAATTCACCAAGGCTCCTCCTTAGACAACACCTTCCAAACCCATGACCACTGCCACCTAGAAGGACAAGGGCAGCAGATAGATGGGAACACCACCACCTGGAAGTTACCCTCCATGTTACTCACCATTCTGACTTGGAAATATATTGCCATTCCTTCATTTTCGCTTTATCCAAATCCTGGAACTCCCTTCCTAGCAGCACTGTGACTGTACCTACACGACATGGACTGCAGTGGTTCAAGAAGGCAGCTCACCACCACCTTCTCAAGAGTCACTAGGGATGGGCAATAAATGTTGGCCCAGCCAGCGAAACCCACATCCCGTGAATGAATAAATAAAAAATATCGGTAACATTTTGGTCATTATAAGTGAGTGATTTCAGTTAGTTTAGATGTATACATCCCACCATATGCATACATGCGTATATGCTTGTTCAATGTAACTAGTTAAATGCAGACTGATGATTTATAACAACAACAAAAAATGCTGGAAAAACTCAGCAGGTCTGACAGCATCTGTGAAGAGAAAGACAGAGTTAACATTTCAAATCCATATGACTCTGGACTTGAAACGTTATCTCTATCTTTCTCTCCACAGATGCTGTCAGACCTGCTGAGTTTTTTCAGCATTTTTTGTTTTTGTTTCAGATTTCCAGCATCCACAGTATTTTGCTTTTATCTGATGATTTACAAGTTCTGCTGCATATGTCCAACACAGGGCAACAATAACATAGCAAAGAATTTGATCCAATCTAAACTTCACCATCAGCAGCAGAGACTGATACAACCTTGAAGTGTGTACATCTGTCCTATCCATAGTTACTAGGGGGGTTCAGAAACATTAAACGAGGGCATGGTCTCTAATCTCAAAATGGTTCTGACTGCATACATATGGGTGTGTGGTGGGCATAAAGCAGTTTCAGATAGTGACTTTGTGGCTGAATGTCAAGGGCACACATATGACCCTGCACATTTGCCGTGGACATATATCAACAATAACAATTTCTATTTAAATAGAGCCTTTAACATGGAAAAACATCCACGTTATTTCAGAGGTGTAATCAGTCAAGAAAGGAAATAGTATAAGGTTTGATAAAAGAGGTGGTTTTTCAAAAGGAACTTAAAGGATGAGAGGAAAGTGGAGAACTGTAGGGTTTTTGCTGAGAACTCCAGTACATGGAGTCTGGACGGTTGTAGGCTTAGTCACTGATGGTGGAATGAAGGGACGTGGAAATATATCTCCGTTCCTTCACTGTCGCTTGGTCAAAATCCTGGAACTCCCTTCCTAACAGCACTTACTTACATCACATGGACTGCAGCGGTTCAAGACGACAGCTCACCACCACCTTCTCAAGGGCAATTAGGGATGGGCAATAAATGCTGACCTAGCTGTGACACCCACATCCTGTAAAATGAATTTTAAAAATGAACAAGAAGTGTGAGTGAAGAAATCCAAAATTCAGGGGAGTGGATGGTGAGGAGGTTGTTTGTAAGGACAGGGGAAGTTACAGTGACAGGGTAGGGTGAAGCCATGAAAGGATTTAAAGACAAGATTGAGAATTTTAAATTGAATTCATTGCAGAACCTGAATGTAGATCAGTAAGAACAGTATAATGGGTGAATGAAATGTGGACCTGAAGTCTATGAAGAGTAGAGAGTGTGAGGCTGGCCAGGAGCGAATTGGAATTGTCAAGTCTGGAGGTGACAAATGTATGAATGAGCATTTTAGCAGCAGTTGGGCTAAAGTAGGGGAAAAGTATAAAGAGAATATAATTTTTCCTAATATTACTGTGGTACACTATGAAGCAGGCTTGTGGGGGCTGTGTATGTGTTGTGTTTGCGTATGACTAATTTATTTAAAACTGAAGACAGTCAGACTGCAAGGTTTAAATCACCAAAATAAGGTGTAAAAGCAGGATCTCTGAATTTTTTTTTATTCATTCATGGGATGTGGGCTTCACTGCCTGGGCCAGCATTTATTGTTCATCCCTAGCGGCCCTTGAGAAGGTGGTGGTGAGCTGCCTTCTTGAACCACTGCAGTCCATGTCGTAAAAGGTACACCCACAGTGCCGTTAGGGAGGGAGTTCCAGCACTCTGACCCAGCGACAGTGAAGGAACGGCAATATACTTCCAAGTCAGGATGGTGAGTGACTTGGAAGAGAACTTCCAGGTGGTGGTGTTCCCATCTATCTGCTGCCCTTGTCCTTCTAGGTGGTAGTATTCGTGGGTTTGGAAGGTGCTGTCTAATGAGCCTTGGTAGATGGTACACACTGTGTCGGTGGTGGAGGGAGTGAATGTTTGTGGATGTGGTGCCAATCAAGCGGGCTGCTTTGTCCTGGACAGTGTCCAGCTTTTTCAGTGTTGTAGGAGCTGCACTTATCCAGGCAAGTGGGGAGTATTCCATTACACTCCTGACTTGTGCTTTGTAGATGGTCTTGGGAGTCAGGAGATGAGTTACTCACCACACAATTCCTAGCCTCTGACCTGCTCTTGTAGCCACAGTATTTATATGGCTAGTCCAGTTCAGTTTCTGGTCAATGGTAACCCCCATGTTGATAGTGGGGGATTCAGTGATGGTAATGCCATTGAACGTCAAGGGGCGATGGTTAGATTCTCTCTTGTTGGAGATGATCATTGCCTGATGTTTGTATGGCATGAATGTTACTTGGCACTTGTCAGTCCAAGCCTGGATATTGTCCAAGTCTTGCTGCATTTGGACATGGACTGCTTCAGTATCTGAGGAGTCATGAATGATGCTGAACATTGTGCAATCATCAGCGAATATCCCCACTACTGACCTTATTATAGAAGGAAGGTCATTGATGAAGCAGCTGAAGATGGCTGGGCCGAGGACACTACCCTGACGAACTCCTGCAGTGATGTCCTGGAGCTGAGATGACTGACCTCCAGCAGCCACAACCATCTTCCTTTGTGCTAGGTATGACTCCAACCAGCAGAGAGTTTTCCCCATGATTCCCATTGACTCCAGTTTTGCTTGGGCCCTTTGATGCCACACGCGGTCAAATGTGGCCTCGATGTCAAGGGTAGTCACTCTCACCTCAGGAGTTCAGCTCTTTTGTCCATGTTTGAACCAAGGCTGTAATGAGGTCAGGAGCTGAGTGGCCCAAACTGGGCATCAGTAAGCAGGTTATTGTTAAGCAAGTGCCACTTGATAGCACTGTTGGTGACCCCTTCCATTACTTTACTGATGATGGAGAGTAGACTGATGGGGCAGTAATTGGCCTGGTTGGATTTGTCCTGCTTTTTGTGTACAGGGCATACTTGGGCAATTTTCAAAATAGCCGGGTAGATGCCAATGTTGTGGCTGTCCTGGAACAGCTTGGATAGGGGCGTGGCAAGTTCTGGAGATGGACGAGCTAAGATAAGATCCCAATAGATACAGTATGAATGGGAATGTGCATTAGGAGATAAGAGAGGAGTGAATTGTTAGCTGTTGAATTTCAAAGAGGAATCACAGGAAGTTTTACAACTGACAAAAATCGTAGATAAATAAAGCAAAATTATTAAGTTTATTTTTCCCAAAAGTACTGGCCGTAATGACAACATGAAAGATTTTCATATTCTGGGAAGAGTAACTCCCAAGAAAGTTTAGAACAATGGTTTAAAGGTCAAAAGGGAGAAAATATATTTAAGGAAAGATTGAAAGCTGCATGGGAGTGGCCATGTGAGATCTTAAAAGGTGGGCTGTGCAAAGACAGACTTGGGAAAAGCTGCCTCTAGCCACCCCAGAGAAGTGCTTGCTTGTTTCAGAAAGCAAGGCTTTGTTTTAGCTTTGGATTTCCATTGTCAAGTGAGAGGGAGAGAGAAGCGCTGTGAAATACCTCCCTTTTAGTAACAGTGGGTGCCTTGCCGTAATATTACTGGATGTTTTACAGATTAGGAATCTATTTGGACTGTTGCCTGGAAAGGGTGCTTATTTGCGAGTCTAGCTAAGTAGAAATCTTTTTGGGAAATAAAACTAAATATAACTGTGGAAGTGTAATCTGGTGTGTTTAAGTTTTCTTTTCTTTTGCTAACAAATGTTTTCATTTAATATTTTAAATCTCCAAAAGTCAAAGTGGAATCTTTACTTCTGACTTCAGTGTATATACCTTCTCATAATAAAACACAAATTGCAAATTGTTGTGATAGCTTGGCCAAGTTTCCCTTTGGGATTTGGTCAGCCCAGCAATTTCCACCTGCCATATCATAACAAGAGTCACAAGATATTGTGGAGGTGGAAATGAGCGGACTTTGTGATGGAAAGGATATGAGGTCAGAATATCAGCTTGGGGTCAAATAGGATGCTGGGTTTGTAAACAGTCAGGTTCAGCCTGAGACAGGGATCAGGGAGGGGCATTGGATCAGTGGCAAGGTGGAACTTGAGTCGGGCACTGAAGATGATGGCTCCCAATATTTTGGGAGGATGTTGCAGCTCATTAAAGTCTGGATGTTGGATAAGTAGTAGAGGGTCTGACATAGTGGAGATATAGCGATGGGTGTCATCATTGTGTTCATGGAAGCTGTCACCCATGTCTGAAGAGGATTTGCAAAATAATGGCATGTAGCTGAAGAAGGGGAGAAGGGGAAGGAACTAAGAGTAAATCCTTGAGATTTTTCAAAGATAAGGAGAGGGCAGGAAGAAAAACCGCTCATGGAAATGTTCTGGCTACAATCAGGTATGTAGAAGTAGACCAAGCAACAGCAATCACACTGAGCTGCAAAATAGAAGAAAGGCATTGCAGAAGGATGTGCTCAACAATGTCAAAAGCTGCGGAGAGGTCAAGAGGAAAGATAAGTTATCATGGTCAGAGTTCATGAGGATGTCAATTTTCGCTTTGAATAGTACCAGCCATAAAATCTGATTGGGGTTGCAGGAAAGATGGACAAGGATTTGGGATATGATATGTTCATGAACTGAAGAGGAAAGGGAGGTTGGAGATGAAGCAGTGGTTTGCAAGGACAGAGAAGTAGAGTGTGCACTTTTTGAGGAGGGCAGTGACAATAGTGATTTTGAAAGTGGGGGAGACACAATGATTTCTCAGAAAGGCTTTGAGGCATGCATTACACAGAAAGGCTAATAAAAACTACTATTTCAATGGTGAAAATTGGACTCTTTTTCTCTTTTTTTTGTGAAATCCTGCTGGCTGTCTGCTGATAATGTCGCTACATGAAGTACAAAGCATCCTGACCCTGATGGGAAAACACGGACTTCTCCTGGCACATGTTTCATCACAGTTAATGCCATTGGTGAATGTTTGGATGCTGCCAGATTGAGGGGTCAGGTCCAGGTCATGGTCAAGCCATTGGCCCCACTGTACAAAGATGTGAGCATGGTCCTGATCCAGGGGTACAATCTGATTGGCCACCTGTAGAATCTGGTTCGATACTTGTCGCACCTGAGAAAGAAATAGAAATACATTAAAATGTGAAACCAGCTTAAGCTATATCCTTCAGAACACAGTGCCTGCCTCTGAAAATCTACAAGGCACAAATCTGGTGAAAGTGTCAGGATTCACCAACTGGTAACTTCCACCACTGACCTCACTGGAGTACCTGGGATTAGAAGTTAATGTTTGGCTGGTAGTCACTGCAGAGTAAGGAGTCAGAGGTGTGACAGTAGTGGCACATTCCAGCTACTACAGCAACCATGGCAGCTCCAGTCAAACTTGTAAATTTCAATGATCCTCTCAACTCCCTTTAAAGGAAGCCAAGTTGGCCTGAAACAGAGGTTAAATCTTCATTGGCCCAGATCTATACACAAGTATTAACCATTCGGTGGCTCACACACTATTGGCGGAAGCTAGGTATACCTCTCTTCATCTGAATTACCTGCCAGGCAGATCCTAAGCTGAGGTGAAGGATAGTGCTGGGCCTGTAAGTTCTGACCCACTGCCCACACCACATCTGACACAGGGAGTCATGCTGGGGTGGATAGAGACTCTGCCTCAAAAGCAGCCTCCTGCAGAGTCACAGCAGAAACTAGGACCTGCATTTGCTTGTGCCCCAGCCTAATTTGTGGGTCTTTGGTCACACTCCTGTCCAACTTATGCCAAGAATGTTGTAAGACTTTCAAGGCCTATTTGAGAAACTCTTTTCCACATTGGGGTGTAGATTTTCTGCCCCACAGGAATCAGGGGTGAGTGTGTGCCAGGGCATGGAAAAAAAATAGGCTGCCTGGTATTTGTTTTGGTGAGGCTGTAGGAAGCTCAACTCACTGAAGTTTGCGATTATCCTGCACAATGTCATAACTATGCATCTGCATAAAGCAGATGAATTTGTACCTGATTTCCTAACCTGCAGCATCAACATTGTTCAGATGTATTATAAGGACACCATACCCCAAGTATGAGTATGGGGGTCCACAAACCCTGAATGAGTCCCTTATGAGATGTCAACAAAGATGTGTCTTCACCACCCACTGTTAACTAAGATGTATTATTCAGAATAGCCCAGCAGAAAAATTAAGATGTGGAAGTTGAAGGATCACATGTAAAACAGCAGAAATAAGCACAACATATACATCAGACTGGATATCAGGAAGTAGCTCTGCATCGTGAAGCTAGATGGTTTTACAAGTTAATATGCTGCAGGAGGTCTTGTGGTGCAGTGGGCAACGTTCCTACCTCTCAGCCAGGATCTCTGCATTTAATTCCCACTCCAGAACTTGATGGGCACAGCAGTGCATTTATAATGTGGCCAAACAGGCTGATTGTCAACCTGCAAATCCTTCTAATACACTTATGGCAGGTGGTAAGAGCAGGAGAGTCTCCTGGTCAGCCAGAGCCTGTAGAAGGCAATGGTAAGCCACTGCAGTGCCTTGCCAAGTATAACTGTGGACCAACACATGGAAGTCCAACGACCTCTTAGGACATGGTACCTGAAGAGAGAAAGAATATGTTGTGGCTTTGAAAGATGCTAGTGTGTCAAGATTTTGAATTGTACATTGTATCCTGAAGATGGTATGGATATGAAGAGGATTATTGAAAGGGATTGATCTGGACAAACAGTAATTGTGAAACAACTAGACAGGCAACATTTTCAAGCACACAATCTTCAGCCATCCATTGGATTCATGGTACTGATGGGTGCTGTTTCCTGGATAGATTCATTTAAGTAAACATCCATTCCCAGGTGTTGGACAAAGCCCTGGAAAAATCAGCCCTATAGTCCCTGCTCTAACAACTTTCCAAGTCCGGTGTTCACTAGAGGAGGAAGATTCAGACGTTGAGTTGAAACTTGGAAAGGAATAGAAGTTGCCCATATGGGATTTTTGCTTTCACCAATTGTTTAGTTTGATTTGCTGCTTCTATTTCATATTACAGCTGTTGTCTTTGTCCACTCACCAAAAACAGTTTGGAAACGTAAAGGTATTTTTCCCCTTGAGGGACAAGCATCATGTTGTGATTGAGCTAATCCTTTGCCTCAGATAGTATTAAACTTACTGGTGGCAAGCGGAACCCTGAATATAATCTCTTCCTGGTCCACCCCTTTGGAAGTGAAAATCCATCTTCATACTCAGCTGGGAGCCAGCGGGCGAATGCATTATTAGCTGCTCCTAGACGAGGATTTCTCCTGGAACAAGACAGGTGAGTTTATTTAATCTTAAATTTGTTTTACATTCAACTCCTACTGACCCAAAGTCCAATGCAGGACTGCCCTTTTAACCCTCTTCTGACTACAGGGTCTGACAAGACTGCCCTTCCAATTCTCTACTGAGCCCTGGAGCTGACAGGACTGCCCTTCTAATCTCTATGGATTCCAGAACCTGCCAGAGCTGCCTTCCAACCAGATTGACTGTAGAACCTGTACAGATGTGTCCTTCCACTTACTCCAACACATTGTGCAGGATTGCCTTTCTAATCCCTACTGAACCCAAGACCCATGTAGGGCCAACTGCAGCCGCCCCGCCACCCCCCATCTCCCCAACCCCCAATTGCCTGAGGGAGATGGTTCTGGACTGTGTTTTACCCTACCCTCTTCTTAGGGAAATGTGTCCCCTGTTGGTGATTCCGCCACAGCAAGAAGGCTGTGATCAGGAAGTAGGTAAAATGAAGTTTACATATCAGCATTTTCTCAGTGTTGACCATTAGCATGAGGGTTGCATTTGATGTAAATGGCGACTTTGGACTGCCATAAATTTGGTCATTCTTAGTGTATCTAGGAGGATTGAACAGATGGAAATGGTACCACTGCAGTACAGAAAGCAATGTTCATCACAAAACTCAAAGACTTTCACTAACACATATCCAATACTGCGCTGTTCCTTCTCCAGAGCTCAAATGGATGTTTACCATTACAGAGCTGTGCCTTCTCCTCTCTCCTTGTCTGTGGACATTCAGTGCCACAGGCCCTTCTTCACCTCATTATATATATAGATGCAAAAAGGGTCTATGTGCATGGCTCAGTACCTGATCTATATGACTCCGTGCTTGTGTGTGTGTGTGTGTGTGTGTGTGGCCCTGCATCTGATCAGTACCCGGTTGGTGTGGGGCTCAGTAGCTGAAAGCCACATGATAATTACAGAAGCAGACCACTCGGCCTATTTTAAATCATCCATTGAGAGTGGCCCTACTGTCCCTCCATTTCAGTAATCAATTAAATCAGAGAATTATTGAATGGTTACAGCACAGAAGGAGGCCATTCAGCTCAATATGTCCCGCTCTTTAAAAGAGCAATACACCTAGTGCCGCTCCCCTGTCTTTTCCCCATAGGACTGCAATGTTTTTCTCTTCAAATCATGATCTAATACTCTTTTGAAAGTAATGATTAAATCTGCCACAACAAAACCCTAAGGCCTGAATTTTCGCTCTTGTGTCGGGAATGCATAGTCAGATCAATTCCCAGCTCCGCAGACCCGACTCCTGAAAAAGTGCCCCAGAAGTTTGGATTTTCATTCGGGGGGCTGGGTTTTGCAGGAATCGGGCCTGCTGCCCCTGGAAAGAGTTCATAGGCAGCAACAGGAGCTGCCAGGTGCGGAGGCGGGCTGCGTGAAAGGACTGCCCCAGCTGTGAAAAAAATAAAACAATTAACAGCCCCCCAGCACTCACCTCTCACAACTCCTCACCACCCCATGCCCCCTCCATGTCAACTCATGCCACCTTATGCCCCCCACCCAAACCCATGAGCCCTCATATCTCCTATGTCAACCTATGTCCCTCCACCCACTCTTTGTAGCCCCTATGCAAACTTAGTTGGCCCCTAGTGCCAGCTCATGCACCCCACCCACCACCCTTTGCCCTTACACCCACCATGCCAACTCACCCAGTTTCCACCATGGCAGACCTCAGGACTCATGCTAAGGTTATAGAAAGTTCTTAAGTGACTACCGATGAATTCATTATTTTAAAAAAATACTCTCATTGATAAAAACTGATTCACTACATTTAACTTCTCTTAATCCCTTATAAGAACTAGTATTTGTATTCACTGTCCTATTTCATAGGCCTTATAAGCCCTTGGAGCTGTCAATCAAAACCGTGAGCTGACACGCACCCTGCTGTAGTAATGATACATTATGAAATCAATCATGCACTACTAATCCTGTAATGCAAGCCCTCAGGCTTGTCAACAGACACAATGAAATAGCAATTTTTTTCAACACTGTAGAAAATTTTCTTCACATATTTAAACGTGGCGGGGGAGATTTAAATGCCCTGACAGCTCCCTTTGGTAATTCTAATGAGCTTCAGTGGTGTAATGCTGTTGAAGTACATCAGAGCGCCACTATAGCACCTCCAACCAGGGCCCGGGGAGCAGAGTGCCAGGGAGTGGAGTGCCAGGGACCCAGGGAAGAGAGGTTGTCTTCAAGGCCCAGGAGTGAGACACTGCAGAGCCCCAGGTTGAGGGGGTTACAGGGGAGGGAAAGAGGCTGACTGCTGACTGTGGGAGATTGAGTGTGTTTGTGTGTGTGTGTGTGTGTGTATGAGAGAGAGTGCGTTTGTGTGATTTGAAGTGAGAGAGTGTGTGTGTACATATGTGTGTGTGTGGATGGGTGGAGTGAAGGTGCTTGTGCGTGTGTGTGGGGGGGCGGTGAGTGAGAGAGAGAGCATGTATGTGGGAGTGAAGGAGAGTGCCTGTGTATATGTTTGTGCGTGTGTATGTGGGAGAGAGAGAGAGGGTGTGTGTGTGGGAGAGAGAAAGTGTACGCGCGTGGGGGGGGGGTGAGAGAGTGTGTGTGTGTGTGTGGCAGCGAGAGAATGAGTGTCTGTGTGTATGTGTGTGTTATGGAGTGAGAGCCAATGGGCAGAATTTTTAGCTCGGCGGGTGGGCATGCGCCCGACCCTGACCGAGTGTGAAATGACGCACGATGATGTCGGCTGAGCATGCCGACGTCAATGCGCTGTCACGTGATAATTCGGTCAGCGGCCATGCTGCCACCTCCAGCAGCGCGCCCACCGACAATTCTAAGGCCACTAAATTAACAATTGACTTTAATTTTTCACTGCCCATTCAACCTAATGCTTGACGGGCAGGCAAAAAGACCAAGCAGCCTTTGCATTTTTTTTGGAAGCCTCATCGACGGGCGGGATGAGGTTTCCAAAAGCAAATGCAAATAAAATAAAACTTTATTTTTTAATGGAAAACATGTCCCTGCTCATGTGACAGAGTCACATGAGGGGACATATTTCATTACATTTGTCTGCTCTTTATATTTTTTTACAAATTTCTCGGAGATTAGTCTGCGCTCTCTCACACGCATGCGCGAAGTTTGCGTTAGGCCTGCTCGCCCTCCTCCCCCCCGCCCGCACAGGCAGCGCTCAGCACTGCCCCTCGCATTTCACGCCGGGCAAAATCGCGGAGCGCTGCCAATCGCGGGCGGCATCGGCTTACTGACCACCCCCACCAATCCCACACGCCAAGGGCAAAATTCTGCCCAGTGTGTACGTGTGTGAATGGGAGTGTGTGTGCTTTATTTTTTTGAAATTCAGTTTAAAGTTGTGCTGAACCTTATCTTTCTGGAATTTGCTCAGCAGCCCCTTAAGGGAGAAAAAAATGGAAATGTGCACCCCCCACCCAGCCCGAAGCGAAGAGGTTCGGCAAGTCTGTTTTAAACAGAGTTCTCATCTTCCACACTGAGAGGCAGAGTTTTGGACCTGACAGGTCGGCTTTTAAAAATAAATCGGAACTTTTAGGCTGAGTGTTCCAATGTTTTGAAGCTGGTCTGTCACAGCAATTTCACTCATTGCTGCACTGCTGCTGGGGAGGCTGTGAAGTTTGTGGGGGTTGGTGGAGAGGGGGTTGTTGAGGAGTGAGAGGGGGTTTGAGGGTGAGGAGGAGAGAAGGGGAGTTGAGGTGTGGGGGTGTGGGAGGGGATTGGAGGGGTTTGAGGCGGAAAGGGAGGTTGAGGGGGAGGAGGTAGGTGCTAGGGGGTGGGTTTAGGATAGTGGGGGCTTGGGGGAGGTTGGTGGAAGGAGGGGTGAGAAAAAGATTGGTGGCAATGAGCGCACTAATATTTTTCACTTAAAAGCATAGTTTTACTGACTTTTGGGGGACTCAAATGATTAATACATAGGAAAACAACGTAATAGTAGATTTAAAATGATATGGCCAACACATTTTCTTAGAGCTCTGGCCTCTCAAAATTTGACACTACACCCCTGATCAGCTTGACAGTTGCAATGAGTTTATCCACTTTTTAAACACATTCATCTCAACTTTTAGCAAACCCTAAGGACATCTCCCAAAGGTGTCCTGGGACCAAAACCACCTCCTCTCCAAAAGGGTAGCCTAACTCTCCAAAGAACTCCAATAAGCTTAGGTCTAGTGTGCACACATCATATTTCCCACTCCATCCGTGTGAACACCAGGTCAGACTGAAGACCACATGTGCAGATGGCTCTGTGAAACACGGATATGCAAATTTCATGTGAAAATGGTGGAGGCTGGGTTCAGGGCCTCCAGATTCAGGCCTCCAACGCCATTTTCGCTTCACTGAAGAGCCTCACCATCTATGCGAAAGCTCTGGCCTCGGGCACTACATTCCGGATCCTAACCACTCGCTACGTAAAAATGTTTTTCCTCATGCCACTGTTGCTTCTTTTGCCATTCACCTTAAATCAGTGTCCTCTAGTCTCAATCCTTCCACCAGCATGAACAGTTTCTCCATATCTGCTCTGTCCAGATACCTCATGATTTTGAATACCCCTATCAAATTCCCTCTTAACCTTCTCTACTCCAAGATGAACAACCCCAGCTTCTGCAATCTGTGCACATAATTGAAGTTCCTAATCCCTGGAACCATTCTTGTGAACCTTTACTGCATCTCCCTAATGTCTTCACATCCTTCCTGAAGTGTGGTGTTCAGAACGGATTGCAATACTCCAGTTGAGACTGCACCAGTCTTTTCTACAGGTTTATCATAACCTCGTTGCTTTTGCACCCTGTGCCCATATTGATAAAGCCTAGGATGCCGTATGCATTACTAATCACGCTCTCAACTCACCCTGCAACCTTCAATGACTTATGCACATATACCCCCAGGTCTGCTCCTGCACCCTCTTTAAATTTGTACCCATTATTTTACATTGTCTCTCCATGTTCTTCCTACCAAAATGAATCTGTGTTAAATTTCACCTGCCACTTGTCCACCCACTCCACCAGCCTATGTCCTTTTTAAGTTCTACACTATCCACTTCACAGTTCACAATACTTCCAAATTTTGTCCCATCCACAAATGTTGAAATTGTGCCTTGTACACCAGAGTCTAGGTCATTGATATATATCAGGAAGAGCAGGGGTCCAAACACTGACCCGTGGGGAGCCCCACTATAAACCATCCTCCAGTCCAAAAAAATAATTGTTCACCACTACTCTGTTTCCTATCACTCAGCCAATTTTGTATCCATGTTGCTACTTTACCTTTCATTCCATGAGCTCTAACTTTTCTCACAAGTCTGTTATGCGATATTTCATCAAATACCCTTTGGAAGGCTGTATGGACTACATCAACCGCATTACATTCAACTACTTGCTCTGTTACCGTATCAAAAAACTCAAGCAAGTTAGTTAAACATGATTTTCCCTTGACAAACCATTGCTGGCTTTTCTTAATTAACACATTTTTGCCCAAGTGACCATTAACTTTGTCCCAAATTATCGTTTCTAAAAGTTTCCCCACCACTGAGGTTAAACTGACTGGTCTGTAATTGCTGGACTTATCCTTGCACCATTTTTACGAACAAGGCTGTAACATTTGCAATCCTCCTGTCCTCTGCCACCACCCCCCGTATCTAAGCAGGACTGGAAAATTATGACCAGTGTCTCTGCAATTTCCACCCTTACTTCCCTCAGTGCCACTGGGCGCATCTCATCTGGTCCTGCTGGCTTATCAATTTTAAGTAGAGGCAGGTTAAATAATACCTCCTCCTGGGTCATAAAAGATTCCAAGATTTTTGTCTCCACTAGTCTTCTGGGAAGTTTACTTCATATGTCCTTGCTCTATGTGTAAGAAGAATTCCTTGACGTCAGTAATAAACTTACTTTGACTAGCATAAATCACTACTCCAGGAGTAATCTGATCAGAGTACTGTCCAGCTTGAGCAGAATTTCCCTGACTTGTACTCTGCTGTTTTGGCCGTTTGGCTAAATATTCTATTAACCTTGATTGCTGCTCTGCTTTGAGTGGACATATTGAACATCAAGGCTCAAAGTCCCTTTTGGTTTCGTCTTGGGCTATTCCAACACCAGTTATGGAGTACATTTCATTCTATCTGCAATATTTTACGCTTATCAGCATTACATTTTATTTGTTATTGTTCTGCCCTTTTATGTATTTGTCTTCTTCATTTGGTAATTTCTAAGATGCATTCCTCTGATCTTAAAGTCTGTCCTAGTTTGGTATCATCTGCAAATGAAACCTGACACTGAGGCTCACACAGCACACACTAAGTTAACACTTCAATATAACCGAGATGGTAATCAGGATAATAGGTCCAAAAACAAATAAAGGTTACTTCATTAAACTTAAAACTCTAGGGATTCTGAATGAGAAATTGTCTGGAGTAATATACATTGAGAAAGGATTTATGTCATTTTGAGCTGTTCGAGGGTTTGCTGGTAGAGGAAGTATTGTTTCTAATTCACATTAAACTTGGATTCAGTTTCAAGATGACCATAAATCCTTTAATAAGTACTCACTGTATTCTACTCCAGCTAATTTCTTAACTATTTAAAGTATTTATCCAGAATCTCTACAGCTTTAAATTTAATTAAGCAGTCTTTATTTGTTTTCAACTCTATTAATCTGACCAGGATTGCCACCCCATTTACATTGATGTATTATTAAGTGTCTGGTAGGTATGTGGCCTGGTGCCTGGTGAATATTGTATAATACTTGATAAGTATAGTTCAGTTCCATATCACATGCTGTACTTTCCCCACTGTGGATGTCCACTATTTTGATTTTGAAAATAATCCTGATGATATAGAAACAATGTGCAGGGGTGCGGGGAAAAGGCAGGGCAATGGCACTAGGTCATAATGCTCATTTGGAGAGCCGGTGCAGACACGATGGGCCAAATGGCCTGCTTCTGTGCTGTTAAAATATTGTGATTCTGTGCTAAGATTTATTCTCTAAATAAAGCCATATTTCAGTCTAGTTTTGATGTTTGATTAATTATCTCAAGGCTGTGCTTCAAGTGAAGTGGATCAGCTTCATCAGATTGTACCTGTTGTTGCAATTGGAGGTGATAGTCCTGTAACGATTTGACCAACAGTTGTCCTCACATACTGTGGGCAGGGATGTAGCTGAGCAACCCGTGATCCGCAATATGGTGCCCAGGTCCCCCTCTGTTAATAGATCTGCAAGATACACACAGTCATGAGAAAATTGTAACCTCTGGAAAAAATGATGCCCACCAAGGTTCTGTAGTAAGCCAAACTCCAAACTGAATGTGACTGCTCTACCCCATGTCAATTATTGTACATGTTGTATATTGTTTAATTGATGCAAGTTGGCAAATTCATCAACTAACAAAAGTCTATTATGATTCGTACTCCTATTACAGAATACATTGTTCCTGTTGGGAATATTTCAGTTGAGCTGGGAATGGGTTTGTCTTGGCTATATTCAGAAATAAGATTTAGATCCTTTGGTTTTGGGATCATTGGAGACTGGACCCACCCCCACCAAGGTGCACTATGGGATCTTTCGGAAATCCTAATACAATGTCTCTGTGGGAATTGCCGGGAAGTTTGAATTTCCGATTGGCAATTCCCCTACTCCAAGATCCTCCAGAAAAGTCTCCAATGCTGAATTAGACTTAGTGACTTTGGGCAGTTCTGACTTACTTACCCAGGAAATGTTAGACAAAAAAGTCCTAGTCCAACTCCTGGATAACTGCACAACTGACCTCCCCCCACCCCCTTACTGACACCCTCCTCGCCCCTCTGACAACCCCCCTGAACTCCCCGCCGCTGACTTCCCCCAGCTCGAACCTCGCCACCCAACTCCCGCCTGATCCACTGCCTTCGACCCCTCCCCAGCCAACTTCACCCCACTTCACCATACAGCTCCCCGCTGATGCCCTGACTGCTTCCAGCCTGACCCCCTGCCTCCCCCGACCCAACTAGACCCGATCATCAAAATTGCCCCCTAGCCCTCAACTCCTTCCCTGACTGCCCCTTGTCCTGACTTGACCTGGCCTCACTACCCTACCCAGTTGCCACCCTATTCCTTTAACCACCCTATCCCCTTACCCACACTACCCCTTACCCACCCTACTTCCTTACCCACTTACCTTCTCTCTGTAGCTTTTCAAAGAAGCTTTGGTACATTTGAACTCTTCACCTACCAGAATATGGCAGCTAGTGCTGTAAAAAGGGGGTGTGGCTTCTCCGCGGTTTCCCTTCACTGATGTCTCTGAGGTTTCCTGCGCTGAGTGAGTTTGGAAGGATCCTCCCTTGGAAGATTGCCCAGAAAAACAGGAGGAAGGTAAGAGGGCATTTTTTTTGTCTGATCAGGGTCAGAAATAAGGGCTCCGACCCTGAGTGGAAGCTTTGTGTTTTTGCGAAGGAAAAAACAGTGAGGAACAGACCATTCCTGGGCAGGGGATATCTGCCAGTGTAGGTGGTAGTACCATCTTTTATCCAGCAGCTGGCAGATGAGGGCAAGGATGACAGCCCCTCTCATTCTATCACCCTTTGAAATCAGAATATGACGGTGTGAGGAATCATGTGTAAGAGCCCGTGCCCTTCAGCTGTGCAGCCAAACCTCTTTCCAAACTGACCTGTTGCATTGAGTAAGTATCTGTGGACTTTACTGACATTGCGTCTAATGAGGGTCAGTGCAGTTTCAAAGTACTCTGCTGATCTCACCACAGTTCTGGTCTCTGCCATAGGCTGTTTGAAGTAAGCTAGGAGGTCAGCTGAGGTAAAGGCCCTTTTAGCGAGCTTCAGTTTTTGGCTGAAATAAAGGAGGGCCACAAATATCAATCGCCATCTCACAGTTATCAGACAAAACAACAGATAGCAAATAGTAAAACATCATATAACAGATAACCACAGATCTTTTAATAAAGAGTAGCATTCCAAAGTGCTCTATACCACTGTAAAGAACAAAATAAAGATGCTGTAACAAATATCAGTTAACAAGTAACAAATAACAGATCACAAGATGCAGTAAGTACAGATGAGGAAGGCCCTTTGGCCCATCTTGGTTCATCCATTCAGAATGACCTTAATGTGCCCTCCTTGCCTTGCAGCACCTATTTGGTTATTAAATGACTCCAGGACTTTCACGCTACCTTACTGCCAAGCGCACTGCATGTGTTGATTGCTTTTTTTTTCAGAAGAATTTCCTGGATATCAGGTCTAAATTTACTGCTTAAGAATTTTAATCTGTATACCACTGGCCTACTCTCACAATTTAATTTCATGTAATTCTGCTAATAATTTTACATATCTCTATAAGATCACCCCTCAGCTACCTCTTTTCAAGATTGCAAAATCCAAGTATCTCTAGTCTTTCCTCATAACACAGAATCCTAACATTGAGGATGAATCCCATGACCCCTCTCTGCACTGTTTACAAATCTTGAATATCTACCCTGTGTCTCAGTGACCAGGAGTAGACAATGCTCAAGGAAACCAAAGCAGCTGATTATGACTTTGATTTGCATTCTATTTTAGCTGCATCCCATTGTTTAACATCCCATTGGCTTTTTGATTGCTTCTCTGCATTGATTGACCTTTATTCTGCTGAGACTCCGAAGTGTTTTTCAACTACAACTTCAACCTTAGTCAAATAGCTACTTGTGTGGCCCGATTTTCCTTCCTATATCCTTGTCTGTAATAAACTTAATGCCTTTTTCAGTGTATTTGCACATTTTGTTCAACTCATTCTGTAATTTCTGAGCTGTCTTCTTTAGCCCTGCTGTCTGTTCTGGTTTAATGCCATTTGCACATTTTGACCAATTAGCAATGGGTTTTTGAGCGCAAGTGATCGAGATAAATGAATAAAAATGATATTCCCAGTACCAATCCCTGGGCATCCTGTTAAATACCATCCTTCAGCAAATAACAGATGAAATGCAGCATATAAAAGATAGCAGAACAGGAAGAAAAAATTGTTTACAAATAGCATCACAGAAATCAAACAACATAATGTTCCAGATAACAGAAAACAACAGATATCAAATCACGGAGAGGAGATAACTTGTAGTATATAAGACATCAAATTACAGTCAGCAAAAAACAGGTCGGGCACATCAGCAGATAACACAATAGATAGCAGATACGATAACAGATGCCAGAAGGTAACATGATAGATAATAGATCATAAATAACAGATTACATAACAGAAACAAATAATTGAAAACATGACAGGACAAATAGCAGAGACCAAATAACATAACAGATCATAGATATTAGATCACATAGCAGATAGTTTGGCACATTCTTATGAACCAGGTGATCATGAGTACAAATAGCCCAGGTTGAAAATTCAGTACAGCGCTGAGGGATTGCTACATTGTTGGGATATCATATCTCCTACTGCAAGAATGTTCCAAGTCTTAAACTATGATTTCTAAATGCTCCCTGACAGTTGGTAAGCAGACCAATTATAAGCTGCCCAGTTCTTCCTAAATCCTCACCTATTGCTTCCCAGCCAATCATTCTTCCCAGTCCTCAGTTCCCTCCCAAACCCAAGCTCTGTTAATTGCAGCCATGTTTAACTTCTATAGAGATCAGACCAAAAATTCATACTAATGTCAAATAGCAGAATAGATCTCAGAACATAGAAACGCAGTTAAACACAGTATACCTTCAAAACAGCACACACCTTCTCTTCATCTGTGAGCAGCACTATTGGATTTAACAAATGCATTTAAATATTAAAATTAGTTTGCTTAGTGTAACTGGGTCCAGCCTGAGGCCAGTGTTACTGAGGCAATTACTCACCCATTTCTGGTCTTTTTATATGCTCTGTCCACCATTTTGATAGCTGCCTCTACTGAACTGTGTACAAACCGACTGCCCTGAGCATCCTCTGAACCTGTACACACAGAACGGACACCAGCAGCTTCATCCAAACAGCCAGTTGAAGAATTTAGAAATTATCTAAAAACTCCCAATAGCAGATGAATAGGAAATGGAACCATAGGAAAAATCAGAGCAGGTTGCTGAAGTTAAAGCTGGAATAGAGTGAAGAAGGATACAACTTCTAGGCTGAAGCAGGATTTTTTTTCCTGTTAACTGACAACTGGTGGTAAAACCCTCCTGGATCAAACACTGGGAAAGATGCCATTTCTTCTCTAGCAGAGACCGGGAGTGTGATTATCCCTGGGTTTGAGAACAGGAGTGAAACCATTTCTGGAGCTAAGGCCACAAGTGAGACTATTCCTGGTATTGCGACTCTGCCTAATTGTATACAAAGGAAATCACAACTACTAATGATTCTCCTTCTGTCCTTTACAATGAGTGGATGGGGGATCAGAGAGGCTGCACTGTTTGCATACAAATGCTGGAAATATTCAGCAAGCCATGCAGCACCTGTGGAAAGAGCAATAGAGCTAAGGTTTAAGGTTGATGACCTTTCATCAGAATTGGGAAAATTTAGAAATGTAACAGACTTCAAATGAAGACAGAGGCAGGGAAAGGGGAGTGGGGAGGAAAGAAGAAAAGGGAAGACCTGAGATAGGGTGGAAGGCAGGCAAGATTATGGCCTGGATTTTATGGCTCCTCCCACCCGGCAGAGTATTACAGCCCCGCCAAACTGAATGGAGATATAAATGGCTCGCCGCATCCGCTGGGGGGGAGACACGCCACTGCTGGGCCGTAAAATCCTGGCCTAAATGGCAAAAGGATAATGGTAATTGTACAAGAAAAAAAAGATGTGTCTAGAGAAGGGATGTGGGTTTCTCTGGCTAGGCCAACATGAGAAAAAAAACAGAATTATTACCAACCGTTGCTGTCTGAAAAAATAGGAGCAGTGATTATGATTTGAAATTGTTATGCTGAACATTGTGTCTGGAGGGCTGTAAAGTGTCTAATCGAAAGAGGCAGTGCTGTTACTCAAGCTTACATTGAGCTTCATTGGAACTGCGTAGGAGCCAGAGGGCAGGGAGCTTAGCGTGGGAGTGGAGTGGAGGATTATTATGGCAGGTAGCTGGAAGCTCTGGGTCATGCTTACGGAATGAATAGAGGTGTTCTGCAAACCAGTCACCCAATCTAAATTGAAAGAAGTACAAGTAAATTGCTATTTTACCTGGAAGACATGCTTCGGGCCTTAAGTGATGAGAAGGAAGGAGGTAAATGGGAAGATGTTGCATCTCCTGCACTTGCAAAGGACGGTGCCATAGGAATGGGAGGGGGTGATGGAAATGATTGAGGAGCGGATCAGGGTGTTGTGGAGGGAACAGTCCCTTTGAAAAGCTGAACAAGGAGATGAGGGGAAAATGCGTTTGGTGGTGTCATCAAGTTGGAGAATGATCCATTGAATGTAGAGGCTGGTAGAAAGTGAGATGACAATGGGGGAACCGTATTGTCGTTCTGGAGGGGTGGAAAAGCGGTTGAGACCAGAAGAAAATGGATGGCTCTATTGACCATGATGAGAAAATACAAAGACATATCGAGAGCACTGGTATGGAAGGTGGAATCATAAAAACAGATACAACAGAAGCATATATACTAGGAGAATAGGATAGTTTTTATTTATTCATCCAAGGGTTCTGCCAGGGTCACTCAGCTCCTGACCTCAATACAGCCTTGCTTCAAACATGGACAAAAGAGCTGAACTCTAGAGGTGAGGCGAGAGTGACTGCCCTTGCCATCAAGGACGCTCTTGACCGAGTGTGGCACAAAGGAGCCCTAGCAAAACTGGAGTCAATGGGAATCAGGGGGAAAAGTCTCCGCTGGTTGGAGTCATACCTAGCACAAAGGAAGATGGTTGTGGTTGTTGGAGGTCAGTCATCTCAGCTCCGGGTCATCACTGCAGGCGTTCCTCAGGGCCAACCATCTTCAGCTGCTTCATCAATGACTCCCTCCATCATAAGGTCAGAAGGTCAGATGCTCGCTGATTACTTTGCAATGTTCAGCACCATTTGTGATTCCTCAGATATTTAAGCAGTCCATGGTCAAATGCAGCAAGACTTGGATAACATCCAGGCTGGGGCTGACAAATGGCAAGTAACATTCACATCACGCAAGTACCAGGCAATGACCATCTACAACAAGAGAGAATCTAACTATTGCTTCTTGACATTCAATGGTCAAGAGTAGATGATCGAGAGTAGACTGATGGGGCGGTAATTGGCCAGTTTGGATTTGTTATGCTTTTTGTATACAAGACATACCTGGGCAATTTTCCACATAGCCAGGTAGATGCCAGCGTTGTAGCTGTACTGGAACAGCTTGACTAGTTCTCCACTAGCACAAGTCTCCAGTACTATTGCCGGAATATTGTCAGGGCCCATAGCATTTGCAGTATCCAGTGCCTTCAGCCATTTCTTGATATCATGTGGAGTGAATTGAATTGGCTGAAGACTGGCATCTGTGATGCTGGGGACCTCCGGAGGAGGCCGAGATAGATCATCCACTCGGCACTTCAGGCTAAAGATTGTAACAAATGCTTCAGCCTTATATTTTGCACTGATGTGCTGGGCTCCTCCATCATTGATGATGGGGATATTTGTGGAGCCTCCTCCTCCAGTAAGTTGTTTAATTGTCCACCATCATTCATGACTGGATGTGGCTGGAATGCAGGGCTTAGATCTGATTCATTGGTTGTGAGATTGCTTAGCCCTGTCTATCACTTGCTGCTTATGCTGTTTGGCGTGCAAGTAGTCCTGTGTTGTAGCTTCATCAGGTTGACACCTCATTTTTAGGTATGCTTGATGCTGCTCCTGGCATGCCCTTCTGCATCCTTTATTGAACCAGGGTTGATCCCCTGGCTTGGTGGTAATGGTAGAATGGGGGATATGCCAGGCCATGAGGTTACAGATTGTGGTTGAATACAATTCTGCTGTTGCTGATGGCCTACAGTGCCTCATAGTTGCCCAGTCTTGAGTTGCTCGACCTGTTCGCAATCTATCCCATTTAGCACGATGGTAGTGCCACACAACACAATGGAGGGTATCCTCAATGTGAAGTCAGGACTTTGTCTCCACAATGACTGTGTGGTGGTCACTCCTACTGATACTGTCATGGACACATGCATCTGCGGCAGGCAGGTTGAGGAGGATGAGGTCATGTATGTTCTTCCCTCTTGTTGGTTCCCTCACCATCTGCCACAGACCCAGTCTAGCAGCTATATCCTTCACGGCTTGGCCAGCTCGGTCAGTAGTGGTGCTACTCTTGGTGATGGACATTGTAGCCCCCCACCCAGAGTACATTCTGTGCGCCCTTGCCGCCCTCAGTGCTTCCTCCAAGTGATGTTGAACGTGGAGGAGCAATCATTCATCGGCTGGGGGTGGTGGGGGGGGGGTGCGGTACATGGTAATCAGCAGGGAGTTTCCTTGCCCATGTTTCACCTGATGCAAGGAGACTTCATGTGTTCTGAAGTCAATGTTGAGGACTCCCAGGGCAACTCCCTCCCGACTGTATACCATTGTGCCGCCACCTCTACTGGGTCTGTCCTGCCAGTGGGACAGGACGTACCAAGGAATGGTAATGGCGGTGTCTGGGACACTGTCTGTAAGGTATGATTCCATGAGTATTATTATGTCAGACTGTTGCTTGACTAGCCTGTGAGACAGCTCTCCCAATTTTGGCACAAGATGTTACTAAGGAGGACTTTACAGGATTGACAGGGCTGGTTTTGCCATAGTTGTTTCTGGTGCTTAGGTGATCTGTCCAGTTTCATTCCTTTGAGACATTTTAGTGGTCTGATACAACTGAGTGGCTTGCTAGGCCATTTCAAAGGGTATTTAAGTGTCAACCAATTACTGTGAATCTGGAGTCACATGTAGACCAGACCAGGTAAGGGCAGCATATTTCCTTCCCTAAAGGACATTAGTGAGCCAGATAGGTTTTGATGGCAATCATAGGAACATAGAAAATAGGAGCAGGAGTAGGTCATTCGGCCCTTCAAGCCTGCTCCGCCATTCATTTTGATCATGGCTGATCCTCTCTCTCAATGCCATACTCCTGCACTCCTCCCATACCCCTTTGGAGTCCAGAAATCTATTTCCTTTTTAAATATAAAAGCAAAATATTGCAGATGCTGGAAATCTGAAACAAGAACAGAAAATGCTGGAAAAACTCAGCAGGTCTAACAGCATCTGTGGAGAGAAAAAGGAAGGCTCTGAAGAAGAGTCATAAGGACTCGAAATGTTAACTCTTTCTTTTCTCTCCACAGATGCTGTTAGACCTGCTGAGTTTTTCCAGCATTTTCTGTTTTTGTTCCTTCTTAAATATATGCAGTTAATTGGCCTCCACACCCGTCTGTGGTAGAGAATTCCATGGTTTCTCCTTATCTCAGTCCTAAGTGGTCCACCCCATATCCTGAGACTGTGAACCCTTATTCTTGAACCCCAGGCAGCGGAAATATCATCCCTGCATCCAGTCTGTCCATCCCTGTCAGAATTTTATATTTCAATGAGATCTCTTCTCATTCTTCTAAACTCCAGTGAATACAGGGCTAGTCAGCCCAATCTCTCCTCATATGACAATCCTGCCATCCCAGGAATGAGTCTGGTGAACCTTCGTTGCACTGATTTTACAAAATTAACAATGGTTTCATGGTCATCATTAAACTTTTAATTCCAGATTTTAATTGAATTCAAATTTCACCATCTGCCGTGGTGCGATTCGAACCCGGGTCCCCAGAGCATTACCCTGGGTCTCTGAATTACTAGTCCAGCAATAATACCACTACTCCACCGCCTCCCCACGTGTCCTTGTACAAAGCAGGGTGGGAGGTCAATGTCACTGCAGTAGCTTATAGTGCATAATGATCGATAGCCTATCCTGAGAAATGGAGATAGAGAAGTCGAGAAGGGGAAGGGAAGAGTCAGAAATTATTCCTGTGAAGGTAGATTAAATGTGTAAATTAGAAGCAAAGTTGATGAAATTTCAGTCCAGGGCAAGAGCAGGAAACAGCACCAATGCAGACGCCAATGTACCAGAAACAGAAGTGAGGGAGAAGGCCTGAATAGGACTGGAAAGAAGAAGGTTCCACATATCCCATGAAAAGGCTGGCATAACTAGGACCCATGGGGGTCCCATAGCAACTATTTGGAGGAAGCGAATGGAGTTAAAGGAGAAGTCATTCAATGTGTGAACAAGTTGCGTCAAGTGGAGGAGGGTGGATGAGGACTAGTTGAGCCTCCATTCAAAGAAGAAGCGGAGAGCCCTCAGGCCATCCCGGTAGGGAACAGAGGTGTAAAGATATTGGATACCCATGGTGAAAAGGAGAGGGTTAGACGGCATTGCAAGACACTGGATGTAGGTGGAAGAGACTGGACAAGGGAAGAAAAAATAGATTCGAGATCATAGAATGGTTACAACACAGGAGGCCATTCAGCCCATCATGTACATGCTGGTTCTCTGCAAGAGTGATTCACCTGGTGCCACTCCTCCACCTTTTCCCCTTAGCGCTGCAAATGTTTCCTTTTCAAATAATCTAATTCCCTTTTGAATGCCATGATTGAATCTGCCTCCACCACACTCTTTGGCAGGTGTATTCCAGATCCTAACCACTCGCTGAGTGAAAACATTTTTCCTTATGTCGTCATTGCTTCTTTTGCCGATTACCTTAAAGCTTTGTCCTCTGGTTCTCGATCTTCCACTGATGGGAACAGTTTCTCCCTATCAACTCTGTCCAGACTCGCATAATTATGAACACCTCTATCAAATCTCCTCTCAACCTTCTCTTCTCCAAGGAGAATGGTGTCAGCTTCTCTCATCTACGTAACTGAAGTTCCTCATCCCTGAAAATTGTTCTCATAAATCTTTTCTACACCCTCTCTAATGCCTTCACATCCTTCCTAAAGTGAGGTGCTCAGAACTGGATGCAATGCTGTGGTTGACGATGAAGCAGTGTTTTATACAGGTTTACCATAATGTCCTTGCTTTTGCACTCAATGGCCCTATTTATAAAGCACAGGATCCCATATGCATTATTAACTGCTCTCTCAAACTGTCCTGCCACCTTCACTGATTTGTGCACTTTTACCGTCAGGTGTCTCTGCCCCTGCACCCTCTTTAGAATTGTACCTTTTAGTTTATATTGTCTCTGCGTGTTCTTTCTACCAAAATGAATCACTTCACACTTCTCTGCATTAAATTTCATCTGCCACTTGTCCATCCATTTCACCAACCTGTCTACGTCCTTTTGAAGTTCTACACTATCCTCTTCATAGTTTACAGAGATAGGGAGGAATCACTTCCATGGGCATGAGCAAGCTGAAATGTTGGGTCCATCAGGGCAGTCCTGTTTGTGGATCTTGGGAAGGAGATAGACAAAGCAGGCTACGTAGGATTAGAGGATTATGAGGTTGGGGTTATGGAGGGAGGGCCTCCTGAGGAGATGACGTCATTGGTTGTCTTGGAAATGATGGATTAATGTTCAGTAGTGGGGTCATGGTCCAAGGGTAGCAGGAGGAAGTGTCAGAGAGTTGGCATTCAGTCTCTGCAAGGTAGAGGTCAATTCATCAAAGAACAACATCGTCGCCCATGTCAGCAAGTTTAATAAGAACATACAAAATAGGAGCAAACGAAGGCCATTTGGCCCCTTGAGCCTGCTCCACTATTCAATAAGATCATGGCTGATCTGTTTGGGTTTCAATTTCCACATTCCCATTGACTCCTGATAACCTTTGATTCCCTTGCTGACAAGAATCTACCTCTACCTTAAAAATATTCAATGACCCCGCCTCCACCACCTTCTGGGGCAAAGAGTTCCATAGTCTCCTCATCGCTGTCCTAAAAGGGCCACCCTTACTTTTAAAACAGTGCCCCCTAGTTCTGGACTCACCCGCAAGAGGAAACATCCTTTCCACTTACACCTTGTCATGACCGTTCAGGATCTTGTATACTTCAATCAAGTCACCCCTCAATCTTCTAAACGCCAGTGGAAACAAGCCCAGTCTGTCTAACCTTTCCTCATAAAACAACCCGCTCATTCCAGGTATCAATCTAGTAAATCTCCTCTGAACCGCCTCCAATGCATTTACACCTTTCCTTAAATAAGGAGACCAAAGATCAAAGACCAAAGATACCAAGGTATTCAAGATGCTGTCTCACCAAATGCCCTGTATAACTGAAGCATAACATCCTTACTTTTATGTTCAATTCCTCCTGTGATAATAGATAGCAATCCATTATCCTTCTTAATTACTTGCTGTACCTGCATACTAACTTTTTGGTGACTCATGAACTAGAACACCTGGATCCCTCTGCAACTCAGAATTCTGCAGCCATTCTTCATTTAAGTAATACTCCTCTTTTATATTCTTCCTGCCAAAGTGAACACTTTCAGTTTCACACATTATACTCCAACTGCCAGATTTTTGCCCACTCACTCAACCTATCTATATCCGTCTGCAACCTTATTATGTCCTCTTCGCAATGTACTTTCTTACCCATATTTGTGTCATCTGCAAATTTTAGCCACCATGCCTTCGATCCCCTCATCTAAGTCATTGATAGAAATTGTAAAAAGTTGAGGCCACAGCACAGACCCCTGCGGGACTCCATTCATGCCAATCAAAAAAAGACCCATTTATGCACACTGTCTGTTTTCTGCCAGCCAGCCAATTTCTATCCACACTAGTATGTAACCCCCTACACCAAGAACTTTTATTTTCTGCAATAACATTTGATGTGGCACCTTATCAAATGCCCTCTAGAAATCCAAATACAGCACGTCTACAGGTTCCTTATCTACAGTGCATTTTACTCCTTCAAAAAACTCCAATAAATTGGTTAAACATGATTTCTCTTTCACAAAATCATGCTGACACTTCCAAACTACCTAAAGTTTTTTAAGTGCCCAGTTATAACCTCCTTAATGATTGATTCTAACAACTTCCCCATGACAGACATCAAGCTAACTGGTCTATAGTTTCCTGTTTTTTGCTTCCCTCCAATATTGAATATTTGCTACTTTCAAGGATCTAGCAAATTTTGGAAAATTAACACCAACGCATGTACTACCTCATTAGCCACCTCTTTTAAGACGCTAGGATGAAGTCCATCAGGGGCCGGAGACTTGTCAGCCTGCAGCTCCAACACGACCACTTCCCTAGTGATTGAAATTTCACCAAGTTTCTCTCTCTCTTCCACCTCCTGATTTAAATCTATCACTGGAATGTTTTTTGTATCCCCTATAGTGAAGACTTGTAGGATTGAAATTCCTGCCAACTGGGGAATTTATAGAACATAATTTCAAAACCACGGACATCTTTTGGCTTCATGATTGAGACCATAAATTACAAATGATAAGCTGCATTTAGCAGTACAGGGCTGGGCAGCAAGGGGTTAATTCACACATTTAGTAAGAAAAACAGTGACACGTCAAAAGGGCTTGGACATTGACTGCTATCAGGGAACAATGGTACCAGGGAAATGCCATTACCTGCCATCAACTAATGCAATCAGGAAGTCTGATTACCCAATACAATGGCACAAAGGTCATATCAACAATATAATACATTCAAGGAATTATGCAACTAAGGTCTGCATCACAGACAATAGTACTGGAAAAAGGGTCATTCAAACCCTCATTAACTTTGGAGCCAGGTGCTGTTTCTGTACCACCTCAAATAGCAGGAGAAATGCACATACAAGGAAAACTGATAATATTCATCTGGATACATGTTCAATGGAAAACTTTGTATTGTTTCAACCAGCAGAAGCTGATGACATTTTTCTGGACTTTGCATGGAATCAACTAAATGAACATTGGAACAACAGAAAATATGTTTTGATATGTCTGAGTTAAATTATTATTATAAGAGCAGATATTATTATATTATTATAAGAGCAGATCTGAGTATCTGTGCTACAGTTGGAAGGAGAGTCAGGGTTGGTCACCTTGACTCAGGCCTACAGTCAACACGAGACAGGCCAGCCATGTTGGGGATTGTTAAGTTTCAGCCAAATCATAGTGATGTTGGTCTAAAGGTTTTGTGAAGGTTTGGGGCGAAAACTTGGTGTTTTTTTTGCCGGTACCTCATAATTTGTTTCAACCATATCTTGATGATATTGGCCTGAGGGTTTTTCCTTAAGGTTTCAGGATAAGATGTGGTGTTTTGCCTGTGTTTTTGTAAGTTTAAGCCCGAGCCGTTCACTGACCCTCATTTTCCATATTATTATTTTGCTCTCCTGTCTTGACTCTACCCCTTGATTTGTTACCTCTACCAAGCTTGATCCGTCACCCCTCTTGTTTAGTTTAAAGCCCTCTCTACTTCCCTAGTCATTTAGTTCACTAGAACACTGGTCCCAACAGTACAGGTGTAGGCCATCCTAACGGTACAGTTCCCACTTTCCCCAGTACTGGTGCCAGTGGCCCATGAACTGGAACCCACTTCTCCCACACCAGTCTTTGAGCCATGCATTCACTTCCCTAATCTTACTTGCCCTATGCCAATTTGCACACGGTTCAGGTAATAATCCAGAGATTATCACCTTTGAGGTTCTGCTTCTTAATTTGCTGCCTAGTTCTTCATACTGACTATGCAGAGCCTCTTTCCTTGTCCTGCCTATGCCATTGGTACATTTGTACCTACACGGACCACGACAGCTGGATCATACCCCTTCCAATGAAAGTCCCTCTCCAACCTCAAGCAAATGACCCAAACCCTGGCACGGGTGGGCAACACAGTTATCTGGACTCTCATTCTTGGCTCCAGAGAAGTGTCAATCCCCCTCATTACACTGTCCCCTACCATCACTACATTCCTTTTCACTCCCTCCGCTTGAACAGCTGCCTGTACCATGGTGCCATGGCCAGCCTGCTCACCCACCTTGCAAACCTCGCTTTTGTTGTGAGCACTTCAAACTTGTTTGACAATTGCAAAGTCTGAGGCTCCTCCACTACTGTCTGCTCGGTCCCATTACCTGCCTCACTCACAGTCACTCACCGCTGACCAAAACAGATGACCATATTCTAAGAGGCGTGACTGTCTTCTAAAACAAAGTGTCCAGGTATTTTCTCCCCCTCCATAATGTTCTGCAGTTTGACTTCCAGATCAATAACCCTGATTGGGAAATCCTCTAGCCGCTTACGCTTTCTATCGACATGTTTGTCATGGATCGCCTTGGTGTCCAAAAGCTCCCACATTCCGCAGCTGTAGCATAACACTGTCCTGCCATTGTTACTTACCTTATTTAATTACTTTCATATTTAACCTAGAAAAATTCCTACATATACTACAATTTACTGTGCTTACTAAAAACTAGTACCACCTACAGCTAAAAGTTATACATTTCTTAATTACACATTTATTTTAATTATTTTACTTTAAAGTTTTAGTTATTTTTATTTATTTACTTTATTTGTTTTAATTAATAAACCCTACTGCTCTCTATAAATCTTACTATTGCTATTACAAAAACCTTACTATGAAGAAAACCTTACAGTTATCAGTAATTTGTACCAGTATTTACAAGTTAAACAAGAAAAACAAGTAAAATACTCACCAACCAATCACTTGCCCAGTTCCCTATGATGTCACACATGACTTTCTCCAAAACTGGTTGGTCCACTGAGACCCACACCACCACCAGAACCAGCAGCAGCTAGCATTTTTTCAACTCCTGGCTCCGCTTGCGCTCTTTTTGAACTCTTGGCTCCTCTCACACTCTTTTTGAACTCTCAGCTCGTCTTGCACTCTTTTTGAACTCCTGGCTCCTCTCACGCTCTTTTGGAACACCTGGCACCTCTCAGGCTCTCTTTTAACAATTGTCTAATGATAATGTAGTGTTGGACCTGGGAGAACAGTGTGCTGCAACTTCAGAAGGAGGCAGGTTAGAGTGAGTGAAGGGAGCAGAGAAATTGGTATGACTGATTTCACACCAACAGTTCCCATCAAAAAAACTTAGACAGCATCAAAGGCCAGGGGAAGGAGGCCAGGTGGAACGAGAATTATAAAGGTGAGAGAAAGGGTCCACTGTGCAGGGAAAAGGCTGCTGGACAAAGATGTGGGCATGGAGGCAAAGAAAATGGAAGAACTCAACATCATGTGTGGTCAGTACTTCTCTCAATCATTTAAAATCCTGGAGTGTTATATATGCAAACCTCTCTCCTCCCTCTTTTCCTCTCATGTTCCAAAACATGACTTTGGTCTCAGAAGACTAACATTGCTACAACTGACAGTTATAGATGCTCAAGTGAGCTGATAGCTGACACAGGGATAGGTGTGAGAAGCTCAATAAATTCAAATGACCAGGTACTTGAAAGAGGACCAGATCTCTGAAAGACGAACACTGCTGAAGAGATTGCAAATACAAAGAAGGCAATTGTACAGGTAAATGCTTTCATTTATGATGTGTATAATTTTTATGCATTTGTTATGCTACAAAATTACTAACAAAGCAAGATGGTATCCAAAAACATTTTCAAAAATTTGAGTGATTTATTTGGTTCACTTTCCATTTATTGGTAGCTGGTCTCTATAGCATTTATGCTCCAAACATTCTTCCCCCTTCAGTTAACCCTTAAGTAAAGCATATAAGATCCTGAGGGGTATTGACCGGGTGGATGTGGAGAGGATGTTTCCTCTTGGGGGAGAATCTAGAACTAGGGGTCATTGTTTAAAAATAAGGGGTCACCCATTTAAGACGGAGGTGAGAAGAATTTTTTTCTCTCAAAGGGAAGTGAGTCTTTGAAACTCCCTTCCTCAAAAGGTGGTGGAAGCAGAGTCTTTGAATGTTTACAAGGCAAAGGTAGATAGATTCTTGACAAACAAGGGGGTGAAAAGTTATCGGGGGTAGGCAGGAGGTGACAGTCTGATCAGCCATGATCCTATTGAATGGCAGAGCAGGCTCAAAGGGTGGAGTGGCCTACCTCTGCTCCCAATTCATGTTTGTGTATATATATTTATATGTAATCCCATCAGCATAATTAATATTCCGTTCTCATATGCTTGTCTTGTTCCCCTTAAATACATATATGCTATTCATCTCAACTGCTCCTTATGGCAGCAAGTTCCACATTATTTGCACTCATTGGGTAAAGAAGTGCCTCCTGAATTCCCTGGGATTTATTAATGACCATCTAATATTTATAACCATTAATAAATATTAAATATTTATTATTAATAAATATCAAAAAATATTATGGTTTACTCTCCTCGGCAAGTGGAAGTACCTTCTCTACTTTTAGCCTATTAAACTCCATCAAAATTTTAAAGACTTCTAATAGGTCACACCTCAGTCTTCTCTTTTCTAGAGAAAAGAGCCCCACCTTGTTCAGCTTTTCCTGGTAAGTATATTCTCAGTGTGTTGTCATCCTTGTTAAATATTTTTGCCTCTTTCATTGCCTCCATATCCTTTTTATAATATGGTGACTAGAACTGTGTACAGTACCCCAAGTGTGGTCGAACCAAAGTTTGATGCAAATTCATGAAGGTTGTAATGTCATAGACTCTACAGCACAGAAAAAGGCCCTTCGGCCCATCAAGTCTTCATCGGTCAAACAAGTACCAAACTATTCTAATCCCATTTTCCAGCACTAAGCCCATAGCCTTGTATGCCATGGCATCTCAAGTGCACACCCAATACTTCTTGAATGTTATGAGGGTTTCTGCCTCTACCACCCTTTCAGGCAGTGAGTTCCAGATTCCCACCACCCTCTGGGTGAAAACATTTTTCCTCACATCACCTCTAAACCTCCTGCCCCTTACCTTAAATCTACGTCCCCTGGTTATTGATCCCTCCACCAAGGGGAAAAGTTCCTTCCTGTCTACCCTATCTATGCCCCTCATAATTTTATACACCTCAATCATGTCCCCCCTCAATCTCCTCTGCTCCAGGGAAAATAACCCCAGTCTATCCAATCTCTCCTCATAACTAAAACTCTCCAGCCCAGGCAACATCCTGGTAAATCTCCTCTGCACTCTCTCTAGTGCAATCACATCCACATATAATGTGGATTCCAGAACTGCATGCAATGCTCTAGCTGTGGTCTAACCAGAATTTTATACAGTTCCAGCATAACCTCCCTGCTCTTATATTCTATGCCTCAGCTAATAAAGGCAAGTATCCCATATGCCTTCTTCACCACCTTACCTACCTGTCCCGCTACCTTAAGGGACCGGTGGACGTGTACACCAAGGTCCCTCTGATCCTCGGTACTTCCCAGGGTCTTACCATTCATCGTGTATTCCCGTGCCTTGTTTGTCCTGCCCAAGTACATCACCACACACTCATCTGGATTAAATTCCATTTGCCACTGATCAGCCCATCTGTATCCTTCTGTAATCTAAGGCTATCCTCCTCACTATTTACCACCCCACCAATTTTCGTGTCATCCATGAACTTACTGACCAACCCTCCCACATTCAAGTCTAAATCGTTTCTATATACCACAAACAGCAAGGGACCCAACACCGATCCCTGTGGAACCCCACTGGACACAGGCATCCAGTCACAAAAACACCCCTCGACCATCACCCTCTGCTTCCTGCCAGTCAGCCAATTCTGGATCCAATTTGCCAAATTGCCTTGGATCCCATGGGCTCTTACCTTCGTTATCAATCTCCCATGCAGGATCTTATCAAAAGCCTTGCTGAAGTCCAAGTAGACTACGTCAAATACATTGCCCTCATCTACACACCTGGTCACCTCTTCGAAAAATTCAATCAAATTGGTCAGACATGACCTCCCCTTAACAAAACCATGCTGACTGTCCTTGATTAATCCCTGCCTCTCCAAGTGTAAACTAATTCTGTCCCTCAGAATTGCTTCCAATAGTTTCCCCGCCACTGAGGTCAGACTGACTGGCCTGTAGTTCCCTGGTTTATCCCTTCCTCCCTTCTTGAATAACAGTACCACATTGACTGTCCTCCAGTCCTCTGGCACCTCTCCTGTGGCCAGAGAGGTACTGAAAATTATTGCCAGCATCCCTGCTATCTCCTCCCTTGCCTCGCTCAACAGCCTGGGATGCAATTCATCCGGGCTTGGAGATTTATCTGCTTTTAAGTCTGCCAGACTACTTAGAACCTCCTCCCTTTCTATGCTAGTTTCTTTATTTATATCACAGTCCTTCTGCCTGATTTCCATACCCACGTCATCCCTCTCACTTGTGAGTTATATGACAGTCCTTCTGCCTTTTTTCCTGACCCACGTCATCCCTCTCACTTGTGATGCTCCTTGTTGCTCCTTCTGGTTTGATTGACCCGGGCATCAGTTCCAGGCTAATTTTTTTCAGTCACACTCACTCGAATTAAACTTGCTTCAGGTGCAGGCACCAATCTCTCTCCTATTCTGTGACATTACAAGGCACATTGAAAATTTCAACCTCTTACCTGCATGAACTCTGCCCGTCCAAGGCATGAAAATTCCAGTGAGGAACACACTCAAGAACCACACGGGTGCCATTCTGAAAGAAACACATTCAATCCGTAAGACAGGCCTATAATATAGAGACAGGAGCACATGCAGCGGCATATATCTTACCACACACAGAGAGAGCAAAGAGTTACAGCACCAACCTACCATTGAGTTACATCAACTTCGACCCAGTCACACCACCAACCCAGCATCCAATTGCACCACCAAACCTCTCCCCATTCACTCTATTGCACCAACCCAGCACCCTATCACAAATCTAGTACCTAGTCCCAGCATCAGTACAGCCAGTGCATGAAACATTACTGATTTGGAATGGAATATCTGTGGTGAGCAAAGTGGTGTGTCCTTTCTCGACCATGTTGTCAAGTCCAAGTTAAAACAAAACAATAAATAATATAAATGACAGTTTAGAAAACTTACAACTGAAATGTAAAAGGCAAGTGTGCCAATGAATGCAGAGACACAGACAGTAGTTACTGAGGCATACTGGGCTAGACAAATAAATGGAATCATGGAATCAACAAAATAACGAACAGCTAGAAAGCACGCTGAGCCTGGCAACATTACACACAGTGAAAACACATCTTGAGAGACCACTGACACTCCTCCCCGTCACCTGGCAGTCAGTATTACCTGGCACATCTTAAGGATGCAGTTACACTATAGGCTGTCTCGAAATAAAAGATATATGAATTTTCTCCTATACTAACCTAAAATGAGCTTCAATCTAAAATGTAGGTGTTATTACGCTATCCTAAAATCTGAATGTCAAACTCACTGAAGTGTATGTAAATAATGCCGGGCAGACGGAGTATCACTCACCTCCTACAAGTTTCCAATTCTGAATTTGTTGACGACTCTCATTCTATTTAAAAGCACAGCCGCTCCCATAGACCGACGCCCCTTTGTGGCTCTAGTTACCAGTGTCGCGTCAGCTTTATGCTGGCCAGTTTAATCAGGTGCAATATGCGTGTAAATCACAAGACTGACAACAATACTGAGGATGCTAATCAATCATCTGTTTTATTTATAATATGGGGTCTAAGAAACACCAGTTATTGTAACCAGCTATTATAGACTGAATTCCACTGCCCCCAACCATTTGAAATGCCCCACACAACTGGGTTTGGTAATAAATACTTTAGGTTAGAGTTTGACAAGTGTGCTATAGTTTAAAACGGGCAGTATCAGTTCGCCGCCCATTAAACATCTCTGACAGAATGTTTTTCTATTGTCTTCAAACGGGCTGCCCATTCACCATCACATGGTATAAACTAATGCACAAAGCCAAAATCTAACCCATCTTGCATTTTATTCTTTATTTAGGAGGGGGGTTTGCAAAGTAAAATGATTGTTCAAAAGCTTCTAGACAGTACGTCGAAGCCCTGTGATCAGTTAGAGAGTATTGGTTTCCTGCTGAGTATAAAAGATCCGTTAATATAACAAATGAAAATTGATTTGAAAACTGCAAAGAAACAGGAGACAAAAACAGAATTACCTGGAAAAACTCAGCAGGTCTGGCAGCATCGGCGGAGAAGAAATCAGTTAACGTTTCCAGCCTTCATGGCCCTTGGGCAGAACTGAAGCATAGTTAGAAGAAGGGAGAAATATAAATTGGTTTAAGGTGGGTGGGGGGAGAGAGAGACATTGAGGGTGTGGTGATTGTGGAGATGAGCAGATAATCAAAAGATGTCACAGACAAAAGGGTCAAAGAGGTGTTTTGTCTGAGAAAAGTGCTAATTAAGAATGGAAGACAGGATATTCAAAGTACAGCTCTAGTGGGGGTGGGGTGGAAAGGCTTACAAGGTTGGAGAACCCAGTCCAGCAGCAATTTAGCTACACGTTCAAAATATCGACTGATCGACTACTGTAATTGGAATTGTCCAGACTATGCCTTAAAGATGTTTGCTCATTTGTAACTCACCAGGTTTGTTGCTGTTTTAGCAATCCTGCATATTACCGCAGTTATTTAAACAGTTGTGCAGCTCTAAGAACTGTGAAATTTTATTCCATCTCCTCTTTTGCAAATATCTTATCTCCAATGCTGTGTGCCCATTGAGTAATAATCCCCACAATAAGAGAAAAAATATAGAAAACAAGGAATAAGCCAGGGGACAGTATATCAAAAAGGGATGGAAATGCATCAATGTCCCTCAACTATTTCCCCTTTTAAACTAGTAGTTTTCAGAATCAATGAACACTGGGGTAGCTCATTTTCGAGAAGGGTGAGAAAGGTAAACTTGCAATCAAAAACCCACCAGCAGAGCACCACCGAAACTCAGCTGGAGAGCCAAACCTGCAATTAAAAGGCCCATCAGCCCAGTCAAACCTGAAATGACAAACCATAAGGAGAGCCAAACCTGCAATTGCACACCCATTAACAGAACCAATTGTGTACAGATTCATGTTCATGGATAATTGTTGTTTATTTTCCTGGCAGTAAACTTGAAACAGTTTTTCAGATATACCATTGTAACAGGACTGGAGGGCTTTGAGGACATCCCTAAAGTGATCTAAAGTCACTATCCTCCTGGGAGTCCTGCCATGGCCCAGATCCAAGTCAAACAGTTGTTTCGGAAAGAGATCAAACGTCCCCACCAACTCATGGGAGCCCCTGGCTTGTGACCGACCAAAATGGGGATGGTTCATTCGGGAAGGCACCAAATCCATTGAGAGATTTTGTTGGGAACATGCAGAGGCGAAGTCAAGGCATTGAGAGAGCGCACAAGTCTCTAAACATCTCATCTGCCCAAGCCTTCAAGCATCACCTGCCCCACATGTGGCAGAGTCTGCAGATTGCGCCTTGGACTTATCAGACATCTCAGAACCCATCGAACCCGAGTGGAAGCCAGTCATCCCCGATCCTGAGGGACAGCCTAAGAAAGAGGCGAAGACTAGAGGGCATTGAGTTAGAGCTGTTGAGGAGAGATTTAAATGAAATATCAGGAGGTGTTTCTTTAACAGAGAAAGAGATCAACAACTGGAGCAGGTTCACAGGAAAGATGGGTGAGGCTGAGACAATGGGCTCCTTCAAGAAATAGTCAGATGCTATAATGCTATTCTGATTAAATGGTATGAAAGACCTGTTTCATCTGAAGCTCCCTTATGATGTAAAGTGTATGTAGTGTGACAGGAACACAATCTTATCTGATATATCACAAAGTGTATTCTGATATCTTTAGTTACACAACACATCCATCAAGGCATCACCAAAATTTGTATGATTTGATTACTGCGGACACTGATCCTTGTCCTTTTCATGTGGTACTGTCTTTGGGTCCAGTCCATTTCTAACAGCACTTTGTAATTTCAGCATCCTCTGAATTTTCATCGAGTTTCCTGTTTGGGGGTGAATGATTTCTTACATCCCTATAATTTATGGAAATCTAAATTGCTGCTTGAAAATAATTTGACCCCACATGATTACAGTTTTGACTCAACTTTTTTTCCTTACTGCTTATCTTCCTGAACCGGTCTCCAAGTGACTACCATAAAAGCCCAGACAATCCAGATGGTTGCACCTTACAGGACACCAATAACTCTAATGATGTCCACTACCCTTGTGACTTCGGAAGGAGATCAAATAATCATTCACATCTGTGACTGGTGAGATAAATAATTGAGAGAGCAATACATAGGTTAGAAGCACAGAGAAAAACATATCCCCCACCTCCACCCACCACCCGCCCACTCCCTTGACAGCTCTCTTGACAGTTCCAATGAGCTTATGCACTTTTTACACTTATTCAGGTCTACTTTTAACAATCCAAAAGTGCACCCTACCAATTCCAAAGGGCACCATACCATTCCCAAAGGGTACCCGACCTCTCCGAAAGGTGACCCAGGACTATATCTAAAAGGGTACTCTACCTGGAAAAGGGTACCTACCTCTCCAAAGAAATCCAGCAGCTTTAGACCTTCTCCTACATGGTTTTAAGTACACACATTGTGTTTTAGACTTACCACTAGCCAAAATCGGATCCAACTGAGGCAGCTGCACTTTAACATGTGCATTGCCTTCATAAAGCACGGATGTCTAAATTAGAACCTGCCTTCATTTGCATCCCACCTCAAAAATAGCAGAAGCTGTGTTTGGGGGCCTTACTTCGTGACCCAGGCCTTTGTCACCATTTTCGCAAAGATTCTCCATCTCCGTCTGCACAAAAATTCAGCCTTAGGATTTCTAGTTATTCTTTCACCAAAGACTTTAACAGAATCAAAACTTCTCAATCTTGGATAAGTTACATAAAGCTGTCCATGTGTAAAAACAGACCTAGGAATATAAATACAAATCTTACTAAGAGTCTGGCCCTCTGATTTGTTTATAGTCATAAAATATATTAGTCGAATTACCTCCTCCACTTAAAGTGGACGGAGGTAATGTTTTTACCCGTTAGTCTATTTGTTTGTAAACAACATATCTCAAAAACTAATGAACAGATTTCAATGAAATTTGATACATAGATAGGGTAAGGCCCAAGGAAGAAATTATTCATTTTTGGTGGAGATGTGGATCAGATCCAGGTCTTGGAATGTTTAAAATTTTTTAAATGATCTGTTAACATTGGAAGATAGGGCAAATTTACTTTTTAAAAGAATGTTGTGGATTATTTTATTTAGAAAGTTGTTGATTGATTTAGAATGTTGTGGATTGTCTCCACTGCTGTGGTACAATTTGTCAAAATGTGAGCAGAGTTTTCAGAGCAGTTTGTTGGATCTGGATTGGCTGGAAGCCTTCTCAGTAAGAGAGAAGCTCTTAACAAAAAGGTGTTTTTTCAGCATTGTAGTTACAGAGCATCAAATAGGCAGGGAAAAGGCTCAAAGAAGAGTTGTGCAATTGTAATAATATTAAGTTAACACAGCATGATGGAGGTATGTGCTCTACTAAGTGCCCTCTTCACTTGTAATGCTTCTGTGAAGCACCTCAGGACAGTTTATTACTTTAAAGGCACCCTACATATATAAGTTGTTCATTGCATATAACAGGACTCTCAAGCTAGGTTCTTCATGCAGATTGTTTCTATCTGACTAGTTTCTTCTGTGTTTTGCACTTTCCAAAGCAGTTGTGCATCTGCTCCATTACTAAGTGCTCCACTTGTTGAAAGAGTCATACTAATGAGTAGTTGCAAATTGGTAAAATGTAAGAGATTCATAAGATGTGCTAGTTGTACCCATGACTAAGGCCGGAATTTTCCGGCCCTGTTGGCATCGGGGCGTCGTGGCAGGTGGGGGCGGAAAATATGGTGAGAAGGCCAAAAATCGGTTTCACACTGGCGTGAAAGCACAGAGAGATTATCGAATGGCGTCCGCCATAGCGGAATGCCAATCCCACTGGAGGCCGGTGCGAACCCATGTTGCATCCCATTAATAGGATGGAAAGTAAGGCCCGACCAGAATCACTCCCCACATCAGATTTACTCTTATGCCGGCTGGAAAACACACCAGCTCAAAACACACCTGGACAAGTGCAGTGTGCAGAAGTCAGGACTTACTGTTAGGGCCTTGCTCAGATTGCGGACATGCACGCAGAAGATGCTGGAGCCCTACAGCTACTGGACCCGGAGGAACACTTGCATCGCATGCTGGGTGTGTTCTCATGGGCGTGGCTATGCCGCAGAGCAGCTCACGGAAGGTGGGAGGTCTCCGTTACTGTTCAGAGTCAACTCTACTGGAACCTCAAATCTGACTATTCGTCTACCGGAGTCAGTTCTACTGGAATCTCAAATTGCAATGACCGCAATGCTCAATCACCTACTCCCCATGACTCAAGGGCTGTTCCATATACTATTCACCTATTTCAAGCTAAATTCTTACTTTTAACCTGTATGACCGTATATGCATGTGTTTTATCTTTTCTTGCCTTTAGCAGTTAATAAACTTACTCTTACCTTTAACTCAAGAAAGTCTGATCAAGTTGGCTCCTTCACAGAATCTCAGTGCAGAAGAGGCCCTTCAGCCCATTGGGTCTGCACTGACACTTGAGAAACACCTGACCTACCTACCTAATCCCATTTACCAGCACTTGGCCCATAGCCTTGAATGTTATGACGTGCCAAGTGCTCATCCAGGTACTTTTTAAAGGATGTGAGTCAACCCGCCTCCACCACCCTCCCAGGCAACGCATTCCAGATTGCCACCACCCTCTGGGTAAAAAAGTTTTTCCTCACATCCCCCCTAAACCTCCTGCCCCTCACCTTGAACTTATGTCCCTTCGTGACTGATTCTTCAACTAAGGGGAACAGCTGCTCCCTATCCGCCCTGTCCATGCCCCTCATAATCTTATACACCTTGATCAGGTCGCCCCTCAGTCTTCTCTGCTCCAACGAAAACAACCCAAGTCTATTCAACCTGTCTTCATAACTTAAATGTTTCATCCCAGGCAACATCCTGGTGAATATCCTCTGCACCCCCTCCAGTGCAATTACATCCTTCCTATAATGTGGCGACCAGAACTGCACACAGTACTCCAGCTGTGGCCTCATCAAGGTTCTATACAACTCCAACATGACCTCCCTACTTTTGTAATCTATGCCTCGATTGATAAAGGCAAGTGTCCCATATGCCTTTTTTACCACCCCACTAACATGCCCCTCCGCTTTCAGAGATCTATGGACACACATGCCAAGGTCCCTTTGTTCCTCAGAACTTCCTAGTGTCATGCTGTTCATTGAATACTTCCTTGTCAAATTACTCCTTCCAAAGTGTATCACCTCACACTTTTCAGGGTTAAATTCCATCTACCACCTATCTGCCCATTTGACCATCCCGTCTATATCTACCTGTAGCCCAAGACACTCAAACTCACTTTTAACCACCCGGCCAATCTTTGTGTCATCCACAAACTTATTAATCCTACCCCCCACATAGTCATCTATGTCATTTATATAAATGACAAATAATAGGGGACCCAGCACAGATCCCTGTGGTACGCCACTGGACACTGGCTTCCAGTCACTAAAGCATCCATCTGTCATCACCCTCTGTTTCCTACAACTAAGCCAATTTTGAATCCACCTTATCCAAATTACCCTGTATCCCATGTGCATTTGCCTTCTATATAAGTCTCCCATGTGGGACCTTGTCAAAGGCTTTGCTGAAATGAAAGGCTTTGGTTCAAAACCAGGACGGTTGGGTCTGGGAAAAAGGTATCCACGAAAGAAATCCTTTTCAGCTTAAATCTTGTGCAACCAGAGTGGGGGGGGCGATGAAAAAATGACAGGGAGCCAGTTTATCCCTCCTCACCCAGGGCATAACAATTTAGGGGGGTCCCAGCCTGGATCAACCTCTTTGGGGAACCTCACTTGGGGGGTGGGTTGTAACAAATTGGAGCGCTCGGCTGGGATTTTAATAAATTGGGGGCCTCGGAGTCTGGAATATTTTTTCTCACAAACGAAGCAAATGAATTAGACTGGGGAAATTAATTGTCCTTTTGAAACCAATTTTTTAGAAACAGCAAAATGACTTTCTTGAGTCCGTGCTACTGAAGTGTTAAGTTATCCACTTTTGATGCCAGTACCTTTCTAGCAGAACCAGAAGCAGTTACTTTTGAAGATGTAATAGTTCTGTTCCTTGAACAGTTAAAAGAGTCAGCGAGGCGTTTCGGGTTAGAATTTCAGCCAATAGCCAGAAAACCTGAAATTTTAAAAGGCCAATAGTCTATAGGTGGAAATTGTGGACAATGAAATGGATTAGCATTGCAGCAGAGAGATTAAAATTGGTGAAGTGGAAATTAGAATTTCAGGAAAGAGAAAAGTAAAGGGAATTTCAGGAAAGGGCATGAGGGGAAGAGAGAGAATTTCAGGAAAGAGAAAAGGGAGCGGAAAGGGAGTTTCAACTAAAACAGCTTAACTGAGGTGCAGGCATCCTGCTGGGTCCCTTGAAGGCGCCACTAGCTCGGACTTAAGGATTGAGTCAACACCCCTTTGTCCTTTTGTCTATGACATCTTTGGCAGTCTATTCTTTGCCTCCACCTATCACTGGCCCTCTATCCAGCTCCACCTGTCCCACCCCCTTCAAACAGCTTATATTTCACCTCCTTTCTCTATTTCCTTAGTTCTGATGAAGGGTCATACGGACTCGAAACGTTAACTGTATTCCTCTCCACAGATGCTGTCAGACCTGCTGAGTTTTTCCAGCTATTTTTGTTTTTGCATGAGGATTGAGGCTTCATCTAACCCCTAAGTTTGATGAAGCAAAGTTGGAAGCCTTCTTTATATCTTTCGAGCGGTTAGCACAGCAGTTAAAGTGGCCAGTCCAACAGTGGTCCTTATTACTGCAGAGTAAGCTTTCAGGGAAGGCTCATGAGCTTTACTCCCTCCTGCCTGAGGAAATTGTCACTGACTATGAGGCAGTAAAATGTGCTATATTAAATGCATACCAGTTAGTGCCACAGGAGTGCCATCAGGAATTCTGTGTCCTCAGGAAATGAGTTGACCAGATGGTCCTGGAATTTGAAAGGCTTAAGCATCTTGCTTTTGCCCAATGGGTGCGGGCATTTGGAACAGAAACCACTTACGAGAACCTCCGTGGAATAATTCTCCTTGAGCAGTTTAAAAACTCCCTACGCTTTCAAATAAGAACTAGAGGAGCAGGGGGTCAGAGGGGCCAGGCAGGCAGCCACACTGGCCAACAAGTATGAGCTGACCGACAAATCCTTGTTCCAGAACAGACCATCCCCAAGTCACCCCCAACCAACTGGGAAGGATAGAGGTGGGGGCAGGGAGGGGAGGGAGAGTGATAGGAAACTGAGCACCCATGGAAGAGATGGAAATTCGGGTGGCCTTCCTCAGGACAGAAATGGGGTTGCTGAGATGAAAAGTGAAGCCAAGAATCCTGTGTGTTTTAACTGCCGGAAGGTAGGGCACAACTGCTGGAGGCTACTGGAAAAACCAGTGGGATTTATCGGGGCACATACACCCCATGCAGAGATTTTGTATCCAAAGGAAGGGTGGCCACATTTCCCCAAGGTAAGGCGAGTAAGTCTGTAGTAATACTGAGGGATACAGGGGCCAACCAGACTCTACTGCTGGGAAAAGGCATGACCTTCCCACCAGGGAATGCCAAAAGTGCCAAGGTGCTGCTGAAGGGGGTTGAAGGAGGGTACATGCCCATTCCCCTATATCAGGTACATCTGGAGTGTGACCTTGTATCAGGGCCAGTGATCATGGGAGTCATTCACAGTTTGCCTGTGGACGGGGTCAACCTGCTCCTAGGCAATGATCTGGCGGGATCAAAGGAAATAGCATCCCCAGCGGTCTCAGAGAAGCCCATTGAGGCCAAGGAGGCTGAACAGCTGCAGGAGAAAGTGCCTGGTATTTTCTCTGATTGTGTGGTAACCCGGTCTATGGCCCAACAAACTCCAACAGAGGAAGCTGAAGTGGCACTGCAGGCAGAAGACCCTCTGATCTGGTTATCTGAAACTTTTTTGCATTACTAGTCTAGTAACAATACCACTTTGCTACTATCACCCAGTAATTTCTGCTGTTTAATTCTGATAGTGCTACAGAAATTTATAGGGCTGCAAATCTGATATCTGACCTACAATTCAAAAAGCAGCCTCTCTGACACTGGTCAGATTTGGGGTGGTGATGTTGGTACTTTATTAAAAATTGTTGATTTGGTGACTCCTATACCGATAGCTTCTAGTTTAGCACAAATGGAAACTCTGGGTTAGAAATACATCTGCTCTGATTTCTGAGTGCGGGGTCTGTGATTTGTGGTGTGCCCCATGATTGTTCAGATTGAGACACAAAATTGGTCTACACACCTCATCTGAATGATTTCAGTGCAGTAATCTGCACCTCCAGCACTGACTCCTCTTCACAGCGCTGCCAGAGTGCTCTACACACGGCAGTAGGGTGATCAGAAATCTGGTTTTGTGCTGGACTGTCCAGATTTTAATGCATCAAAGGCCTGTTCTGGTACACGATTGCCTTAGGCCCAGTATTTCAAAAGATTGCTGCCTCGTGCCATTCACAATGTCAAGCAGCCCAGCTGAGGGAAGGGCCTGTTCATTTTGTGGGCACAGGCTGACCAAGTCGTCATGAATCAGAAGTAAATGACAGCAAAGCCAACCAATTAGGGGCTGGGTGCTTTCAAACCTTCGCTCTATTGGCTAATTGTCGGCTCAACTTCTCATGATCATCTCCAGGTTGGTGAGTATACCCATGAACACAGGTCCTTTGCTTCTTTACCCCATTTAGATTAAGCTTCCTTATTTTTCTTACCAAAATGTGTCACCTTGCATCTATCTGTGTTGAAATTCATTTGCCAATTAGATGCTCGTTCTGCACGTTTATTAATATCTTCTTACAATTTATTGATGTCCTCCTCAGCATGGACTATCCTTCAAATTTCATGTAATCTACAAATTTAGAGATTTTGAGTTTGATTCCAAAGTCTAAACTTTCTTTCCTCTCCTGAAGCTGCTGATTCTTCTGGGCCTTGCTTCCCTAACACCCTGTGGCATTTACCCATGTGGCCATTATTCATGGGTGAGGCTAAACAGTGAATGTCAACAGGGGCTGGTCAACAGTGGCGCCATCATAGCCAATTCTGTCTAACCTATATCTACACACAAGGGGTTCCTGATTACAAATCAGGATTGGGAGCCCAAGTTGATTTTCCCACTCCCTTCCTGAAAGTAAGCATCCCAAATAGCAGAATCTATTGCCTCTTTGATTGATCCTCTGTCTTTTCATTTGTTTGAGCACTCCTGTTAATTTATTTCTACATCACTGTGGTGTCTTTTTTCCTACAGTTGACTTTACCACAGCCTATGTGTACACTAGCTGCAAGTGCAGTCAGCGGAGAGAAGAGATACACTTTAAAATGAAGCTTTGAAAAGTCAGCCACTAGCATGGTGTTTATGGGAAGGGCAGTAATGACAGGGTATTCTTGCTGAAGCTCGAATTATTGCCTCAGTGCCTGAACAAATAATCATTATTGTGTAGCTGCTTTACCTTGAGATTTTTAACATGTAAATCTAAAATTTCAAAACTCCAGGATCATTCATTTGCAGCATTTAAACAGTTAGGGTTACATTCAGGGCTGTCATTAAAACTAAAATAACACATCAATTTTTACATCCTTGTTTGTTTTTTAAATGCAAGTTGAGGAAAGATTTTTGATTAACAGTGCAACTGTTGATGAACATCAGGGGAACTGAAGCATGTGCTGGGATTGGGAAGTGCAGCCAATTGCTGAAGGCAGTCATTAATCCACTGACCTCACAGCTAACAGAGAGAGGGATTGTTAATTTATTAGTGTGGCAAGTTTTATGGGTGAAAGTACAGTGTGCAATCCAACATCATGAACAGTCCTTGTACAGGCTGAATTTCACTCCTGGAAACAAGTGTTTTGCTGTGATGTGATGATTATTACATAGGATATTTGACACAGAAACAGGCCATTTGGCACAGCCAGGCCATGACACTGTTTATGCTCCACTTGAGCCTTCCCATTTTTTCTCATCCAAACCTACCATTGTAATCCTCTATTCCCTTCTCCATCATGTACTCGTCTACCCTTTCCCTTAAATTCATCTATGTTATTCTCTTCAACCACTCCTGGTGATAGTGATTTCCAAATTATCACCACTTGTTGGGTGAAGAAGGTTCTTCCAAATTGTTATGACATGGATGATGTGTGCCAGGTGGACCAAATCCGCAAGGGAAATTTGGTCACGCTATCACAACGGTTTTGCAATTTGTATTTATTACAAGAAGATGTGAATTCAGAACTAATGAGTCCACCAGGACCTTTAGCGATTTAAAAAAAAATAAATTAAAATATTTATTAATGAAATAAAAGATTTCAAGCACATACATAAGACTACAATTACTTACTACTATAACAAATCCTAACATTCCTAATTGACCTGACTCCCAGTTACATATTCCCTTTAAGGCAACAGTCCAAAATAAATTTTAGATTTAAAACAAAATCAGCAAGTTAACATAGTACCCACTTGACAGTGGAATTCCAAATGGGTGTCTCCAACTTCAGTTACCTTCCTTAGCAGGCTTATGTACAAATGGCTGGCGGCTCCTTGAAGGCTGTTTCACACACTCCTGTTAGATCTTACATAGCCTTCCTTACATAGCCTTACATTCTCCTTTGTATATGTTTCTCTCTTTTTAATACGTAAATACTATTGTTCCATATGTCTTTGAAATTGTATCTTCCTCATAATATAAAAATGTTCATGTTGCCAACATTGTCAGTAACCTTTGGGGAAAATAAACACACTCCTTATTCTTGCTTATCTGGCTAGTTGTTAACAGAATAAGATCCCTTTGAAATCCAATAATCCCTTCATTTATCTAAAAATGCAAATTCCTTTCACATTTTACATCCTAAGCCAGCATCCATGTTTACTCTTTAGCATGTCGAGGACATTTCTATACCTAGCTTCTTTTGATGATTTCAAGCTTGCGTTCTACTTGGCTCCAAAATTAATCAAATCACATAGACAAACACACCCATAAACCTACTTCACATTAAAGCAGAAAAATATGAAAATTATTATACTTTCAAAACACAAATTCCCTTTTGGATTTCTTGATGATGTTCTTATATTGATGGCCTCTAGTTACATTCTTCCCCGCAAGAGGAGACATTCTATCTCTATCCACTCTATCACAAGCTTTCGTAATTTTAAAGATCTCTATTAAGTTGTCCTTCAACATTCTCCTTCAAGGCTGGTGACCCAGCCTGTCAACTCTTTCCTGATATGTATACTCATGTATTTCTGGTACCACATTTGCAAATCTTCTCTGTTCCTCTCTGGTGCCTGAACATCCTTTTTATGATATGGTGACCAGAACTGCCAGCAGTACTCTTAAGTGTGGCCTAACCAAATTTTGATAGAGTGTGAGAAATGGATGTTTTTAAAAATATTTTTGGGGAATATTGTGTTATTCTGTGGAAAAGGCTGTGTCTCTCTGTGAATGATTTAATTAAGCTGGGCAGAGATTAATAGGAGACAGATTGTATGAGGGGTTTAAACATATAAAGGAAAGGGGCCTTAGGTTTGCGGTACCAGTGACTAGGTTAGATCTAACATTTGCACTTTTAGATATGTTGAGAGTTTGTTTGGATATCAAAATGCAGTCAGAGGTACCAAGAAACATGTTTGCATCTTGCAGGAGTTCCATAGGTCAACAGTAGTGGGGATATTATGTTTTATTGTCCTGAAAGCAAAGACAAGATAGAAACATGAAAGATTTTATATTTAGAAGGATTTGAGTTCCAAAGAGGTGTGGAAACAATGGAACCTGAGATGAAAGGGGAAAAAAGTCATTTTGGAGTTACTGTGGAGTGCTATAGCTGGAGCTGCTGTTGAGCAGCAGATGAATTGGGAGCTTTTAGTTTTGGGCTGGGAGGAGATGCCATTTGAATCAGCCATCCAGTCAAGCCAGAGAAGTCTTGGACTGCACCAAACAGTTTTATTCTGAAGTTTGGATTCCACCATGCGGGAGAGAGTTGAGAGGTCATGTGGTATGCCTTGGGCAATATTACTGGATTTTTTTATAGTTAAACATCTATAAGGGAGTGTTGTCTGGAAGTTGTTTACTTGTAGGTCTGACCAAGTGGAGAGTCTTTTTGGGGAAATGTTTTGTAAGACTAATCTTAAGAGTGCAAGAGTGGCTTAGTAGCACCACTACTAACCGAGCTGGCTGAGTTCAAAAGGGCATAGATGCTAGACTGGGTCTGCAGCAGATGGTGAAGGAACCAACAAGAGGGAAAAACCTACTTGACCTCATCTCACCAACCTGCCTGCCGCAAATGTATCTGTCCATGACAGTATCGGTAGGAGTGACCACCGCACAGTCCTTGTGGAGATGAAGTCCCATTTTCACATTGAGGGTACCCTCCAACTTGTTGTGTGGCAATATCACCATGCTAAATGGGATAGATTATGAACAGATCTAGCAAATCAAAACTGAGTGTCCATGAGGCGCTATGGGCCATCAGCAGCAGCAGAATTGTACTCGAACACAATCTGTAACCTCATGGCCCGGCAGATCCACCAGTCTACCATTACCACCAAGCCAGGAGATCAAGTCTGGTTCAATGAAGAGTGCAGGAGGGCATGCCTGAAGCAGCACCAGGCCTACCTAAAAATGAGGTGTCAACCTGGTGAAGCTACAACACAGGGCTACTTGCAAGCCAAAAAGCAAAAGCAGCATGCGATAGACAGTGCTAAGCAATCTCACAACCAATGGATCAGATCTAAGCTCTGCAGTCCTGCCACATCCAGTCATGAATGGTGGTGGACAATTAAACAATTAACAGGAGAAGGAGGTTCCACAAATATTTCCATCCTCAATGATGGGGAGCTCAGCACATTAGTGCAAAAGATAAGGCTGAAGCATTTGGAACAATCTTCCGCCAGAAGTGTCGAGTGGATGATCCATCTCGGCCACCTCCGGAGGTCCCCAGCATCAAAAATGCCAATCTTCAGCCAAGTCGATTCACTCCACGTGGTATCAAGAAACGGCTGAAGGCACTGGATACTGCAAAGGCTATGGGCCCTGACTACATTCCAACAATAGTATTGCAGGCTTGTGCACCAGAGCTAGCTGCTCCCTTACCAAGCTGTTCCAGTACAGCTACAACACTGGCATCTATCCGGCTATGTGGAAAACTGCCCAGCTATGTCCTGTACACAAAAAGCAGAACAAATACAATGTGGCCAATTACTGCCCCATCAGTCTACTCTCAATCATCAGTAAAGTGTTGGAAGGGGTCATCAACAGTGCTATCAAACCACACTTACTAGCAATAACCTGCTCACTGATGCTCAGTTTGGGTTCTGCCAGGGTCACTCAGCTCCTGACCTCATTACAGCCTGAGTTCAAACCTGGACAAAAAGAGCTGAACTCAAGAGGTGAGGTGAGAGTGACTGCCCTTGATATCAAGGCAGCATTTGACTGAGTGTGACATCAAGGAGCCCTAACAAAACTGCAGTCAATGGAAATCAGGGGAAAAATCTCCACTGATTGGAGTCATACCTAGCACAAAGGAAGAGCCTGTCAGGAGTCACAAGGCACAAGTCAGGAGTGTGATGCAATACTCTCCACTTGCCTGGGTGAGTGCAGCTCCAACAACACACAAGAAGTTCAACACCATCCAGGACAAAACAGCTGGCTTGATTGGCATCCCATTCACCGCCTTCAACATTCAGTCCCTCCACCATCAAAACACAGTGACAGCAGTGTGAACCATCTACAAGATGCACTGCAGCAACTCATGAAGCCTCCTTCAAACAACACCTTCCAAGCCTGTGACCTCTACCACCTTGAAGGACAATGGCAGCAGGTGCATGGGAACACCACCACCTGCAAGTTCCCCTTTAAGCCACACACCATCCTGACTTGGAACTATACCGCCATTCCTTGAATATCACTGGGTCAAAATCATGCAACTCCCTTCCTAATAGCAGTGTGCATGTACTTACACCGCATGGACTATAGTGATTCAAGAAGGCAGCTCACCAGCACCTTCTCAAGGGCAATTGGGGATGGGCAATAAATGCTGGCCTAGCCAGCGACACCCACGTCCCATGATAGAATAAAGAAAACAGAGTTGAATGGTCTGAAATTAAGTGCTTGTAAATGTTAATGAGACAATTAGGATAGACAATAACAAAGGTTAAATAAATTTGAAAAACAGTACAGCCCAACAGAGGTAACATATCCTGAATTTAGCCTTTTTTGAGCTTTGGGTTTGATTCATGTCAGAAAGGAGGAAATTGTGTTAGCAAAACATCCAACAATGTAAGTTTTGTCTGGAGAAATTCTCTAGATTATCAGGAATGCAGATAATTGAAGTATTATAATATAGGTAGAGTACCGTTGTAAAAGGTCTGGGACTCCGTAGTAAACAGCATGACAGCATGGTTAAAAGACAGAACAGTGGTGCTACCTTGGGTTTCACATGGTAGGGCGGATGATGCCAAGTGGAATCCCACAGCAGTGGGCATTATCAGCGTGAGGGTTTGGGGGAGGAGGAGGGAGAGTGGCGAGGGAAGAGCTGAGTGTGGTCCTACAAGTGTCAGTATCAGACTGGGGCAGGCAGAGCATGCTTGCAGCCCGTGGTTCCCAGTCTATTTGAATGACCTGGATACTGAAACTAACTGTGTTCATCTCCGCAGATGCTGTCAGACCTGCTGAGTTTTTCCAGGTATTTTTTATTCTAGTTGTAAACTATATTTGCAGATGATGCTGAAATAGGCATAACAGTAGGGGAGGAAAATGCAGTTAATTACGGAAAGATTTAGCTCAATTATTTTAACAATTGAAATTTAACAACAAATGTTACACACTGGGTGATAAAATGAGCAATAGTTATACAATGTTTCTAGATAATGCAGTCATGTCATTAACAAAGCTAATTGAATGCCAGTATATATTGCCACAACATGTAACGATTTTGCTGAGGCTTTACATTGCATGGTCTGACCTAGATTTGCCAATTCTCCCAGATCGTCAGGGGGTCTCCTGGAATGGAAAATAAATCTCCAGGACACTGCTACTAGCAACCTGGGGGAAAAGTAGAGGTCTGCACCTGTAGTTTGTACCTGTGAACCTACTTTGCCTACTTAAGTAACAATTCAGGTTCTCAGAAATTCAACAGCACCTCTCAAGTCAATGACTTCCATCAGCCAGAAAGACAGCAGGCGTAAGGGCACACCATCACCCTCAAGATCCCCTCCAAGTCACACGCCATCGTCATGTAGACATGTGTTACCATTTCTTCATTGTTACTTGGTCAAAGGAATTCCCTAGCTAACAGCACTGCAGGAGTACCTTTGTCACATAGACTGCAATAGTTCAAAATGCAGGCTTACCACCACCTTCTCAAAGATGACAGATGTGAAATAAATGCCAGTCGTGTCGGTGATACTCACATCCCAAAAATAGGTTGTTTAAAACTTCTTGCACCACAGCTGTGAGCACAAAACAACAAGGCAAAGACTATAGGGGACACAACCTCAATAAGGCAAATGCGAAACATTTTCAAACTGTGGGAAAGTGACATGTGATCAGACATCATGTGATCTGCACTAGAAAGTCAGATGCCACATGATCAAATCCCCAGGATTATACTCACTGAGAGTTAACAATCTTCTTCTGAGCCCACCTAGAGAACTGTATCAAATTTTGGTCACATTGAAAAAACACACAGAAGTGGACTTGAGTGAGTGCAGAGGACAGAAATAAAACATCCCAATGTAAAAATGTTGGGCTGTGAAGGAAGATTTGACATTAAGAGTGAATGAGCTCACGTATGGGTGAGATCAATTTTGTTGACCGAATGGCCCTTTCTCGTTTTTTTTATTATTTGTTCTTAGGACATGAGCTTTTATTACTTATCCCTAATAGTTCTTAAGAATTTTGCGGCTCCAAAGTCAAAACTGAATACTGAGAAATCTCAATTTTCACCTTAGTTTACAAACTCTTGGTCTGGGAGTCTGGTGAGAAAAGATGGGTAGGGGAGTATACATTCAATTGCTGATGATGGACATGGAGCATTCATGCAGAGATCTGAATTTAGAACACATTTTGTCTCTTGCGTCTGCCCCCTACCCCTATATTTTGCATAATTTTCTTTGACAAAGTTCTATTGCATTTCTTTCAAAAATGTAAAAAATAATCAAAAACTTGCTGGTTTACCAACAGGACTGGAAGCAGAAAGGGGGAATCCTGGGGTACATCAATAACAACAGTTGCCTGGTCTTTGTGCCTCAGATCTCACCAGCTGCCTCAGTTAGGCACAGACAATAAGAGCTTTCAGGTTTCAGTTACAATTATTACAAAACACTTTATCATTGTACAAGCTCCCAGCCACTTCAATAATCTTATGGCAGTGGATAATTGGGGGATTGGAAAGACCGTAAAAACACGGACAATTTCACTGCTCAACAGCATTCACTGCCACAGCCAACCCAAAATGACAATGGTTTCAATCCCTGCCGTTAGGACGGTTAGTTGTGATGCTTCTATAAGTGAATCAGCGCCAGGGAGAAGAGCTGGTCTTCAGCACCAGAGTTAACCAAAAGCTGTGGCTAAAGCCCCCCATTTAATCAAAGTTTCTGTCCAAAATTACACTGTTATCTCTTTACTTGGATTCTATCCCTAACTGCAATATCCATAAAACTCATCATCTCCATGTGATACCTTTCAATGCTCACATTTGTACTGGTTGTAACAGATCAGCAGCCAGTGTATTGGGTGTGAATTGACATGTCGACTAATCTCATGTGGGCCTGCAAATTCCTACAGCCAGTTTCCTAAAGGAAGGGGCTGCAGCTCAGCGAAAAAGAGGACAGAACTGGCTGGAGCCATCCTGAAAAATATTCATATTATCCTAGCAGTTCTTGGGGAGGGATCCAACTGTCACAGGCAGTTACATTGAAGAGTCCCAAACAAAAGCAATGGCAGAGCAGTATGTGAATGCTTGCCCTGGAAAGGTTGCTGTCACTGTCCTTCTTGCCTTTTCCAGCTCGAGTTTTCTGCTTTGGTTCTCGTCAACATAAGCTAACCAGGATCACAAACCAGGATCATCTCCGCAGATGCTGCCAGACCTGCTGAGTTTTTCCAGGTATTTTTGTTTTTGTTTTGGATTTCCAGCATCCGCAGTTTTTTGCTTTTATCACAAATCTTCCTTCAGAACAGCCGATATTTACTCAAGCTCACAACTATCTGTTCCATCTAAACTAATTTAAATTATTCCCAGCAGCCAGTTAGATTCAAATGGCAGACAGCCTTGATGGGAAAAGTGTGGTTCTGTCTATGACTGGCTCAATTTTAACCGCATTCCTAAACCTATTACCTCAAAACCTCTAGTGGCCCTGATCACACTATCACTGTACACCCATGGTCTCATTTCTACAGTCACTGTATTTTCTGCAGTATCACCTTCTTGTCACTGTACTTTTTGTGGTCTCATCTCCAATGCCACTGTATTTCCTATGGTCTTACCTCACTGTCACTGCAGTCCATGTGATCTCGCCCCAGCTCTCTCTATACTCCCCATCATCTTTTTTTTAACTATTTGTTCATGGGATTTGGGCTTCACTGGCTAGACCAGCATTTATTGTCCATCCCTAATTGCCCTGGAGAAGATGGTGGTAAACTGCCACCTTAAATCGCTACAGTCCATGTGATGTAGGTACACCCACTGTGCTGTTAGGGAGGGAATTCCAGGATTTTGATGCAGCGACAGTGATGGAACAGCGATATACTTCCATGTCAGAATGGTGTGCGGCTTGGAGGGGATCTTGCAGATGGTGGTGTTCCCATGCATCAGCTGCCCTTGTCCTTTTAGGTGGTAGAGGTTGCAGGTTTGGAGGGTGTTGTTGAAGGAGCCTTGGTGAGTTTCTGTATCTTGTAGATGGTACACACTGCTGCCACTGTACGTTGGTGGTGGAGGGAGCGGATGTTGAAGGTGGTGGGTGGAGTGCCAATCAAGTGAGCTGCTTTGTCCTAGATGGTGTTGAGTTTCTTGAGTGTTGTTGGAGCTGCACCCATCCAGGCAAGTGGACAGTATTCTATCAAACTCCTGTCTTGTGCCTTGTAGATGGTGGACAGGTTTTGGGGAGTCAGGAGGTGAGTTCCGTGCCACAGAATTCCCAAACTCTGATCTGTTCTTGTAGTCACAGTATTTATATAACTGATCCAATTCATTTTCTGGTCAATGATAACCCCAGGATGTTGATAGTAGAGGATTCAGCGATGATAATGACATTGAATGTCAAGGAGAGATGGTTGGATTCTCCCTTGTTGGAGATGGTCAATGCCTGGCACTTGTGTGGCGGAAATGTTACTTGCCACTTATCAGCCCAAGCCTAAATGTTGTCCAGGTCTTGCTGAATATGGGCACAGACTGCTTCAGGATCTGAGTCGTCACGAATGGTGCTGAACATTGCGCAAACATCCACGAACATCCCCACTTCTGACCTGATAATGGAGGGAAGGTCATAGATGAAGCAGCTGAAGATGGTGGGCCTAGGACAGTACTCTGAGAAACTCCTGCAGTGATGTCCTGGGACTGAGATGATTGACCTCCAACAATCACAATCATTTTCCTTTGTTTTGGTATGACTCCAACCAGTGAAGAGTTTTTCCTCTGATTCCCACTGACTCCAATTTTGCTAGGACTCCTTGATGTCACACCCAGTCAAATGCTGCCTTGATGTCAAGGGCAGTCACACTCACCTCCTTTTGAGTTCAGCTCTTTAATCCATGTTTGGACTGAGGCTGTAATGAGGTCAGGAGCTGAGTGGCCCTGGTGGATCCCAAGCAGAGTGTCAGTGAGCAGGTTATTGCTGAGTAAGTGCCGCTTAATAGCACTGTCAATGACCCCTTCCATCACTTTGCTGATGATCAAGAGTAGACTGACGGGGCAGTAATCGATCTCACTCTCTCTGTTCCTTTGCAGTCTCACCCAAAACTGCCAATGTACTCCCCATGGACTTCCCCACATTGTCCCTGTAATCCTGGGGGACTTGCCCATTGTGCCTGACATCTCACGCCAATTGCCACCACATACCCTCCTCATGGCCTGTCCTCGTCCTACTATTCCTGCAGTCCCAGCCCACCATATCCTCAACAGTTTAAAATAATTACTAAAATGCATAGACAGTTTCTGTGAAAATAGACTTTATTTCAGTAAAAACATTTCTATGTAGAAACAAAGGAAAAGCATTTAACAGTAAGGGCTTGGGCCCTGTTCACAAGTGCACTCCATGCAGAGCACAGCCGGACTCGATCCCAATGATGCATGCAAAACAAGAGGTGAAAATATTTATAAATGTCACAGTCATATAAACTCTTCTGTACAAAATCTTGACTGTATATTACAAAGTGGCGTGCTAGAATTTAAACATGATGGCAATTCTTTAAGGTATGAAAATAAGTTCTGTTTTAAGTTTGACAGCTGCTCAGGAGCCTGGAACACAGAATATGTATGTGCACAAACTCAGGGTGTCAGCTGAAAACTGGCAGGGTATTGTGGCTTGGCATCTGAAAATCTGTTTTCATGCTTAGAAATCCATTAAGCTGTCTTTCTTGAATAAGGCAGAGGACAAACCTTACCATTACTCGCCTTTAGCAACGCAATGGATCAGATCTCAAAATACAAGGATACTTTCCACATTAGTGGTTTCAGACAAAGTTGTTATCTTCTGGCTGGATTTTGGACAGACTGTTTGGAAATTTCTAACATGCAAACAGGACACCAGAAGTCTGATGTCTGACACGGAACAACATGTTTCCATTTACTTCTATATCTCATGACATGGAGACATTTTTAAAAAACTTTTTAATCAATTTTCATCAATAACAATGCAAATATTAGAACACCAGCCCTGATTGTGAATCCCTGCCCTGCACCATTTTGGACTTGGTAAATGGTGACAACCCTAGATACAAACTGATTGCCGATATAAGTCAACAGAACTCACCAGCGTGCAACCCCAGAAAGACACTAATCAGTGAGACAACATCTGGTAATAAACTGGTGGTCATCTATTGGTTACATTGCAATTCCATTGTCACTCGGGTTCCTATTCATCATAACTGGTCAGTGGATCCCTGACATATCTCTGGCCACAGAGCCACTACCTATCTGACTCTGAAGTTTATGAAATGCAGAGATTAATACCTCTGCAAAGCTTAAACAATATTGCCATGTAGCTACTTGAAGAGAACAGCTCTGTGCTATTAAGCAGTCACTGGAGCATCAATGCATGAACAATATTAATCACGCCTGCTGACAGTTGCAGATGAGGTGAGCTGAAGCTAGATATTTCCAGTACGCTGAAAATTCATGGAGTGTATTTATTATCACCTGTATAAAGGCATTCTCTTCTGATGGTTTATATAGTGCTCAGCAAGTACTCAGTGTGGATAAGAGCTTCTGGCCAAGCTTTCTTTCAACTGCATCATTGCAAACACTGGTGACTTAAGTAAAAGATCTCAAAAGGCAAAGGGATGGTGGAAGCTTCTTTCGGTTTTGCAGTAGAAAGGATTCTGCATCGGTGGATGTGATCCCTGTTTGATGTTAATAATTTCTCTCAGTTTCCAATCATTTCCAAGGTCCACGATCATCTCAAGTGATTTACTGGATTCAAGGTGGAAGTTGCTCTCTATTACTAGAGGTTGAATGGGAGTTACTCTCTGTTATTGGATCCCAGATGGGAGTTACTCTGTTATTGGATCCCAGATCAGAGTTACTCAATTACTGGATCCCAGGTGGGAGTTACTTGCTGCTACTGGATCCCAGATGGGAGTTTCTTGCTGCTACTGGATCCCAGTTCCAAGTTACTCTCTTTTACTAGATCCCAATCTTTTGAACAGTTTCTTTCCTTTGGAAAAAAAACCCTTTTTTTTCTTGTTATTGGAGATGTTTTCACTGCATCCCTGATTGTCCAAACTCAGTCCTGTGACAGCAGGATAGTCAGTTACTGGCAAAACTGGACTCAAAACGTCTGCTTCATCTGAGTTCAGCTGATGGAAGAAAAGTCAGAACAAAAGTTATTGATATAATACAGGGGAGAGTAAGAAACACACTTCACATTACACACTCGTTGCCACCTCAACACACACTTCAAACAGAAGACAAACTATATTGCCTCTAAACTCTGCTGATTCTGTCCTTATGCCAATAACTAGTTATGCTGCTGCTTAGATGTTCAGACCCTGTAAACCTGGTCACAATCACCCTCGTTCCATCCATTATCACTCTTCCAAAAGAGACTGAATCTCTGTTCAAAGACTGGCAGATTTTTTATTTACACAGCAACTTATCACCCTTCTCAGAAATGTACCCAAGTGCTTCACAATTAAATTGTCATTGAGAAACGTCAAAACTTTGATATTTTATACACAGCAAGACCTCATTCCAGCAATGAGATGGATGACCAGTTGATCTTCGTGCAGCAATAGTGTTTGAGGGAAATATTAGACAATATCAGAAGCAGACCCTGTTCTTCTTTGAATGGTGCCGCGTTGTTTTTAATATCGACTTGAGCCATAAAGTAATTCAGCCCTTTCAGTAATCAAGATTGGCTTCAGTCTTGTATTAATCCTGTATCCCACACCCACCTGCCACAATCTCCTCCACTATGGCCTTGATTAGCAGAAAAGGATGAACATTCATTCCTAAGTTTAGTTCAAAGTCAAGGGCAGAATTGGTTGTCAATTCTCTGTGGTCCCCCTGAGCCACGTGTGCCAGCTAACGGTAACTGTGCTTCTGATGTTCCTTCACTTCTCCCACACAAACACAATCTGTTAAGGCTTCAGTCCTCCTTTTGCTGATCATTTATGGCTCTGGAAAGATTAATTTTTTTCTTATCTTGAAAGCTTGGAACCTTAATTGAGTTACTTTTAAAGCTGATGTTTCAGTGTAGAACAAAAGCAAAGCTAATCATGGGTATGTATGTATAATGTGGCTTCACTGCAGCTGATACACTTTTGTCTCATAAGCATTTCTGTTCACATGCCTTCCTGCATTCTGATTTTTAAACTACAAAATTGGCCAGGAATTGACAAATGAGGACTTGAGAAACACTTACCGCAAATTTAGTATTCATTTTGTTCGACTGCTCTGAAGATTTTAATTTAACAATATTTACATTTTAACATGAACTGATTTGATTTTAGTTAACTATCTAAAGAGAAATGTTCACATTAATGATTACAGATTGGGAGTATGTCAGCTCTCAATAGGACATTGTCTCTCTTCCACGTTGGTCTTGCATCAATCTTGTAGATAATACACTGGCTTCCAATGCAATTTAAGGAACTGAGACGCATACATGTGAGCAAACAAAAAAAGATTTGCTCACATTAATTCATTGAGATTAAACGGAATAACATGTTTTAAAAGCTGCCACTGCTGAAGGAATAGGGATATGGAATTTGTATTGTTCCCATTAATCTGAATATGATGGAACTGCACATTTCTTGTCATTCTCTTTATTCTCACCTTTGCTGTACTTTACCCTTCTGTCATAGCCACTCTCTCAAAAAGGGCAAACAGAGGGGGAAAACGGGAAAGGAGGCAAAGATTGGAAGATGGGGCAGAGCTGCCTCATACCCTGTCCAGCCAAATAACAGATTGCTACAAAACCAGTGGTACGAGTGTTGCCCTATGATGAGCTGATCAGAAGTATGAGGCACCAAGTAACATAGAAAGTGTCCCAGTTGCCTCAGACAGACATAGGCAATCCACTGACTGGCATCTCAGATGATGAGATTGATTGCTATGATTAGTCAATAACACCATTTTTGTTGCATCATGTGTCTACCAGGATTACTGCGGTGAGCTAGATGAACCTTGGTCTTTTCTGTCTAACAATTCCTGTTCTGCATACTAAGACAACCGGCACCACCATACGTTCTATAATGATATTATCATTCTGAATAATCCTTTAACATCTCATTTGATTTGACAGATAAAACAACATGTATGATGCTGAATCACAAGCCCAGGGCTTTTCTCATGGGTCTTGACAACTGTGAGCCAGTGTAGTCACTTATCAGTGCTTATTAATCAAAAAGCGATGGACTGAACAATGTTAGCCAGTCACAACTGGATCATGCAAAGCAAGCAAGAAGCTATTGTTAACCATGACCCAGAATAAATCAACGTCTTATCTTACCAACAGGAGTCACATAACACTGTCAACAACTTATACTACTGAAGATACCTCTGCTGTCAGATCTTCTGTACCTCACATTCCAGCTACTGCTGCAGCATAACCATCTCCCCCTCATCAGTCGACATCCTCCCTTCCAGTTCTCCAGGTGACTCACCAATAGAGAAGAAAATATAATAGTAAACCAGGTTTGAAAGCTGATTACATACAACTGTATTACTCCCTTATCTATTAAATTCCTTTATATTGGGAAGATGAGAACCATCAAATTAATTTGAATGAACTTCAACTGCTTCCTCTTCTGATCCATTCACACTGATGGGTAATGCAACTCCACCTGTCTAGTCAGCAAAATACTGGAGGCAATGCCAGGATGAATGGCAATCCAGGAGGAACCAGCTAATAGGAGTGAGAAATCTAACTACTGCTGACTCAAGGGTGAGAAGTAAAAATAGAAAATGCCAAAAATTACTCAGCATATCAGGCAACATCTGTTGAAAGAGAAACAAAATTACAGTTTCAGGTTGATGACCTTCCAGCATTTTCCATTTTTATTTCAGATTTCCACATCCGTAGTATTTTGCTTTTGTACTAAAAACATAAACATGGAAACGTAGAACAACAGCAGCAGGTGTAAGTCATTTGGCCATTCGAGCCTGCTCCACCATTCAATATGATCATGGCTAATCCTCTGTCTCAACACCATACTCCAGTTCTCTCCCCATACCCCTTGATGCCTTTAGAGTCTAGAAATCTATCTATTCCTTTCTTAAATAAACTCAGTAACTTGTCCTCCACAACCTTCTGTGGTGGAGAATTCCACAGGTTCACCATCCTCTGAGTGAAGCAGTTTCTCCTCATCGTAGTCCTAAATGGCCTACCCCATATCCTGAGACTGTGATCCCTCATTCTAAACCCCCAAGCCAGCGATAACATCATCCCTGCATCCAGTCTGTCCAGCTCTGTCAGAATCTTATATGTTTCAATGAGATCCCCTCTCATTCTTCTAAACTCCGGCGAATACAGGCCTAATCTCTCCTCATACGACAATCCTGCCATCCCAGAAATCAGTCTGCACTCCCTCCATGGCAAGTATATCCTTTGTTAGGTAAGGAGACTAAAACTGCACACAATACTCCAGGTGTGATCTCACCAAGGCCCTGTACAGCAGCAGTAAGACATCCTTCCTCCTGTACTCAAGTCCTCTTGCGCATAACATGTCCTATTATAGCTAACCTGAGTGTGAGTGATACAGCCAAGCACATCTATTAATCCAATCTGTTATCTAGCATTACTGCAGGTGAAGTGCACACATCAAGTCCTACTTTGCAGCCAGTGCAAAGGACAGAGCCAAAAGAGCATAACACCGGCAAATCTGCCAAAATATTGCCCTTAATCTGATACAAGTGATTTCATTACATTTTTAATTTTTTTTTGTGAATCACAAAGAGAATCCCAAACCTTTTGGCCATGCTCCATGATTCTGCAGTTGCTTTTTATTCTAAGAATGGTCTGAACTTGGGGTACCTTGTGCTGATGCTCACAATCAGCTTTGAGAGCTACAGAGCTCTGGCACCTTGCACTATTATATATATGGTGAGCAGTACATCCTCCTAACAGCTGAATATGTTTATGCCCAGCAGAGGGGCAACTCAGAATAGGAAGTTATTGGGAATGGGGACTGGAGCTGCACCAACTCAGGCGAGAGCTATCCAGCTGCATCTGAGCTACCCTCAGGAATTTAAGTATATTCCTGGAAACTTGGGACCTGAGCACATCTGTGCACCCTGGAAATCTGCCTACATCTCCAGGATTTAACTTAACCACACCACTAGCTATCTCTGCAGCAGATATTTAACCGTACCTTTTCACCATGAATGTGTCTAACTGTATCCCAATCACAAATCTCCTAATTATGCCTTTTTAGGATTATCCTGGCATTATACCATTGCTAAGAGGGCAACTGGCCAACATACTCTCAGATGTTCACCTGTGCCACTCTTGATCTGTTTATGATAGCTATGGGCAATGGGTTTGAGAATGGCTCTGTATGATATACCCTCTCACCCTATGAGGAAGAATTATCTTCTGGCTTTGACTTAGCCCCTTCCTCTTAGCACAGCAGCTTGGATCACCAAGTTGATGACTGGGGAATCAGAGCACAGACGATATGTAGCCTACTGGATTACTGGTTACATTATCCTGAAGTGCAGGTTCATTAAGCGAAAAGTAAACCAGAAAGGAGCAATGGAGGTTGTTAAACTTCGACTGAGGTACAAAGAATGTTGTACTATTTAGAAATATTTCCCAATATTGGGATGGTTCCTGTAACTCTGTTCTTTGCACTCGTGCTGTGATTACTGCAGAAATGCAGCTCCTTCTGGTGTGCATGCTGCAATGCAAATGACAGTGTCTGAAAGCTGCAGCAGTATCTTCAGTAACATAAACTTACAAGCCTCCCGGATGCTAATTACCGCTTGAAATGAACAGTCTTCCTCTGTTGCCATGGAAAAAGGTAGAGAAACAGAAATATTATAATAAAAGAAAGTGAAACAACTAATACAAGTGAGTAAATGAACAAAAAGGTTTTAATAAGAACAAGCTTCTCCAATCAGGTCTTAGTACCACACAGCAAGAGTCATTATCTGCTGGCAATACAGCTCAGCCAGCTCATTATCTGCTACAATGAACTGAACACCTGCAGAGTTTGAACACTTGGATAAAGGATGTAGAATTCTTGTACTAAAACCCATAAATTTACTGTTTTCAAAAAAAAGTTTAAAGTGACAACTAAAATGTAAAGACTGAGAGAAAATAAAATATATATAATTTATGTATTATCCATTAAAAATGGAGCATGATCACAACTTTCCAAAGGTGCTGCACATCTGGGTGATAATATTGAATATAACATTATGAGACTTATCATAACACAGCCAGTTGATGCAAAAGTAAGAAACTTACCTTTAGAATCGCACAAAGGGAAAAAGAGGTTTTCAAAGAAAATGGCAGCAATAAAAAAGCTTAAAGTCTGTAGTAAATATAAGAAAGTGTTGTGCACCTTAAAAAAACATCAAAATGTTTGACTTAGGAAAAATCGAAAGGTTAGTTTACACACCTACTTAAATGGTAGTCAAAACCTGCAAATAGGTATCAGACTACAGCCAAAGCTACCAAGTCTTCTTTAGGAAGCACAAAGCCTCACAGATTTAACCTAGCCAAAAGAAAATGCATTTACCACCCCCACTGACTGAAATGATCTTCCCCCTTCCTGTTTCTTTCACCTTTCCCTGACCTTATGCCCTTCCCTCTTTTTTTCAATTTTCCATCCCCTCCTCTTCAGTCCATTTGTTCCTCTCACTCCCTTTGCCCTCTCTACTACCCATGTATCCCTTCCCTTCACCCCATCCCAAGTTCCACTCCCCTCTCCTCATGCTCTGCCCTGCCCTCGTGCTCTCTTCCCAACCCATTTCTCTTCCATCTTTTCTCCGTTCCTTACTTTGGTTCAATTACCTCTGGACCGCTAATCCTCCTTCACCTGAAAAGTGCCCTTGGTCTTGACTTCCTACATGCAGAGCCCAGTAGAAGTGTTATATAGTTGGTCAAATATTTCACAACAGGAGTGTACAATTTGTATTTTACACAACACTGCATCGGTTGGTCTTACCGGTTTTTCCTTATGTGCTACAGTTGGAGGAGGTTTTGACATGGTATTCCCAGCAGCTGCCTCCACTGTCTCCTCCACAGTGATCAGCTCCAGGAAGTTGGATGGTGCAAGTCCATGTAATCCATTTAGGTCACCCTAAAATGGCAAAACACAGAAACCTATTACATATGGCTCAAGCTACTGTACCAGTCACGTGACTGAGTGCAGACAAGATTCAAATATTTGTGCGAGGGGGAAATTTAGGATTAAAACAACCAACCTAATAAAATAGGTGTGTCTGAACTGCCCTCAAGTCTTTGGAAACTCAGGTTTAGTGACGTTTTTGTTGTTTGCTCTGATTTGCTTTGTCATATTTTTGTGGTCCTGAAGTTTGGGAAGGGCCGGTTTTAGCACTGTTACCTCAATTCTAAACTAAAATACTAAGTTCAGTTAGCATCAACAACTTGAAACATATTAATGGGAGCAGAAATTTAAATTCTCTATGCAGCATGCGAGGCAGTGTGGTTTTCACCTAACTGGCCTAAGAAGACAAAAGCATTGAAAACTGCTTTGAACATTCCTTTACCAAGACAAGCTGGCACTATTAGTCTACCTAATATGGGTGGCCTAATATAGAACAGGAGGATCCACGTCACAGGGAACAATCCTCAGGCCAGGAATACCTGCAGTGACAAATAAAAACAAAAAAACTCTAATTTTTTTTTGTCGTTTACAGGATATGGACTTCGCTGGCTGGGCCAGCCTTTATTATCCATCCCTAATTGTCCTTGAGAAGGTGGTGGTGAGTTGCCTTCTTGAACTGCTGCAGTCCATATGGTGTAGGGAGGGAGTTCCAGGATTTTGACCTAGCGACAGTGAAGGAACGGCGATATATTTCCAAGGATGGTGAACGGCTTGGAGGGGAACTTCCAGGTGGTGATGTTCCCATGCATCTGCTGCCCTTGTCCTTCTAGATGGTAGCGGTCGTGGATTTGAAAAGTGCTGCCTAATGAGTCTTGGTGAATTTCTGCAGTGCATCTTGTAGATGATATACACTGCTGTCACTGTTCAATGGTGGTGGAGGGAGTGAATGTTTGTGGAAGAGGTGCCAATCGAGCGGGCTGCTTTGTCCTGGATGGTGTCAAGCTTCTTGAGTGTTGTTGGTGCTACATTCATCCAGGCAAGTAGAGGATATTCCATCACACTCCTGACTTCTGCCTTGTAAATGGTGGACAGGCTTTGTGGAGTCAGGAGGTGAATTAATCGCCGCAGGATTCCTAGCCTCTGACCTGCTCTTGTAGCCACAGAATTTATATGGCTAGTCCTGTTCAGTTTCTGGTCAATGGAACCCCCAGGGTGTTTATAATGGTGGATTCAGCAATGGTAATGCCATTGAATGTCAAGGAGCGATGGTTGGATTCTCTCTTGTTGGAGATGGTCATTGCCTGGCACTTGGTGGTGCGAATGTTACTTGCCACTTATCAGCTTAAGCCTGGATATTTTCCAGGTCTTGCTGCATTTGGACATGGACTGCTTCAGTGTCTGAGGAGTCACGAATGGTGCTAAACATTGTGCAATCATCAGCGAACATCCCCATTTCTGACCTTATAATGGAAGGAAGGTCAATGATGAAGCAGCTGCAGATGGTTGGGCCTAGGACAGTACTCTGAGGAACTCCTGCAATGATACCCTGGAACTGAGCTGAATGACATCCAACAACCATAACCATCTTCCTTTGTGCTAGGTATGACTCCAACCAGCGGAAACTTTTCCCCCCTGATTCCCATTGACTCCAGTTTTGCTAGGGCTCCTTGATGCCACACTTGTTCAAATGCGGCCTTGATGTCAAGGGCAGTCACTCTCACTTCACCTCAGGAGTTCAGCTCTTTTGCCCATGTTTGAACCAAGGCTGTAATGAGGTCAGGAGCTGAGTGGCCCTGGCAGAACCCAAACTAAGCGTCAGTGAGCAGGTTATTGCTAAGCAAGTGCCGCTTGATAGCACTGTTGATGACCCCTTCCATCACTTTACTGATGATCGAGAGTAGACTGATGGAGCGGTAATTGGCGAGGTTGGATTTGTCCTGCTTTTTGTGTACAGGACATACCTGGGCAATCTTCCACGTAGCCGGGTAGATGCCAATGTTGTAGCTGTACTGGAGCAGCTTGGCTAGGGGTGCAGCAAGTTCTGGAGCACAAGTCTTCAGTACTATTGCCAGAATATTGTTAGGGACAACAGTCTCTGCTGTATTCAGTGCCTTCAGCTGTTACATGATATCACGTGGAGTGAATCAAATTGGCTTGAAGACTGGCATCTGTGATGGTGGGGACCTCTGGAGGAGGCCGAGATGGATCATCCACTTGGTGCTTCTGGCTAAAGATTGTAGCAAATGCTTCAGCCTTCTCTTTTGCACTGACGTGCTGGGCTCCCCCACCATTGAGGATGGGGATATTTATGGAGTCTCCTCCACCAGTGAGTTGTTTAATTGTCCAGCACCATTCACGGCTGGATGTGGCAGGATTGCAGAGCTTAGAAACGATCCATTGGTTGTGAGATCACTTAGCTCTGTCTATCACTTGTTGCTTATGCTGTTTGGCACTCAAGTAGTCCTGTGTTGTAGCTTCACCAGGTTGACACCTCATTTTTAGGTATGCCTGGTGCTGCTCCTGGCATGCCCTCCTACACTCTTCATTAAGCCAGGGTTGATCCCTTGGCGTGATGGTAATGGTAGAGTGGGGGATATGCCGAGCCATGAGGTTACAGATTGTGGTTGAGTACAATTCTGCTACTGATGATGGCCCACAGGGCCTTGTGGATGCCCAGTCTTGAGCGGCTAGATCTATTCTAAATCTATCCCATTTAGCATGGTGGTAGTGCCACACATTACTCAGCAGATCACGCAGCATTGGTGGAAAGAAACAGAGGCAATGTTTGAGGTTGATGACCCTTCATCAGAACTGAGGAAACATGGGACTATAATAGGTTTTGAGCGAATGAAAGGGGGGAAGGAAGAACAAAAGGAATGTCTGTGATAGGGTGGAGCGCAGGAGAAATTAAATGACTAAAAAGTTTCCTGGTACAAAGCCAAAGAAAATGGTATGGGTAGGGTAAAGAAACAAAAGATATGTTCAACTGAGGTGTGAATGGCTGGATGTCTGTTCTCTGAATGTAAAGTGAAGGAAATAAGGAAAGAAATGAGAAAAAACTGTACCAGCAAAAAAGAGATGAAATAAAAAGGAGGCAGAGGTTATGATCTAAAATTGTTGAACTCATTGTTGAACCCAGAAGCATGTACATTGCTGAGTCAAAAGATGAGGTGCTATTCCTTGAGCTTGCATTGAGCTTCATTGGAATACTGTAGCAGGCCAAGAACAGAAAGGTCAAAGTGTGAGCAAGGTGGAGAATTAAAATGACAAATGGCAGGAAGTTCACGGACATGCTTGTAGATTGAACGGAGCTCACCCAGTCTGTGTCTGGTCTCCCCAGTGTAGAGAGGACCGGGTCATAAGCAGTGAATACAGTATGCAAATTGAAAAGCACAATTATATTGCTGTTTTTCTGGAAACTGCTGCAGTCTGTGCTGGTACACCCAAAGTGCTGTTAAGCAGGGATTTCCATGATTTTGACTGAATGTCAATGATGGAACAACAATATATTTCCAAGTCAGAAAGTTGTATGACTTGAAGGGGAACTTTGAGGGCTGTGTGTTCCTATGCGCCTACTGCCCTTGTCCTACTAGGTGATAGAGGTCACAGGTTTGGAAGGTTTTGCCAAAGAAGCCTTGGCGAGTTGCTGCAGTGCATCTTGTAAATTGTACACAGTGCAGCCACGGTGAGCCTATGGTCGATGGAGTGGAATGTTTAAGATGGTGGATGGGGTGCCAATCAAGTGGACTGCTTTGGCCTGAATGGTGTTGAGCTTCTTGAGTGTTATTGGAACTGCACACATCCAAGCAAGTGGAGAGTATTCCATCACACTCTTGACATGTGGTTTGTAGATGGCAAAGGCTTTGGGGAGCTAGGAGGGCAAGTTACTCGCCGAAGGAAGTCTGCGCAATTGTATAGATAGCATGAAGGGATAGTTTGGGGCTGGCTTTTCTGAGCTGACACTCCAATACATTAAGATACTGCTAGATACATTTGCACATACTCACATAATAGAAACCGTCCTCATCCATGTCCCCGTAAACATTAATGATGTCGCCAGCACTGAATGTCAGCTCAGCCTGTTAAAAAAAAGGCACAGATTAGCTTTAGGATTTGGCCTCTACTGGCCCTATCCTTATGCTCAGTCTTTCCAACAATTTTTGGTTGCAAGTGTGAATAGATTAAATTGGCGTCAACTTACACACTGTTCTGTGCAGGATTTTCATTTGCAGACTTTGAATGAAATGTTAAAAGCCAATCAGCCCAAGCGACTGGCGAACACAACCTAGCAGCCCATCCATTGACCACATATTCACACCATCACTGAAACCACCTATTTCCACCTCCTTAACAAGGCCCGAGCCTGTCCCTGCCTCAGCTTATCTGCTGCCGAAACTTTCATCAATTTTTTTTTACCTCTAGACTTGACTATTCAACACACTCCTGGCTGGCCTCCCAGGTTCTACTGTCTGTGAACTTCAGTCACTACTGCCTGACTCAAACCCATCACCCATATCATTATTGGCCTACACTGCCTCCTGATTAAGCGATGTCTTGATTTTAAAATTCTCATCCTTGTTTTTGAATCCTGTTATAGCTTTGCCCCTCCATAGCTCTGTAATCTCCTCCAGTCCCTCAATCTTCTGAGATATCTGCACTCATCTAATTCTGGCCTCTTGGGCCCCCTGATTTTACTCAATCCTCTATTGGTGGCCATACCTTCAGTTGCCTAGGCCTTACGTGCTGGAATTTGCTTCCTAAACATTTCCACCTCAGTATCATGCTTTCCTCTAAAAAAGATATTCAAGAGGGAGAAATTAGAACATGAGAGTAAAGTGGCAAGAAATATAAAAAAGGGACAAGAAGAGCTTCTATAAGTATATAAAAAGAGTAGCTAAAGTAAACTTTGGTCTTAGAGGATAAGCCTGGAGAATTAATAATGGGAAACAAGGAAATGAAAGAATATTTGAACAAGCATTCTGTGTCCGTCTTCATGGTAGAAGACACTAAAAGTATCCCAATAATACTAGAAAATTATGGGGTAAAAGGGAGTGAGGAACTTAAAACAATCACCATCACTAAAGAAAAAGTACTAGGAAAATAAATGGGACTAATGGCTGACAAGTCTCCTGGAACTGATGACCTGCATCCTAAGGTTTCAGGCTGCAGAGATAGAGGAATCATTGGCTGTAATCTTCCAAAATTCCCTAGATTCTGGAAAGGTCCTAGCGGATTGGAAATCTTCAAATGTAATGCCCCTATTCAAGAAAGGAAGGAGACAGAAAGCAGGCCAGTTGGCTTGACACCTGCTATTTGGAAAATGCTGGAATCCATCATTAAGTAGTGGCAGGACATTTTAGAAAATCATGATACAATCAAGCAGAGTCAACATGATTTTAAGAAAGGGAAACTGTACTTGACAAATTTATTTGAGGATGCAACAAACAGGGTGGGTTAAGGGAAACAAGTAAATGTTTGTATTTGGATTTCCAAAAGGCATTCGATACAATGCCACATAAGAGATTACTACACAAGACAAGAGCTCATGGTGTTGGGGATGATATATTAGCATGCATTGAGGATTGGCTAACGAGTAAACAGAGAGTTGGGATAAATGGGTCACTTTCAACTTGGCAAACTGAAACTAGTAGAGTGCTTCAGAGATCAGTGCTGGGGTTTCAACTATTCAACCACTAACATCTTGGATGAAGGGACAGAGTGTATTTTAGCCAAATTTGCTGATGATACAAAAATAGGTGAGAAAACAAGTTCTGAAGTCATAAAGAGTCAGCAAAGGGATATTGATAGGTTAAGTGAGTGGGTAAGAATTTGGCAGACAGAATATAATGTGGAAAATGTGAGATTACCCACTTTGATAGGAAGAATAGAGAAGCAGAATATTATTTAAAGGGGGGAGAGACTACAAAATGCTATGGTACAGTGTGATCTGGGTGTCCTTATACATGAATCACAAATGTTAGCATGCAGGTACAGTGAACATGTTGGCCTTTACTGCAAGGGAGATGGAGTATAAAGTAGGGAGCTCTTGTCACAATTGTACAGGGCATTTGTGAAACCATACTGAGAGTATGTGTTATTTAAGGAAGGATATATTTGCATTGGAAGCAGTTCAGAGAAGTTTCACTGGGTTGATTCCTGGGATGCAGGATTTGTTTGTGAGGAAAGGTTGAGCAGGTTGGGCCTATTTTCATTGTAGTTTAAAAGAGAGGTGATCTAATTGAAACATATAAGATTCTGAGGTGGCTTGACAGGATAGTTGCTAAGGGGATGTTTCCCCTCATGAGGGAATCTAGAACTAGAGGCACAGTTTCAGAATAAGGGGTCTCCCACTTAAGACAGAGATGAGGAGGAATTTCTTCTCTCAGAAGGTGGTTTATCTTCGGAATTCTCTACCCCAAAGAGTAATGGAGGCTGGGTCATTGAATAATTTCAAGGCTGTTGAGACAGATTTTTTATCTGCAAGAGAGTCAATGATTATGCATGAGGAGGGCCAGACAGCAAAGTGGGGTTGAGGCCACAGTCAAAGCATCCATGATCTTACTGAATGGCAGAGCAGGCTTGATGGGCTGAATGGCCGACACCTGCTCCTATTTCTTACGTTCTTATGTTTAAACCACTTCTTAAAACCTACCTCTTTGACCAAGCTTTTGGTCATCTGCCCTAATATCTCCTTACATGGTCTGGTGTCATTTTTTTTTGTAATGTCCCTGTCAAGAGCCTTGAGATATTTTCTTGTGTTAAAGGTGCTGTCTGACTAGAGGTTGCTGTTGTATGATGGAAGGAACATCATTGATGAAACAGCTGAAGGTGGTTGGACAACATTGTTCTGGGAGGAATATAATTCGTCTCCAATAATTGAAACCATTTTCATTTTGATAGGAATGACTCCAGCTAGTGGAGAGATTGAACCCAAAACCTTCACACTCAGAGATGAGAGTATTGCCAATTGAAACTTAATTTGTAGTAGACGGCCCCAGTAGATCATAGCAGGGAGAAGTGAAAATATGCTAGCATTCAATGTATTTTACATTACAACTGTCTACTCTCACTCTCAGCTCAGGGAGAGGTAAATGTGGCTTCAGGAGAGCCAAAGTGAATTGATATGTGGTATCTCAAAGCTACTCCGAGAGACAAAGTGACAGCACACAGGTATCTCACAATGTCACATTGGGAAAACTCATTTTCAAGGACACATGAGATGGCTGCAGAGAAATGCAAATTACATTTTGATGCAGTAAGTGAGCCATTTCTGTGTTAGAAATTAAAGGATGTTGGACAATATGGCACTTGAGGAGCAATGACACCAGTTGAGTTGTGTTAACGGTGAAGGGATATTTGTTGGCGAATTTGCACCTATTTTCCAGGTACACTGTAATTGGCCACTAAGAAGTACACACAAAGATCTGAGGCAACTTTTCACATACAGAACTGACCTCTGTTCAATAACTCCTTACAGGGGATTACAACCTAAAGCTCACTATGCAAAGATTACCGGATTAACATGCACCCTGTTAGTCCTTGGTAGAGTTTTGCAGTTCTCCTTGCCTATGTCACCTCATTTTTATTAATACAATGTTTGGTTTCACATATGTATTGAACACTACGTAGAATCTTACCCTGAGCTTGACTAACAAACTCTACCATCCATGCCCTGGAAATAATTAAATCAGATTACCTGGTTTAATTGGCAGGGGATGGAAATCAAGAGAGACCACTATTGTTCTAACTGGTTTTAAGATGCTAACTTGGATAAGTCCTAGTCGGCTGCCAATGGTACAAGGTGAGCTGAGTAGATGCACCACACCTCAATATCCACATTAGGAGAGCTTTCCCTGGGGTCATAGTCAAACACAGCCACCATTCTTTTCATAGGCAATTTCTGCAGTCCACTGCCAGGCCGACTCCACTCTGCAACAGAAAGGGAGGCTAGTAGTGAATATCACAGAGGGTAGCTCTGGTATATGGAGCAATTGTAGAAGTCATAAAAAAGCAAATTAAACAAAGGGGAGAGGATTCGTTATAACTTCTACATTGATAATGCATGTTATACAGAGGGAGTCCTTGATACATTCCTCATGCAATGGGTGTCTGTTATAACTTGTGCACTTAATATGCATTTTGCATGCGGGTCCTTTTGACCTTCCTTGTTGAAAATGCACATTACAGAGAGAGGGCTTGTTATACCATCTCCACAGCTAATTTATAAGACATGAGAAGCATGTTATATGACAGTGAGGATGAACCCACTGTAATTACTTTTCAAACAATAAACTGGTTTATAAACTATTTAACAAACAAGTGCTGGAAACAGAATGTTAAAAAGAGCGCAGATCAATGAGATAACTAATTATAGCTGGGACTGGCACTGAGGATTGTTAATAAACCTCATGGCCCTGTGTGGATCTCTCTGATTAATTATAGTTTATAAAAACATTGTCACATGCCGTGAGGATTGCTCAATATAACAACACTGTTAAGCTTACTATCATACACCCTGTCAGGATTCCTCTGTATAAATCCTGTAGTAACATTAAGTGCATACTTTTATGAAACAGCTGTTTACATTGAAATTAGCTTTCCATGCTTTGTGACACTTTAACATATGTGAATGGAATTCCAATCCCAGAAGGCAAAAACATTAGAAACTGGGAAATAAGAATACTGGTCCGAACTGGTCTTGTATACCTTAAAATGGAACACCAGTAAAAACTGGGAAATAAGAGTACTGGTCCGAATTGTTTTTTCCTTCTGGGATGCAATTATCGATGAAGAAATGAGGAGAAGGTGAGGGTAAGTTTTGCTGACCTTGCTGTCGAGTGTCCTCCCACTTGTCGGATTGCACTGAAAGATCAGAGATTATTTAGTTAGACCCTTGCTTTCATACAGGACCAGTTCTTTATACATTTTCACACATTCAGTACCACGCTATTAGACAGTAAATGGGAAGCAGCGAGTCAAACACTGACACGGAAATGTTTTCAATGAAAAAGCAACAAAAAGGTAAGCATGAAGTGAGACAGACCTTTCTTGGATCGCCTTGGTTTCGGAGGAGGCGCAGTGCGGCGTGGCAGTTGAGAGAGCGTGCGGCTGCCTTCATACAGCAAAAGACGAGAGAAAAAAAGAGGAAATAAAGCAGCACACAAGAAGCTGAGACAGACAGAGCAGAATCATGTCAGGTTAGCAAATCAGAGGCCAGTGGGTCTGGCAAGTGACACTGCCAGTTCTGGGTCATTACCAACAGTCGAATCGAGCCCAGTGGAATGTAGATAGCTGTATACCTACCTCGCTACTGAGGCCTGTGGAAACAAAGGAGAAAGTGGAGCATAGAGCACAAGAGATGTTTAGGGAACCCTGGGATTGCAAGGGCCATGAGCTCTAGCTCTGGTGCCAATAGTTGTTTAGTTTTTCCAAACAGCACTGCACTGTGCCCATATGTTCCTCTCACATCATGGAACATCACATTACATTGTCCAAGTCTTCAAAGGGCCATCCACAAGCTTTGGAAAATGCAAGGACATTCAAAGTCTTTTTCCAAATAAAAATGTATTTTTCTATTTGCTTTGCTTTTATCTCATGATATGGAGGCATTTATTGGTTATATTACTTTTAAATATTCAAATTTTCCATGAATTTTCATCAGTAGCAATGCCAGCAGCAGAACTCCAGCCCTAATCTGATCCTTTGCCCTGGCCTTATCCTGTCCTCTGTCCTACCCCAATCCAAATTCTGCTCCCTGTTTTATCTCCTGTCCCATTAACAATTATATAGAATCGACAACATAGAAACAGGCCATTGTGTCCGGTTATCAATGCCTCCTCCTACTTAATTGCCTCTTTACAACTTAACCCCATACCATTCTTTTCCTTCCTTCCACATTTAATTGCAGGACTGTCAGCTTTCACTAATCTAAAATTGCTTTTTTGCCCAATTTCAATCAGTTAAAAGTACAATCACAAAGGACACAAATATACCATTCAAAGTATAGAACAACAAACTAACTGGTACTATGTATGCATTTGTGTACCACTGACATACACTTACACTGACATTGAGAGGGCAGGGCCGGGAGATGGAAGAAACAATGCATTTGCAGACCCGAGAATTTCTAGGTTTATTTTAAAAGCACATAAAGTAAAACAGTAACAATGTAGTGCCAGCCAATTCATTCATGATTGCAACTTCAGCCCCAGCCCAGGTATTGCTCCCAACCCCAGCATGGACCTGGGCCTAGCCACGTTCAACCCCACTTTTCTTTCATTAAAGTTTCTGTTTTTCAGGATAGTGGTTACTAACGCGTGATAAGGACACAGGAAGCTACATCTCTGAAGCTGCCAAGCTCTCTGCCAAACACAACACAAGCACAGTTTGCAAACTCCAGAACAAGATTCTCATGAAGGGTGAAAATAATTAGAGCATTTCCAGCTGTGACCTGGTATTTCACGATTAGACTGGCCCCAGGCCAGCTCATATTTGGGACCAAGCAGCGTGTGTTAAGACGCACATTTTCTCTGATATCAAATTCTCACTTTATCTACGCAGATTAGCACATTTCAAGGTGAGCATCTGTTACTGCAAGCAGTCACTTGTTGAGCTGGTCATGGTTCAGGTCTTGGTTATTATAGATGATGGATGTCTCTGACATCCTCACACTAGAGCACCAATATTAGATTGCATGACAGCGCTAATGGATATTGTCACGAGGCTATGCCCCTTTATTTTGAAAATATGACTTTTCAACTTCCAATTGACAGGAAATTTTGCAATTTGAAATGATACAAAACAAACTACTTAAAAATGCAAGGCCACCTTCCAATATGAAGGTGCAAAAGCAAACAAGACACCCTCAGGGACATTTCTTATAATTTGGAGACCCATTGAAACTCACTACTGGCTAAGGAAGAGACATCAAAATGCAAAGTGCTGGATTTTGAAACAATGGCTGCCACAGGCAAACGCACCCAAAACCCCTTGAAATACACAATGGGTTAAGTATAACAGGCCAGGCTGCAGCCACTGTAGGGAGATTGCAAGAAAGACTTCAGCAGTAGAAACAGGCTGAAAGCTCTCTCTCTTTTGGAACAAGTGTATTACCTGGTTTGGAAGACAACTTTACTGGAAATCTATCAGCAAATCGAGATCTTGTAATAATTGCAACATCTTCTAGATCTGACCGCATCCATGAAACCAGGTAATCCAAATCAGCTGCAAAGTTTAAAAATCTATACCTCAAGCACAATCAAAGGACACTAAACTGCATATTCTTTTGACCATTTTTTTATTGGACTCTAACTTCCCTTATTTCTGATTTGTGTGATGTCACGTTTTTCCTCAGGTTTAGTGGTTAATAAATATGCACTTTCTTTAACTCAAGAAAACCTTGTTTGATTGGCTCCTTATTGCTCACTATTTAAATAGTTAAATACATTTGGATTCAGAAAAGGCATATCCTTGTGAAAAAGAAACTTAAATCTTTGTTGTGGCCAACTGAGGAGACTGAATAGAGGGGAGGCAGCGAGGGACTTATAATAAATTTACTCATGGCTAGTATTTCTTGATTTCATGCTTGATACAAATGCCTCCCTTATTCCAAACCATGTCAAAATCCACCTCTCTCACTCTTAACCTAGACAAACCTACCTTCTCTCTTAACTCTAATCCATTTAAACCATCTTCTTCTTCTCTTCTAGCCCAGCCAAACTTCACTTCCCTGTCACTCTTGTTAATAATTTATTTTGCTGCATTAGAAAAGCATCTGGCAAATGATCCTGCATACTCATTGTAGGCCCAGCTAATTATTCTACTTTACATCAAATCTTGAGCACGTTCAACCTGAAAATACAATACAGCAGTCTCGGTTAAACAGTGCTTTCAGTGTAATGCACACTCACCCAACTTCTCCATGGACGTATTGGGAGCCAGATAACCCCGCTGTAACAGCTGCTCCATTACTCCATCATCATCCACCTGGATTTCAGAGACCATGTTACATGGCACAAAGCCAGTCTGACCATTGCCTTCTCCACGGTAAAACCCATCGGCATCCTTATCGCCAAATACCTGCAATGAGATTGTTCAGAAAGGAGACCCCTCCCTTACTCTCACTTTCAGTTTATTCCAGATTCACACGCTTTCCCAGCTCAGCCCCATCTTGGACTTCATTCTCCAGTAATGACCCTACACTCCTATAAGCTATCCCCCTGTGGAAGAGAGGTAGCCAAGCAGGAAGTTCCAACCATCATTACTGATTTTATTCAGGAGGCAGTTAAAAAATAGCCTCATATGTAATAGCTGCTTTGTTGTCTGTCCATGCATCTGTTCCCTTGAGGTACACTTGGAGAGGTAGTGTCAGAATGTTTATAACTAGTGACTCAGGGATCTGATGGATATGGGCAGGTAGAAATACAATCAGCTGAGAGCATTGCATAACTTGGAAAAGATGCAGGTTTCAAAATTTTTGACATTGCATTTTGACAAATCATTTCTTTAACCTGTAGGAAAATTCCTTCATCAATACATTAACATAGATCAATCACTCTCAGTCACACAATGCACACAGAGATCAGGTTATTCTCAGATCATAATGAATCAAGGGCTGGAATTCATTAAAATTAGTGGAAGCAAGAAAATGTATTAGAAAAAGTAATGGCACAAAAGACTGACAAATCGTTAGGACCTGGTGGTTTCCTCCCAGAGTTTTAAAGTTATGGAGGGAATTACAGATGTTTTATCATAACCTTCTACACCTGTCTCAAATAAGGAAGTGTTCCTCTAGATTGCAAAACTGTAACTGTAACCCCATTGTTTATGAATGATGAGAGAAAGAGAAACAATTAATCTTACATCTATTGTAGGGAAGTGATTGGATTCTATAATTAAGGACAGAGCGACTGAACACTTAGAGAAATTTGAGCTGATTAAAGAGAGCCAACATGGGGATTTGTGAAGGACGAATTATGTCTAACATATCTAATTGGATTTTTTGGGGAAGTACATGGAAACATCTACAAATGTAATTTATATAGACTGCCAGAAGACATTTGATAAAGTTCCACATAAGACGCTGTTAGCTAAAATTTAAATGCATGGAATTGAAGGCAAGTTATTGACCTGGCTAGGAGATTAGTTAAGCAGCGGAAGACAGAGAGTAGAGATAATGGGCATGCGCTCAAATTGGAATGAAGTGACTAGTGGTGTCCCAAAAGGATCTCAACTATTCACTATATTTATTAAAAACTTAGATAACACAATAAAGAGTTTGTCAATGACACAAAGGTTGGTGGTATAATAAGTATAAAATACAAAGGACATCGATAGATTAAGGAAGCGAGCAAACTTGTGGCAGAAGGATTTCAACGCAGGTAAGTGTGAAGTTATTCGTTTTGGACCAAAAAGGATCCGGGCATTATTTAAATGGTGAAAAGCTAGGAACAGTGGAGGTCCAAAGAAATTTACGAGTCCATGTATACAGATTACTAAAATGTAGTTGTGAGGTACAAAAAGTAACCAAAAAGGCTAACTGGTGGGCTAGAATATAAAGATAAGAAGTTTTAACGCAGTTGTACAAAGCCCTGGTTAGACCCCATTTTGAAAAGAATTGATAGGGTCGATAGAGAGAAACCTTTTCTGATGGTGAAGAAGTCAAGGACAAGAGACATAACCATTAAATCAGAGCCAAGCCATTCAATGACAAGAAATTATATTTATAGAACATCTTTAATGTAATGAAACATCTGAAGGTGATTTACAGGAACGTAATGAAGCAAAATTGGATAGCGAGCCTCATAAGGTAATAATAGGGCAGATGGAAAATAACATGGTCAAAGAGGTAGGTTTTAAGGAGTGCCTTAAAGGAGGAAAGAAAGCTAGGGAGGTGGAGAGATTTGAAGAGGAAATTCCAGAGTTTAGGACCTAGACAGCTGAAGGCGTGGCCACCAATGGTGGAAGAATATAATCGCGGATGCTCAAGAGTCCAGAATTAGATGAGCGCAGCTATCTCAAGAGGGTAGTGGGGCCTGAGGATATTACAGGCATGGGGGGTGGGGGGAGGGGAGGGGCAAGACCATGGAGAAATTCAGGGATGCGAATTTTAAAATTGAGATGTTGCTAATACTTGTAGCCGTTTAGGCCAGCAAGCACAAGCATGATGGGTGAATGGGACTTGGTGCAAGTTAAGACATGGGCATCAGAGTTTTGGCTGAGTTCAAGTTCATTGAGGATGGAAAGATGGGAGGCCGCTAGGAGCTTGTAATGGTCAAGTCAGGAGGTACCAAAGGTACAAATGAAGGTTTTAGCAACAGATGATCTGAGATTGGGCAGTTAGAAGTAAGCGACCTTGGTGAAGAAACAGATATGTGATTTGTAGTTCATCTCAGGTCAAATGGGGCAGCAAGGTTGTAAATGATCTCACAATCTCAGACAGTGACCAGGGAGAGAGATATAATCAGTGGTCAGAGAATGGAGTTTGTACCAGTGACTGAAGACAAAGGCTTCAATCTTTCCAATATTTAGTTGGAGAAAATTTCTGTTCATGAAGATATTGGTGCCGGACAAACAGGATGACAAATCAGAGACAGTGGAGGGATTGAAAGAGATGGCTGTGAGGTAGAGCTGGCTGTTGTCAGCATACATGTGGAACCGGATGTCATTGTTTTGAATGTCATTGAGGGGCAGCGTGTAGATGAAAAACAGGAGGGGTCTAGAACTAGATTCAGGAACTCTATAGGTAATGGTGCAGGAGCAGGAGAGGTCATTGTAGATTATTCTCTGGTTATGACTGAAAGAAAGACTTGCATTTATATAGTGCTTTTCATGACCACCAGATGTCTCGAAGCACTTTATATCCACCTGAGCAGCCCGATGGAGCTTCAGTTTAACCCCTTATCTGAAAAGTGGTACCTCTAACAATGCAGCACTCCCTCACTCCCACTGGAATGTCAGCCTTGATTTTTGTGCTCCAGCCCAGGAGTGGAACTTGAACCTGGAGCCTTGTGACTCCAAAGCAAGAGAGCCACCAGCTGAGCTATGGCTGACTGGACAGATAAGAATGGAGTCAAGTGAGGGCATTCCTACCTGCTGGACGACAGAGGCAACAGTTGGAGGAAGATAATAAGATAATGTTGTGAACTGTGTCAAGGGCTGCAGAAAGATCAGGAGTTTATGATGGTTAATCATATAGGATGTCATTTGTCAGTATGTGTCAGGAGACTATCCCCTCCATGGAGGCAGCACAGCCGAGATTCAATTTGTCTGTATGTGTGTACACATACACACAAAACTCTTTCTACACACACACACACACTCTGATCAGGTGCAAGAACCTTAGCTAGTTTTTTCCTTCACTCATCACAAGGTCAATTACAGCCCTCCTACTGTTATCCTAACAGGCACAGGGAGGCAGAACTTACACAGCACAGAACTCATGACTGATTATTTTTTTGCCTCTGTGGATCAGTAGAACTTTGCCAGTGCGTTTTTTCCATGATTACGTCCTTATTCATTTTATTTTTATTCTTTCACAGGATGCCAGTGTCACTGGCTAGGCCAGCATTTGTTGTCCATCCCTAATTGGCCTCGAGGTGGTGGTGGTAAGCTGCCTTCTTGAACTGTTGTAGCCCATGTGGTGTAGGTACAACCCTCAGTGCTGTTAGGGAGAGAGTTCCAGGATTTTGACCCAGTGACATTTAAGCAACAAATCAGGATAGTAATTGGCTTGGAGGGGAACTTGCAGGTGGTGGTGTTCCCATGCATCTACTGCCCTTGTCCTTCTAGGTGGTAAAGATCATGGGTTTGGAAGGTTTGGCTAAGGAGCTTCGATGAGTTGCTGCAGTGCATCTTGTAGATGGTACACACTGCTGCCACTGTGTGTCAGTGGTGGGGGGAGTGAATATTTAAGGCGATGGGATGGGGTGCCAATCAAGCTGGCTGCTTTGTCCTGGATGGTGTTGAGCTTCTTGAGTGTTGTTGGAGCTGCACTCACCCAGGCAAGTGGAGAATATTCCATCACACTTGTGCCTTGTGGTGGACAGGTTTTGGGGAGTCAGGAGGTGAGTTACTTGCCACAGCATTCCCTGCCTCTGATTGCTCTTGGAGCCACAGTAATTATATGGCTAGTCCAGCTCAGTTGTAATATTCTAAAGATTCTAAGGGCAGGATTTTCCCCCCGTCGGGGGCGAAGTTGAATTGCGGATGTGCACAGGCGCGCCTCCGATTGGTGCCCCTGATTGGGGACGTGGTGCCATTTTACGTGGGCAGACCAATTAAGGCCCACCTAGTGTGACGTCCGCAAGGAAGCACTATGCACTCCCTGTGCGGGTGGGGGGGGGAGGTTTCCCTAAACCTGAGAGTGCGCTCTTTCGCGCATGCGCACGGACGAGCGCACTCATCTTCCTGAGGCTAAGTGTTGCCTCTGAGAGATCAGCTGTTCCATCACAAATATTAAAAATAGAAAAAAAAAATTCCTGACATGTCCCCTCATGTGACACTGTCTCACATGAGTTGGGACATGTCCATATTTTTTAAAAAAAACTTTAATTAAAGTTTTAAAAACCTACATGAAACCTCATCCCATCCGTGGATGAAGTTTCATGCTTTTTAAAATTCCCACTGGGGCTCCCGGCCTGCCCGCCAACCAACCATAAGGTTGGAAGGGCAGGTCCATTAATTAGCTAAATGACTCTGTCAAGGGCCTCAATTGGCCATTGACAAGTCGGTAGGCGCACAGCTGATTTTGCTGTGCCCCCGCCTACTGGAAAATTTAAATGGGGCGCGGTGACGTTGGGAGTTCCGCCCCACGCCACCGCGCGTCATTTTACGTGTTGGCAAGCAGGCCCCCCTCTCCCGCTCGCTGACGGGAAAATCCTGCCCTATGAGAATATTATTATATGCGTGATGTTATATGGACTGCAGTCAATATCAAGAGGCAGGTATTAAGGCGTATTTAAACTGTCAATGTATGTCACACAGGTCCGCATAATCACAACAATCACATGTCCATCCTGAACTAATTTCCAAACCCACGCCTACCTCTGTGGAAAGTGTATGTTATTGCACCATACACATGACAGTGGGAAAAATGCCACATGTTCCTGTAAACCCCTAGAGGGCACTTGTGCCAAGCAGTTCAGACAGCTGTAATATAAATGGATATGGTTTGGAAGAGGATTCCTATCACCTATAGCGTCTGCCATGCTGGCCTGATGTGTATTTCCAACACACTTTTTTTACAGTTTTCTATCACACTGTTCATCACATTCTCAATCGTTTCATACTTCACTTGCAATTTAATACTAATGCATTGCCTCTTACAGCAATGACTTTCAGAAGCAGTTTGTGAACAACCACACCTTTTCCATGTCACCTGTTGCAGCCTCTTTCAGCTACTGAAGTTTAAATACACAAGATAGCAGGAATTTGGGAAGATTTGTTTTTCAATGTACATTCTCCAAAAAGTCTGAAAATCCGTGCAGTATTTACAACCGTAATTTAAATAGAAGCTTTTCTTTAAAAAATTGAATAAAGTGGAACTTCCCTCACTAGAAACAACTGTTTGCCTTGTCAGAGCACATCAAACAGAATTCTACTCATCACAAATGAAATACCTGTTGCAGTAAGATTGACTATTTATGATTGAACAATGGGCCTTCTAACTCCTCCACATTTAGTTGGAGGCTGACATATGATATTGTGACATGCTTCCTCGGGACAACAATTTTCCACATGTATGGAATGTACCAGTAATTCCCAGTACATTTCTTTCTTCCTCTATAGAGAGGCAGGCTTTACAACAATGTTACTATGGATGCTGTGCTCTCACCTTTAGGATCTGGCCCTCCTTAAATGCCAACTCCTCCTCTGCAGCATCTGGGTTTGGTGACATTGTTGCAGGATCGTAATCGAACAAAGCTACAAAGATGCGAATGAGACCACCATCTGCTGCTCCCTTTGTACCTATCTCCTTGTATCCATCCAGGAGTGGAGTCTCTCGACTTCTAGGACTCTCTGCTAACGAAGCTGAAATCAAAAGATTAGTAGATGAGGACCAGACTAAGCTCATTCACATTACTTTAACATTCATGTTAGAATCATACCTCTCAAGTTTGAATTTTTCTTTTACAAAATGGAAGCACATGGCATGATCTGGACATTTGGATGTTAACCTGGGATTTTTTTTTAAAAAGGTCATAAATTCACCTTGGAGCTGTCAACAGGCAGGCCTCTTGCAAGAAATCACCTGACCTTTATGGTACTTGAGGAAGATCTGGTTTGTTTAAACTGCAATCATTTTAATTGATGGGAAAAAAAACTGAAGGAAGATTGATAACTTGCTGGGAATCACATGGGAGAGAGGGAAAAAACTTAAGTTGTGAACCTGCTTGTTTTGGAATGCAATCTTTTTGGACAACAAACCGAGAAAGGAAGGCTCTCTCTACGTTGCCTGAAATTGTGTGTGGCTATCAAACTGTGGCCAGAGAACCCTCATCTGAGTGTAACCAGTCTGCATTTGGACCTGCAAAGCTGGACAGTTGGTGGGAACTTCCAGGTATCTACTGGGACCAGTGGCCCATCTTCCCATGAGAGAACTCCAGGTCGACAGCGGCGAGACCCTGCGGACTTTATCCTTTATTTTATAATGCCCATCCTCCAAAACCCATCTCTTCAGAGAGCCTCTATCTATTTGTTAAAAGCAAAATACTGCAGTTGCTGGAAATCTGAAACAAAAGCAGAAAATGCTGGAAAAACTCAGCAGGTCTAACAGCATCTGTGGAGAGGAAAAAAAAGTTAACGTTTCGAGTCCGTATGTGCTCTGAAGTCATACGGACTCGAAACGTTAACTTTGGGTTTTTTTTTTTCCACAGATGCTGTTAGGCCTGCTGAGTTTTCCAGCATTTTTTGTTTCTACCTGTTTGTTCTTTGTTTGTGTGTGTGTGTGTGTGTGTGTGTGTGCGCGCGCGCTGTGGGAATCGTTTAGGAAAAGATAGATAGTTATACTTTCCAATTACAATTGGGTGTTAACCAGTACTTGCAACTTGTTAAAAGAAGTTTTATTTTAAAAATAAATTAAGTCTCTTCTGGGTACTAGAGATATATGTACGCAACTAGCCATTTTGGTGGGAAAATTAACCATTTAAATTAATGATACAGCCTGTGGAGTAGTGGGGCTTGATAATTCATGCACTCTTCCCATCCCGATCATAACATTCAGACCAAAAACACATAGGCAATTCATCTACAGCAAGCAACACTTTAGGCATGCACACATAACTGACAGTCGTGCAGCCTATCACACTGCCAATGCTTTTATTCAACACCTCATTACCATTGCCAGCATATTAACCCAATATAATGCGCTCTCTTGATCTGCACCTTCAGTGATACTTTACTCTAAAACTATCCTTTGTTGCCTGTGATTCTAGAATTTTCCTTCCTATATTGCTCATTCAGGGTGCAGGTACAGACATGATGGGCTAAATGACCATCTATTGTAACAATTCTGTGATCCTGTGATATATTTGTGCATATGAAAACAAAGCTCCTGTCAAATGGGTAATGGGCTGCAATATGATGATAGTCCCATGGACACTACAATGGAAGACCTGCAGTCACCGAGACCAGGCATTTCCATCACCACCTGTGCATCTAGAGGGCGCATTGTAACAACTCACTAAGGTGATTTTGACAGCACCTCCCTCCTCTGTGGCCTTTACCGCTGAGAAGGAAAAAAGTAGTTATGTTGCTGGAGCACCATCATCACTAGTTTATGCAACATCTTGACTTGGATCTATGTTGTCATTCCACCATTGTTGCAAGACAATATCCTGAAATTCCCTACCAGAGAGTGCCATTAGTACAAGGACTGCAGCAGCTCAAGGAGTACACCCATCACTATTTTCTCAGATCTCAGGATAACTAAGAATGGACAATACACATAGCCTTGCCTCAGAACAAACAGAAATAACAAAAAACACCTGTCTCCATCCACCCTGTGCCATCTGTTCATAATTTTAAACATCTCTATCAATCACCCTATAATCTCCTCTATTCCATCAAATACAGGCACAGTTTTTTAAAATGTTGTTCTTTGTATTAGTATTTCCTCATACCAGGAAGCATCTTAGTGAAATGGAAACAGAAAATTCTGGAAATACTCAGCAGGCATGGCTGCACCTGTGGAGAGAGAGGCGGAGTTCAAATTTCAAGTCTGTAACCTTGCATTAGAATAAAGGGAACAGACCTGAAACATTAACTCTGTTTCTCCCTCCACAGGTGCAGCCATGCCTGCTGAGTATTTCCGGAATTTTCTCTTTTTATTTCAGGTTTCCAACTTCTTCAGTATTTTGTTTTTGTTTCAGCATCCTAGTGAATGTGTGCTGTACCCTCTCTACTGCCTCAGCATCCTTCCTTCCAACAGTGTAGAACCTAAGGATGCACACAATACTTTATGCCTGGTCAACAGATTAAAGTTTTATTTAAATTTACATAACATCTTGAATTTTATATTCACTGTTTCTTATCATTAAAATCCAGTAAATGTATTTGTTTTTTTAATGACTGAGGTATTGAGTGTATGAACAATTATGGGAATGTATGGCTGGATTGGGTTTAATCAGCATAATTGCAATGTCGATATTTCCACCATTGCTGTACAATAAAAAAGCTCCAGAGGCTATGGCAGCAGCGAAAACTGTTTGATTGGGTGAGAAACAAACTACAACACTGGAGATTTTCTGTCTGCAAAGCTGCAGTGAAGGACCGTTGATACTGACCTTTGGAAGAGCGTAACTCCCCTCTGTGGAACATGAGAGATGGGCTGTTCTTGGGATTTAAAACTCGCATTGCAGAAGAGTCAGGTAGAGAGTGTGATACTGAATCTGTGCTTATTGCAAAGCCCTGAAAAACAGACAACACAGGAAGATCGAAGCAAAACGATCTAAGAAATAATATATTCTAGTATAACTTTTCCAGTTATACTTTATCTTCAGCTTTTCAAACACTGGTACCTGCACATCAGTATACTCATCTTAGTCTCTTGCACACTGGCTACAACAACTCACCAGTATCACACACTAGGTACCCTCATTCAAATCTCTCTCATACCAGTAAACTCATCACAGTCTCTTGCATACCAGTAAATTCACTGTTATCTCTTGTCCATTGTCGCCCGCAGACCAGAAAATTCCCAGTCTCTTGCACACCAGCAAACTCAACACAGCCCATGACAGATTGTGAATTGATGTTACAAAGAATGACTTTACTCTGTACACACATCTAATACACATTTTCTGCCTTTGGTGCATGGCCTATAGTGATTTTCACACTTCACTCCACACTTTCAATGTTGTGCTGGCATGTGAAGGCATTAATTTTGCCTTACAAACTACATAACTACAAAGCATTGTGCTTTGTGAATTGTTTTAGCAGCAAAGAAAGATCTGAGATGAGTCCAAGTCTGAGGGAACTTCTGGGTGGGATTGGGTGCTTCTGTCCTATAGAGAACCAGGATTGTTGCTGGGTAATGTGCATTTCTGATTGAATTGGGTTTTTTTTCCACATACTGTTCAACTAATTGAAAATGCAGTTAAAGTTTCACACATCCTTTCAAAGCCACGTAATAGTAGAATGGTGGTCTCTTATAAAGGTTGAGTTCAATGGACAGACCTATCTCCCAGGGAGGACAGCAAAAAAAAATTCCAGCAATAGAGCAACACATAGACTGGGCAACTAGCAATGACAAACTACGACAACTTCTAACTCTGGGTCTACAGAGCTTTCCATAAGGAACACCCTGAATAGCCAACCCTTCTTGCTCCCGCCTTGTCCTGTGACTCGATGCACCTTCACCGTTAAAAGGGGCTTGTATGACAACCTCCCTCATGATCACGGGTTCTATATGGTGACTTTTCCTCATGATCATAGGTCACTCTTTTTCCGGTCAGTGGTTTCTCAGTCTCATATATACCTGAAGTACAGCTCCCTATCTCCCCTCCCCCACTCCCACCCCAACCCAACACCCTTAATCTCCTATTCTAGCTATTGGCAGACATCAGCATTGTTCCCAGGTATTAAGCTTTAATGATACTGGGGAGCTACAGCCCAAGAAGCTATAGTGACTGACAGACTTGCCCTCACAGAATCCAATACACAAACATAGCAGGAATAACAACTGTACAAAGAAAGTGAGGAAAGGTGCAAAAATTGGCAACAATTAACTCAGCTCTGACCTCAGAGATGAAGACAATTGGCTCCTGTTTACGTAAAGGTAAGGAAGATTGGAGGGCAAGTTGCATGTCCATGTTGAATGTGAATCAATGGCTTGGGAGTAGGAGAGTTGCCTATTTGGGCCATAAGAATCTGAGGACAGGAAGCAGGAAATTTGGAATTCTTTGAGCAATATTCAACCCAAAACTGTCCTAGGTTTATCTGCTGTAGGGGTTTTCTATCTCTAAAAAGCTTTTACATTTTGGCAGGCAGGCCACTGTGACTCATTACACAAATTCCTTTGAAACAAACAGCAAGGCTTGAGTGTTGCCAGAAGGAACTACCCTGTCAGTAAGGTCAATGTTACATCTCAGTGATGCGTGTCCAGCCAACGGACAGATCACACAGTCAGACTCCTGAATGATAACCAACACAAACTGTACTTATTATGTGTAACCATGACTTGAGCCTAAATAGTTTGCCCATTTTAGAAAGGTAAATTTCAGGCTGCAGTCAATGAGGCATCTGGCATGGAGTCCCAGGACCCAGGGCGGAGTCCAGAAGCAGGGGTCAGGCAGCAGGAAGGCAGGAGGCCATACTGTGGAGGTGGCTTGCTCCTCAGTATCAATTTTTGATATTTATTCACCTTTGGTAGGTGGCTCAGCAATGCCCAATTTCTAGAGGGGTTCCAAAATAGTCGTTAATTCCCTCATTTACAAGGGAATCCCTGAAAAATGGCTCAAGCTAACATAGAATCAGAGATCTTTCAAGCATCCTTTACTGGACTTCAAAATTGGCCTGTAAAATGGGTACAATGAGATCCAATTTTTACTCTTTGAGATTGAAGTAAGTCACATTTTAAGAAGTTAAGTAAGCAATTTCCAGTCTAAATTGGATGCGACCATGAGGACATCAAATTAATTCAAAAGTGCAGTCTGAGTACTAATAAAGCCAAAAGAAATGAACTTCTTTGTATTCAGACCACTAAGAGACAGAAGGCATGTGTGACATAACTTCCACTGCAGCAATATTGGACTGAGTGCAGTATCAAATGCTTTGATTCAATTTTGTCTGGAACATTTATTATATGAAGCACTTCAAACTGTGTCTGCGTGAGAAGCCAGTGTGTGGCTGTTAGAATTATTACTTATTTTTGCTAGGAATTTTTGAGCTATTGTCATTAATGATGCCTTCTCAGCTGGCATGAGGAGTCACTCATTTACTCCCCATCAGAATCTGCCCTTTTCCATTTGGCAAACCTCACGACACTATGGACAAAGACACTGCATAAGAAAATTAATCACAAAAACTTATTAAAAATCTCGAAAGACTGATGAACTGATTATCCCTCCAGAGTGTTTCTATTTAAGACCATTAGAGTCCAAAGAAAGGAAAGACCAATTTGGTTCAATGATCCCCTTCCATATAGACTTTGTTTGCTTATTCTGTCATGAACTACCTCATAATTTTTAAGCTCCTTTCACTACCTTTTCTGAAAAAAAATTCAGTGTTCTACTAATATGCTCATAGCCTAATATCCCCAGTCTTTCTCTCAAAAAATAGTAATCCAGCTTTCTCTAAGGGGTCAACTGAGCCAAAATCAGCTAGCTTCTCTGGGAGTACTCCATGTATCCACTATTTCCCAGAAATCGGAAAACAAATGCATAGTAATCGCTGTACTTCCTGCATTCATTGGGATTAGTGTATTTCCTGTATTCTTTCTGGCCAATGTACTTTACACACTTATTGCAAATTGTCCTTCTGCCGATAGCATACATTTCAAATCAAATCAATCTTGGGACTGAGTTCTGGGGTGTTGCAATGTTTTGGAACTCTTCTAGGGTATATGGACCAGATTTTAACAAAGTCTGGAGACCCCATGGACCTGGGCAGGACCCAGATCTGGAATACCCAGTCCCATTTCCGACAAATCCTACTGTCACCAGAATGGGAGGGGGCTGGGACGTGAGTCACACATGAGGGACACCTGAACTCAGCAGGGCCATTTGAACTCAGTGCTGAGTTCAAACAGACCCCATTTTCACTTCAGCAAGGGCCTTATCCCATAGTGTGTCAGTGATGAAATTTTAAGAATAGACCTAAATACTTGTGAAGGGCGGATAAGATCTGTGGAACTATCAAACTGTTAAGTTATTTAAATACCCTGCTATTTATTTAAAATTTTTTTTAAAACAGCCTGCCCGAGTCTGAGAGTTGAAAAAAATCTGTGCTAGCAGTTATAAAATTGTTCGTTGACATAATCTTTAAATGCTATCATTATAGCATTATTACTGCTTGACTACTTTCCAAAACCTATCACATTGCGGTCTGTAAGTTCACAGTTTGATTGACAGCTCCAGGATGTAAAGGATTAGCTCTTTTTGGTGTAGTGTTATGAAGACAAATGTTTGTTTTCATAAGGGATGAAATCCTTGAGGAGATTTAAATGTATTGAATGGGCTTTCATTAATATAGTGAAATCTCTAATTGATATATTTAGAACTTTATTTTATTTCAGCTCAACATGGCTCCTGAGGTCTGCCCATGATGGATACTGGGTGTAAGGGTAAAGGGTGTTGAGAGGCCTGAGTTGGCACTAAGTTGGCATAAGGGCCGTAAAGCACCATGGGCGTAGGTGGAGGGCACGGGTTGACATGAGTTGGGTGGTGGTGTTAGGGGTGAGGCCTAATATTTAACAAAACCACTGGAATGATGTCCCAGAGAAACAAGTTGGGCCGCCTTGGCACTTGGCAGTCTCTGTGGCCACCTCTGAGGGCAGCGGGCCTGACTCCATCCTGCACCTGACCTCCCAGAATGAAGATCCAGCTATTTGGGGCACATTTTCCCCCGAGGCGGGCATCTGTGAGCCAGGAAATTTCCCAGCTCTGTGCACCTGCCTCGGGAATGAAAATCCAGGCCTGTGTCTCTCATTCACTGTTCCGTAATCTAGTAGCAGTCATTTCTTCCAAGGGTCAAGGACTCCCAAAGAAGGAAAAAAAATTAGAGGGAGAAAATCATGGAGGTGGCTTTCAGGCAACTCCACATGATTACCTGTAAGCTGTCTGACAGAGTGCGGGGCAGAACCCCAGAATGGGAAAAAAATAAACATTAAAAAGATTTCTTAACCAAAGAAATGAAATGCAGAACAGCACTCCATTTTTTTGTCATTTCACCAGCTACATTGAACCCAAACCAGAAGTTATAGAATCACCGAACTCTCCATCACTACAAAAAACACAAGCAGTTTTGTCACTAGGCCGTTTTGTGCACTGGAGTCAAAATTCCACTTACGCCAGTACACACCTTATATGGCATGCTTAATTCACCTGTCGAATTACTGCCATCGCCAGTTAGAGATCTGCAATCATCAATACTCCGTCCTGGTGTTATACAACTTAAAAATTTCTCTCCAGATGCAAACTATATATTTGGAAGGCAGAATCCATTATTGTAGTGCTGGGTGATTAACATTTCCAAACTGACCATAAAACGTTCGTGAAATCCTAGTGACATTACTGCTTTGCATCATCACCATGGTCTCCTAGCATGAAAACTTGCATTAACATAATGGATGCCCTGAGGTTTCACTCCCTGTTCTGATAAATACACCCAATGCTGCTGTCCAACTACACCAGAGGGATAGCTAATGGGTAATAATTGTTATATCACTGATGGTCTGACAGATAGGTTCAATTTTAGTTTAGTTGGTTATCAACTGGCTGAAAGACATTGATGCTAGGAAAGCATGGGCTACTGCTTCACACTACTCACCAAAAGTGAAGGAGATGTGTATAACTGGCACATAGCAGAAAGCACACAAAGTAATAAAACAAACTGACAGCCACAAAAAATAGAACTAAGAGAAGGATGGAGCAGGCAAACAGTGAGATAAACACACACCCGTGAACATGCTGAATCCTCGGGCTCTGCCCTTGCCCTGGTCCTGCCCAATTCATAAGGCTCCAACTTCCAAGCCTCCAATGCTTTCTCCTCTGCAATCCTTCCTTTTAGCTTGTCTCGTTCACAATGTAGCGGGCTCCTGGGGAAAGCAGTCTTATTCTTTCTTCTATGATGACGAGGAGACTTGGTGCTACCAGAACTTGAATCAAAGACGTTGTCTTCAACAGAGGTCTGCCTCTGTTCTTTTGACTGGGTACACTTACAGTGCATGGAGTACTCGTCCACACCTTCTCTGTTAGTCTTCCTACTGTCCCACCATCCTGATCTCACCTGATCCAGATGAATAACATGTGTGCAGAAATGTAAGCTGGGAGTCACCATTTCTTCTTCTTCCTCAGTGCCATACTCTATATCTATCTCTAGGTGTTCTTGAGATACCTGCTCTCTCCTGTTGTAATGTGGGTTCCCAGTTACTGCTGCATTCAACTCTTTTGGATCTGTGGGCCTTATCCGTGTCTGAGGTTGCATCTTTAGGATGGATGTTGGGTCAACAGCATTTGGCTCCAAGACATCCCTGTGATGCTCCTCTAGTAAGGATTTCTCTATACATTCAATAATATCCAGGTCAGAGTCATCAATGGTGTTATCCTGTATATGTTCTGCAGTCTTTCCTTCCTGTCGGTGGGATCTAGTATACCCCTGGGGATACGTATGATGAATCTTGGCATCGGGATATGCATACCCACTCGTTTCTGCATTCCATTCTTTGTTTTTGGTGTTAGTTTTTGTGCAGTGAGGCTGCTTTTCACCTGGCTCCTGCCTATTGCTCTGATCACAGATATGGTCATACATTATGACCTCTTCCATATCCATGGTTTTCAGCTCATTCTGTGGAATATTAGAACCCATAGCTTCCTGAGCTAAATTTTTGCAGTTACCCTGACTGATATTGGAAGTTGGTTTTTCTCCCAATTCTTGAGTTTTGGTATCAAAGTTCAAGGCTTGGTCTCTCTGTCTGTTGTCGTTGGAACTACTTTGCACACATTTGAATAGTTGATCCTTTTCCTCTAATTGTTCTCTCTCCTGGGAATAAATAGAGACCCTTTCTCCTTGCTCTTGGTTTCCGGTACCACCCTGGCTGCTGCTACAGATGACCTCCTGGTCCTCCTCCTCCTCCTCTGTTACTTCAGGAATGCTGAATAGTTTCTTACTGTAATGTTTCTGCAGAGGAAGTTCTAGAATTTTCTCCAGAAACTCCTCATCGCTATCAGTTTCATACTGCTCAGGCTGTTGCGATATGGTTAACACGTACAGTGGTTGAGTGCATGCAAGGAAGGGGTGGGGAGGGAGAAAGAAAGAAAAAAAAGTAAAGTGAAAATTGAAACAAGATCAACTCAAAGCACAGTAAGGCAACAGAAATTCAGAGAGCAGTATAAGATGAAGTGCCCAAAATTACAACAATGTGAGTTAAAGCTTCAAATACACAAAAATTACAACTTACATCTCAGTGAAACCTGATGTTGTCGTCAAATAAGTAATAAGGGATTCCCAGAATCTGATTGTCAATGATGGTACTGAAGGTGAAACAAATTGCTAATGATGATTTCTTGTCACATTAGGAAACTTTTGACCATTTTTCCGCAGATAAGATTTGGAAAAAGAGCGACTCTACATGTTATGGCTTAAAACATAGTGTATACATGTAGGTTATAGAGAATTGTCACAAGCCTTTGTTTACACAGTACACATTGGCGTAATCTGACATCAAATAGATTAAACAAAAACACATGCTTCAAACTAGCTGCCAGTATTTATAAAACAAATGGGTGTGAGGGGTTTATTGATTAATGAGATATGCCAATTACTTATAATTCATGAGCAAACAAAATCAACGCAATTAACGTTTTTAACTAGGTTTTAACTGTGACGAGGATGTGTTTTTTTTTTAAGATGATACAATTTCTAATGCCATTTTACTCTGGCTGGATTTTAATAAACTGTAATCCCATTAAACAATGGAAAGACTGTCAGCCAGCCGAATATACAACTCGCATTCCACCCCAAGTGGGATGAAGAGGAACGGACTCTCAAATCCCCTTCCCACTACCCCCACCTCGTCCACACCTCAGGGAGTGTGAAAGACCCCATCTCCTGTTGATTTTACACTATTAGAGGTTTTTGAGCTGAGACATCAAAAATATAATTACCTGTTCTACAACACAATGACTACAGTAGACATGAAAATCAAATTTCTCTGGATTATACAGCCAGCAAGGTTTTTGAAGAACCGTTTTACCAAGTCAGGGCAGAGATCAGAAGGATATACTGAAAGGCTGCAAGAGCCGTCTCTCTCTCTCTTTCTATATATATTTTTATAAATCTCTCTGAGAATTGTGCATGGATATTGCAGAGTAACCATCCTAAGAAGAGAAATCTACTGCAAACCATCATCTTTTTCAGATAAAATGTGGAAATCTGCTGTACGGCTACACCCAGGAGAACACAGAACAAAACAGCCATAACATGGAATCACCGTGTCAAGACCAGCCAAAGGACAGTTAACCATATATTCCTTTGATTGTTTATCTTCTTCACAAACTGTAAAATATCTTTAAGTCTATCCTCTTATTCTACCAACTGTACTAGTGTGTGTGGGGGGGCCAGGCAAAGTGTGTGACATATGGTGGTTGCAATTTACCTAGTTTTTATTAATTTGGGAAGTAGGGTCAATAAACTTATCTCATTCTTTGATTTTAAACTCAGAAAACCTGTCTGATTAATTATTTATAATCTAAAAACGTACATAGTGGGGCTCTTGCAGTATTGGCAAAGCTCATCCTCGCTAAATTCACAAAACCCTGTTCCAGTCAGACCTGGAGTGGCAAATTAGGTGAGTCAATTTTTACCCCTCCTCACGTGGTTGTAACATTTCTGTTCCCCTTTTCAAACTTTCATGAATACATTATGCTATAAAATACAACACTTAAAGTAACCCCTGTTCCAAATCTTTTCTAGAAAATGGTCAAAAGGTTCCAAAATATAACGCTATGGAAATAATTCCCAGAATGCAATTTCTAAAATTAGTTGCTGAAGGTGATCAATTAACATAGGTTTCACTGCACAGAAATAATTGAAAACATCTTCTGTAGGACATTAATTAATGCTTCCGAAGTAATTAATGATCTTACATAGTAATGTACAAATACAGTTGTACCGTTATTCCGAAGCCCCTATGCATCATGAGAGTACATATAGGCTCCAGTCAATGACTATTCGTAGGTTCAAATGTGTACTTATAAAAGGAATTATACAAGAGGTGCAAGAACTCAAAAGTGTGCTGCTTCTCCCTCTGCCATCTCCAGCATTCAGAGCCTGTAAACATTTTGCTATGTTACCCAGCCATGCAAGGAATCAAGAAAGACCAACTCCCACAGATAAAATGACTTCCTGAGCTAAAGTGGCCTTATGATGATCATTTTAGAGTGAACAGCTCAGTGCAGGCTGCTTATGACTGCTAACTTGGTTTCTTAGAGCTATTATTTTATTGTCCAGTCACAAAATTGAAATTTACAATTGGCTATTTGATTGCAGTGAGTGGATTTACACAAGCTGAGGTATCCTAACATTTGTATGCATCTGGGATAATGCATCATTTCACACTCAACCTGTTTTCAAATTGGTTGCCTCATGGAATTGCTCCAATCATCCTGTATATACGCTGCAATAATGAAACTGATGGGGAGCTGTATCAGGGCTGGGGTAGAATTCCTGCTCTGATATCAATCCAGGCTAGAACAAGTTTCTTCCTTCCCCTCCCATTCCTAAAGGTGCTGATTCGTGCTGAGGCATGACAGCTCCCCACCGCACAAGCTATTCTTCACCTAGGAACCGACACAGAAAGTGCTGAGGGGCTACTTGATCCATTGAGTGTATCATGGAAAAGCCTCATCAGATGTTGGCACAATTTCCAGCACGAGTCATTTAACAGTATTTAGAATCAGGCTGAATTTGCCCTGCGTGGCTCAAGGATTCTATCTGCTGGCCTGAATCAGCATACACCGGGAAATGGAATCTAGGGTTTTCTCATTTAACTCTAGAAACACAGAAAAATTATCTCCCAACAGGGGGCCATTCAACCCATTGTGTCTGTGCTAGCTGAAAAAGAGCCATCCAACTTAATTCCGTTTTCCAGTTCTTAGTCTGCAGCCCTGTCGGTTCTGGCAGTTCAAGTGCATATCCAAGTATTTTTTAAATGCAATGAGGATTTCTGCCTCTCTCTGTCTTTCAGGCAGAGAGTTCCAGACCCCTACTACCCTCTGGGTGAAAATAATTCTCCCGACTTCCACCTAATCCTCCTACCAATTACATTAAATCTATGCCCCCTGATGATTGATCTCTTTGCTAAGGGAAAGTAGTCCTTCCTATCTAGCTCCTTCCTAATATTGTACAATTCAATTAAATTGCTCCTCAGTCTCCACTGTTCCAAAGAAAATAACCCCAATTTAATCAATCTTTCCTCATAAAAGTGGTGACCAGAACAATATGCAGCACTCTAGCTGCAGTCTAATTAATGTTTTATACAGTTCTCACATAACCTCCCTGCTCTTATAATTTATGGCTTGTCCAAAGAAAATTATTCCATATGCCTTCTTAACTACCTGTCCTGCTACCTTAAGGGATCTGTGGACATTCACTCCAAGATCCAGCTGTTTCTTTACACTTCTGAGTAATCAACCATTTATTGTGTATTCTCTTGCCTTGTTTGCCCTTCCTAAATGCATTACCTTACTCTCCGGACTGAATTCCATTTCCCACTTCTCTGCCCACCTGACCATTGCATCAATATCTGCTTGCAGTCTAGAACTTCCTTCCTCTCTATCAATCACATGGCCAATTTCCATATCTTCCAGAAACTTTTTAATCTTTCCCCCTACATTTAAATCTAAATCATTAACATATACCACAAAAAGCAAGGGATTCACTACGGACCCATGGGACCTCCACTGGAATGGTCCTCCAGTCACAAACACACCTTTTGACTATTACTCATTACTTCCTACCACTAAGGCAATTTTGGATCCAGCTTGTCACTTACCCTTGGGTTCCATTACTCTTTTTTGAATGGCCAGTCTGCCATGTGAGATCTTGTCAAAAGCCTTGCTAAAATCCATGTAGATTACATTGGATGTGCTACCCTTACCAACACTCCTTGTTACATCCTCAAAAGATGCAATCAAGTTAGTGGGACTAGGCTTTCCCTTATCAAACCCATGCTGCCTGTCCTTAATTAATCCACGTCTTTCTAAATGATTTATAATCAGAATTTTTTCCAATAATTTGCCCACCACAAAGGTTAGGCTGACTGGTTGTAATTATTTAGGTTACCCCTTTCTCCTTTTTTAAACAATGATACAACGTTAGCAGTCCTCCAGTTATCTGGCACCTTGTCTAGAACAAGAAACAATTGGAAAATGATGGTCAGAGTGCCTGCAATTACTTCCCTTGCTTCTCAGCAGCTTGGAAGAAATTTCATCTGGGCTTGGTGATTTATCCACTTTCAAGATGCTGAACACTAATATTTTCCCCCTCTCTATGAGTATGTTAACTAATATTTCACACTCCTCGCCTTAATTACAATATCTGCCTCACCACCCCCCATTTTGTGAAAACAGCAATAAAGTATTCATTAAGAACCATGCACCTGTCTAATGCCACCACACACTTGACTTTTTTGATCTCTAATCAGTTTTACTCTTTCCTTAATTATCTTTTTGCTCTTTATGTATTTATAAAACATATTTAGGTTTTCATTGACTTGACTTGCTAATATCTTTTCATGCTGCATTTTTGCTTTCAGAGTTTTACTTGAATTTCACCCCGGCACTTTTTATACTTCTCAGCGGTATTGAGCCCTTGGCAGCTGACTTTTATGCCTTGTGCTACTCTGTATGTCTTTAAAATCCAAGAGGTTTAGATTTAGGAGTCCCACCCTTTGTCATAATGGTAACATATTTATTCTTAACCCTTTCTACCTCCTCTTTGAATGCCTCTCACTGCTCTGACAGTGTTTTGCCTACGAGTAGATGTTTCCAGTCTATTTTTGCCAAATCACGTCAGCTCAGACCATCCTCAATTTAAAGCCTTTACTCTTGGTCTATATTTATCCCTTTCCTTAACTACACCAAATCTAACTGAATTATGATCACGAACACCAAAGTTCTCTCCCACTTATATCCCTTCCACATGCCCAGCTTCATTCCTTAAAAGTAAGTCCATGACTGCCCCTTTCTCTTGTTGGGTTTGCTTTATCTGGTTAAAAAAGCTCCTGAATATATGTTCAGATTTCTGTGCCCTCTATACCTTTTACACTAATTTTATCCCAATTAATATCAGGCTATTGAAATCCCTTACCATTACCACTCTATTGTTTCTGCACTTCTCAGTAATTTGCCTGCATATTCGTTCTTCTTCTGACAGTTTGGAAGTCTACAGTATATTCCCAGCAGTGTGATTGTCCCTTTTTTTTGTTTCTCAGTTTAACTTTTTAACATTTGATGATCCTTCCAGCATATCATTCCTCCTCATAGCTGCAATTGTTTCTTTAACCAATATTGTGACCACTTACTTTTTTATCCCCCTTGCCATCTTGTCTGAAATCTCTGTAACCAGGAACTGCATTCCTTCCTTTCTTTAAGCCACATTTCAGTAATCCATGATATCATACTTCCAAAAACCACCTGTCCTAAACTCATCTGCCTTAATTATTCATAGATTACTTGCATTGAAGTATATACCAATAATCACTGAACAATTCCCTTGTTGTTTATTTTCCAGCCTTTGTTTCCTCAATGTTCCATATTTGCTTATTAATATTTTGCCTTCTATTTCCAACTTTGCTTCTCTCCCTTCTGAATCCCAGGTTTCCATCCGCTGTCATGTTAGTGTAAGCCCTCCCCAATCACATTAGCAATACCTGCACCTCCACACATCCCCTGTCAAATATTTGTCCCAGCCCTGTTGAGGTAGAGCACTGGCACACACTGTTTCACACTACGTGGTGCATTTAGCCATTGAGACAGGGCATTAAAATATTTTGCAATTTTTGAACAGCCCAATTGCTCACTCACATCTGTTTACGTGTCATCATACAGGGACCTGGGTCTGCTGGTGGTTTTAAACACTCCTATATTGTTGATAAAATCACAAGTGTTAAGTTCCTGAAATCTATATGTGAAAGCAACTGCCTATTACATGGAGGTAGCAGCACCTTCTCACTGTACTGGCAAACATGCCAACACCTGGTACATCTCCAGTCTCCCTTTATATACTTTAATTGCGTTGTTAATATTCTTTCAGACCTCTTCTGCAATGTATATTATCTATTAATGCTCACTCATTTTTCTCACTCCTACGCTTCCACTGGCTCAATTCCCCTTCTACAGAGGATGGGGTGTCCTGCTCTTCCCTACAGTACACAGGATAAGGTTTACTGCTGCCACCGCACCACCACACACGTCACCAGCCCCACCCCTAGCCATATAGTGCACAATATCCACATTTATATGAACAGCTGAAAATATAGGTCCAAACATTTACCTTAAGAAGACAGCCCGTGCAGCAGTGCTGCTCTCAGACCTTGGGCTCTGTCCTTTTAAAAGCAGATGACATTATTGAGGTTGCGTTTAATGTGTTACCATCAGAAACTGAACAAGGCCCCACATTTCAGACTCTCACAAACCTACAACAAATGCCACAGTTCCTACAGGTTCAGATTGTGGGGCTAGCAAATGCCAATGTCCCTCAGGCTACACACCTGGAACAGGTTCTGCTTCCAAGGTCTCAATCCACTAGGGACAGGGCAGAGAAGGTTTTTCACTCCTCTGTTCTGGGAAGCATTATAACTTTCACGGTGGTAGGGTCTCTGCAGGGCAACAATCATTATGCAATATGAAGAGTGCTGTGACAATTTTGAAAATCCTGTAATATCTAAAAATGTCCTGGTATTTGTGGCCATGTGATAGTTTTCAGAATGATAAGTGGGGGTCACTATTGACTTTTATTCAGATCAGGCTAAGATGAGTCTATCCTATTAATGGAGTGCCTTACAAAAAAGATGACGACTATAAAACTGATTCCATTCATTTTGGCTTCAGTCTTAATAACTGAAGGGCGATTGTTTCTCGTGTGCATTGTGACTTACCCACCTCTGACCTTAGGAAAGAAGTCAGGAAGGGGAAGAAAGAGGTACACCAATTAATCAAAAGAAAATAAATTCCAAGCCTCAGTCTGAGTTCTTCACCTAGTAGCAATAAATTCAGAATGGGCATATCCAGACAGTTGCTTGAGATCATTACCTTTAGCAAGCTATCCCTGGTCAAACTGCAATATTGTTGTTGTACTTCTTCATTTATCTGTGTGTCTGATCCCAGCTCTTCTTCATCCTCCTCCATGATATCTGAGAGGTCTGAGCCTCGACTGCTCTCTAAGGGGTAATCTTCATTCTCATGATTCTCGGCTTTATCCATCTGCTGAAGTTGAAAATAAATAAGAAAGAAAAAGCCAGCGCACAAAGTATGGCAAGTAGCATTTGGTTTACAGCGAGTGTGCTGTGTATTCAGAAAGGTGATAGGAAATTTAGTGAGAAGCAGTGTGGTGCTCAACTCCAGGAACCCACAACCATGACATTTAGCTCCCCTTCCCAACAACATCGCAACACAGTGACAGAAAAGGGAAAATCTATGCACAATTTCAGACATCAGACCTAGATTTGCCTGATGTGAAACTGCTGCTTTAATTTTCTCCCAGAGCCTTATTAGTCAAGCAGGGCAGTTTGGAGGCTAGAAAGCCATCAGTCATTGTCTTGACACGATGGCAACTTCACTTCTCAGCAGAATGGCAGAAGCCTTGGGGTTGCTAGCAGCTGTATGGGCCCTGAGATTTGTATTTGTGCCTGGGGAGGCATTGCGAGTAGAAGTTATTGTGACCACCGGATGGGCACTGAAGGCAGGATGCTCCATAAGTGTGTGCCATAGGCTGTCTACATGGTGGTGACAGAGGTATTCCGTGCAACCTCCACCATACTAAAAATTACCAAACAATGTAAAAAGTGAATGGTCAAGATAAGCCAAAGCTCTGATGCCAAGGCATCCTCTACCACTCATACAGCTTCATTCACCTCTTTACCTGTCATTATCTTTCAGCACGAGTATCAGGAAAATTAATTTCAGTAAAGGGCAATGTTTTCAAACTCCCATCCACCTTCTTTATTTAAAACTATTCTGAACTGACTTTGACTGCTACAAAGGTTTCTGCTATGTTTTAAGGAGATTTATTTTAAAGGCACATGGCACATTCACCTCATATTCTTGTTATAATTGACCTCATATGGGGCAACGTTCCATGACTTGAATAAACCTATCATATCATCATCTTACCCTCTAAAGAAAAAAGCACATGTGACCAACATCATAAGAGACAATTACTGAAAACCCTGGGTCTAGAAAGAGGTGTTAGATTTAATAAACAGATGGAAAGGGGATCCTGTAGGACAGGGCAGAGGACAGTTGGCAAAAGATTAATAAATGCTTCTCACAGAGTTTCTCAAAAAAGTAACTGACTTCAGTGGGATTCTTTTGTGTGTTTGAGAGCAAAAACTGAAATAGGCCTAAATTTGAATTGTTGTTAATAATTCTACTTCATCTTTCCTCAAAATCTGTCATAATCCTTAACAGGGAAGCTTTCTCTTCATGCCAAACAAACTTGTGTTCTATTGTTAGTGCAAACTCCAGACTAGAGACACTAATTACATCAATTTGAGAAATCATTTTCAACACCCCCTCGTGTTTTTATTCCTAGGCAATGATACTGGACAGATAATCTCTCCTGCTAACTCTTGCCTCTGCATCCACATGCTCTCTGACCTATTTTTACTTAAGGGACAACCTTTGTTGCTTGACAGTTAACAGAACTGAGATTTGGAGCTCATCATATGGGGAGTGACATTTGCCATTCCACTCTTCGATGCAGCTCATTGCGCAGTGTATTGATGGACCAATCAATTCCAATCCCTCCATCCAGTTTGTCACCAACTTTGCAGCCTTTCAAGCATTATTGATGTCATTGAAGTAATCTGCACTGTCATTTTGCGGTGATGTAAAATCAATTGTGGGTGCCTGAACTCATTTTGTTTTTAATCGCTGAAGGGAAAATCTATTTTAAACATCCCTCACAAGAAGAACTTTAATACAAAAATAGAATTTTTTGCATGTTGGAAATCTGAATAATAAATTGTATTAAAAGACCTTTATTAATAACTAAATCACATTAAATTGCACAGTGAAAAGCAGGAATGTTAGCATACATTATCTGGCAAACAAAGGCAGCTGGCAACAAGGACCAATCTTGGGTTGCTATGGGATCAGCAGAACAGAGTGGTATCACTTTCAGACAGGTCTAGTTGTGTTTCTTATTTAGTCCATACATTGGTGGTTAAATAAAGATAATCTCTGTGAGAGAGTACACCCGTGAGCTTTTGTTAAAGTGGACTACAAGTCCATAAGACATCAAACACCCAATGCAGGAGGTGTGAGAGGCGTTAATAAATTTTTGCATTGCTCAAAATCTGGTCCACATTTGAACACAAGTCATAGGGTGAAAAGGCAGGGCCCAATTTGACCTGACTTCCAACAATTTTATGTCCATGCCTACTAGAAACTTGAATGCCTCCTCACCCAGGAATGCTACTCCCATTATTGAAGCTTTCATCCCATCATTCAGGCCTGGACTTGAAACAGGTCCCATGGATAAAAGGAATTGCCCAAAATGAAGCAGCATCCAGATTTTAACTACCCCTCACCTTTGCTGCATATGTTTAATTTTATACAACTGAGACACTCATTTTACTAATATCTTATTAATGCTATGTTCGAAGAAAGCATCAGAGGATCACTGATTTTACTCTTTACGAACCTTAAGAATCTCTTCAGATCTGAGCTCGCTCTGCTCAGTCATTTGCTCCTCCTCCGGAATGTGTGTTTTTTCTTGCGTTAATTCTGAATTAGTCAGAAATTCCTCAATAGACGGCACCCTGATATTACTTGGGGAAACATTGTCCTCTGACTCTTGTGAAAAGGTTCTAGCTGATGCTTCTATACTTCTGGTGGTCTCTATCTGCAGGCCATTTGAATCACTTTCCAGAATTTTCTCAACAGAATCTTCTTTAGCGTATGTATTACAGACATCGGGATCCTCCTTCTGCTCAGAGTCCACAAGAAAATCCTCAAGTGAGCCAATTGGCCTCTTCATTTGAGTATTTTCCAAATCTTTTATATCTTCTTTTGGTTGTTCCTCAACTTTGTCCTCCTCACAACAATTGAGCAAATCTGCAGCACCGTCCTGCAAACAGATCAGTTGATTAAGTTAACTTTTGCTGACACCAACTTCTGGCGCTTATTAGATGTTCCAAATAGTCACATGAAATTTCCGAATTTCACAGCTGGATGGAAACATTTTGATCTCAGTGTCTTTGAGATTACCCATGGAGACCAGGCAAATTGAAACCAAAGGTGCTTGAGCATTAATCAATGAGAATATATTGCCACTAGCCCAGTTATTGAAAAACAAGATTTGCACTTTTCACAACCTCAGGATGTCCAAAACTAATTACAGCTAATGATGTACTTTGGGAATGGTGTCACTACTGTAGTGTAGGAAATCAGTTGTCCCCAACAAACCATGTACTGAAGCCAGGTTCTCCCCAAGCCAGTTACCAAAACCAACATGTCCCTTAAAATGAGTACTGAAACCAGCCACACTCAAACAGGCAAGCTGCCCTGCTCCTGCAAAAACCATGCATGGAAAGCCACCTTCTCTGCCAAACCTGAGAGCCCCTCCCTAAACCAGGCATTTGAAAACAGTCTCTCCTGCAAACCAGCTACCCCAAAATAAGGTCAGTCAGCTCAAACCAGTCTCTAACCCAAATTAGGCAACTGAATCCAATTACCAAAACAAAAGGAGATAACTTCACTCTTAATGCTTTTATCCCCATAATGGAACATTTGATGCTTTCCCCTGATACAATGCTATAAAACTCCACTTAATGTCAAAGCTGTTACAGAGAAGTTTATTACTTTGACTGCCTTGTGGCATGGTGCACTGAAAACAGCTGAACTCAAGCTCCACCAACCTTCAAATTGTCTTCCATTTTGGTATTTTCTCTTTGAACAGGTGCTGGTTCTTCAAAAGTTTCACTTTTTGAATTTGGCATTGCATCGACCACCTGACTCGGAGTCTTAAAAGCAGGTGGAAAGCTTCCCTGCTCATTTCCATTATAGCTTGTGGCACTCTCACAGTTGAGAACCTTGTCAGAAGCCATCCCAGGCAAATCATCAGATTCAACCTTACCATCCACAATGGGTAATTCTTTACTGACTGGAAGACTATTGTCAGGATGGGCACATGCTTCAGGGGCAGTCTGTAATGGCACAGAGTGCAGAGGGAATGTAAATAGTGTTCGAGGGATTTTGACAGGGCTAGAGTCTGCTGATTCACCGTAAGGAGACATGGTGCGAACAGTAAGTTCCTTAGAAATCTGGAGAAGCTGAATCTGGCTGGGTCTTACTAGCACACTGCCAGCTGTGGGAGATGCCACTTCAATAATCTGAGAAGAAATCAGAAAAGGTTATATTGCCCTGAGAAACTCAGGTTAAGTTACATCAAATCTTGTCTATTTTTCATTTAATTAAAGCCACTGACATATGCATCAAGTTTTCAATGAGCCATCATTCAGAGTAAAGCAAGTAACCTCAGTTTGCAGAGTGTATGTCCATTTTCTATCACACAACATTTATTTTCTGTTAGTCAATGCAGCATCCAATGAACCGCGTTAAAATTGGAATTGGTGTAGGCTACACAAGGATCTGAAGAGTAATGTTCAGCAATGAAGTTTGCTTCAAACTGCAGTGATACAACTGGGGCCATCCATAGACACAATTATTTGGGAGAAGCACAGGAGAAAACGTGACATTTGGAGGAGAGGCCAAAGGGAGCATTATCAATGCCAAAATTATTCATGGATGGATGTGCATCACTTTTATTTCCCCAAGTAGTTGGCACCTGTGGGGAAAATTGCAATGGGTCACAAATTAGCTGAAGTTAACAACTTTTGATTGTATCCTTTGTTCTCAGTCATTCAGCCAGTAATAAACAATATGCCACTCCACAACCCAACATGCTAATTTGAACCGAGTTCACATACTTACTTAGACGACATCAGCTGAGCACTGATTTTGCTGATTCTCAGTCACTGGGCAGCATGCCATACAATCCACAAGAGGTGCTGTATCCTCGGGACAGGATCACACTGTCCCTTCTGCTCAAAAATGGTAACTCCCATTGTATGATAGGTAGTGACATTGAGAATTGTGAAACTGAGCGCATAGCAGGGAGCAACAGGACAGTATGAAAGTGGGTTAACAGATATACCCAAGGTCAAAGTAAGAATCACTTACAGGAAATGCAAACAGAGTTTTACCTTCTGTCCATCAACATAGACAGCATATCCAGTGACTCGCACGCCATTCGAGGTCCCTGCAGCATCTATAGTCACTGGTAGCCAACTGATCAACACAATCCCAGGGGTGGGGCTTGCTTCTATCTGGACATCCAGTGGGGCATCAGGAGGGCCTGCATCAATAAACAGTGCCAGTCAGACAGGGACCAGTCAGCATTTCACAACTAGATCTATGCCACTTGCTACAGACACACTGGAATCTCCACCAATGTGCATAACTAGACCTGTAGCTGCATCACAATGGGACTAATTACTAGTCAGGTGCTGGGGCTCAGCTATTTAACATCTATATTAAAGAATAAGATGAAGGAACTGAGTGCAATGTACCCACCTTTGCTGATGATACAAAGCTAGTTGGGGAACTAAGCTGTGAGGAGGACATAAAGAATTTGCAATGGGGTCTCGGCAGATTAAGTGAGGAGGCAAGAAGGTAGCAGAGGGTGTGTAATGTAGGCAAATATGAGGTTATTCACTTTGACAGGGAGAATAGGAAAATAGAATTTCATTTTAAATGGTGATAAATGATTAAATGTTCGTGTTCAGAGGGATTTGGTATCCTCATACACAAATCACAGAAAGTTAACATGCAGATACAGTAAGCAATAAGGAAGCCAAATGGTTTGCGGCCTTTAATGCAAGAAGGTTGGAGTACAAGAGTCAGGAAGTGATGCTGGAATTATACAGGGCTTTGGTGTGATAACACCTGGGAACAGTAGCATAGTGGTTATGTTACTGCACTAGTAATCCAGAGACCTCAACTAATGCTCCAAAGACATGGGTTCAAATCCAACCAGGGCAGTTGGTGAATTTGAATTCAGTTATTTAAATAAAATTCTGGAATAAAAATCAAGTACAGTATCAGTAATGGTCACAATGAAACTAATGGATTGTCATAAAGGCTCAGCTATTTCACTGATGTCCTTTAGGAAAGGGAACCTGTCGTCCTTTCCCTGTGTGATTCCAGTTGCACAACAATCTGGTTGATTCTTAACAGCCATCTGAAATGGCCTAGCAAGTCAATCAATTGTATCCAAACCATGATGTAAAGTTGAATAAGAATGAAACCAGACAGAGTACCCGGCATTGACCTAGACACCAGACATGACAAAGGCACACCTGCTGCAGTCAACCCTGCAAACTCCTCCTCCTCTGTAATATCTGGGGACATGTACAAAAATTGGGAGAGCAGTTCCACAGACTAGTCAAGCAACAGCTTGACGTAGTCATACTTACAAAATCATACTTTTCAGACAATGTCCCAGACGTCTCCATCACCACCCCTAGCTATGTCCCATCCCACTGGCAGGGTAGGTCCACCAGAGGTGGAGGCATTGGGATCCCTCAACATTGATTTCAGCCCCCATAAAGTCTCATGGCATAAGGTCAAACATGAGCAAGAAAAAGTCCTGCTAATTGCCATCTACCACTCTCTCTCAGCTGATGAATCAGTACTCCATGATGAATGCCACTTGGAACAAGCACTGAGGTTAGCAAGGGCACAGAATGTACTCTGGGTAGGGGACCTCAATGTCCATCACCAAGGGTGACTCAGTAGCATCCCTACTGACCCAGTGGCTAAGTCCTAAAAGACAAATCTTTCAGAATAGCTCTGCGGCAAGTGGTGAGGGAAAGAACATTCCCTCGTCCTCACCAATTTACCTGTCACAGATGCATCTGTCTGTGACAGTGGTAGGAATAACCACCAAAAGGTTTCTGTGAGACAAAATTCCATTGTCACACTGATCATCATGTTGTGTGGCATGACCACCCTGATAAATGGGATAGATTGGAAACAGATCCAACAGCTTGTGTGCTGTGGGCAGAGCAGCAGGAGCAGCAGAATTGCATTCCACCACAATCTGTATATAACCTCGTGGCCTGGCATATCCTTCACTCTACCATTACCATCCAGCTAAGGGACCAAACCTGGTTCAATGAGAAATGCAAAGAGAAAGATGTTAGCATACCTAAAATTGAGGTGCCAACCTGGTGAAGCTATATCACAAGACTACATGCATGCTAAACAGTGGGAGCTGCATGCTATAGATTGAACTAAATGAGCCCATAACCAAACCATCTAAGCTCTGCAGTCCTACTATATCCAGGCATGAGTGGTGGTGGACAATTAAACAACTAACGAGGGGAGGAAGCTCCGCAAACTTCCCCATCCACAATCATGGGGGAGCACAGCATGTCAGTACAAAAGACAAGGCTGAAGGTGGTTGCAAAAACTGCAGCCTTGCTGTTTGTACTTTGCAGGGCTGACTGTAGTGGGTATGCCTTTGTCATGTCTGGTATCTACGTCGATTTTGGGTAGTCCATCTGGATTTATTCTTATTCAACTTTTTCATCATGGTTTTGATTGGCTTGCTAGGCCATTTCAGGTGGCAGTTAAGATCCAACCAGATTGCTGTGGATCTGGAATCACACAGGGTAAGGGCAACAGGTTCCCATTCCTAAAGGACATCAGTGAAATAGTTGGGTTTTTATGACAATCCATTTGTTTCATTGTCACCATTATCGATACAGTGCTCAATTTTTATTCCAGGATTTTATTTAATTAACTGGATTTAAATTCACCAGCTGGAAGGATTTGAACTCATGCCTCTGGATCATTAGATGAGGTCTGGATGACGAGTGCAGGAAGGAACATGATGGTTGAAAACTTCGAAGACAACTTCAGCCAAAAGCTTTTACTGAATGATCTATCTCCTGATATCTCCACCAGAACAAATGCCAGTCTTTAGCCAATTCGACTCACTCCTTGTGATACCAAGAAAGGGTTGAGCACATTGGATACAGCAAAAACTATGGGTCCTGACAATGTCCCAACTATAGTGCTGAAGACTTGTGCTCCAGAACTAGCCACATCGCTAGTCAAGCTTTTCCACTGATAACGCTGACATCTATCCAATAAAGTGCAAAATTGCCCATATATACCCTGTCCACAAAAGAAGGGCAAATTTAATTCAGCCAATTATCGCACCATCAGTCTGCTCTCAATCATCAGCAAAGTAATGGAAGGCTTCATTGATAGTGCTATCAAGCAGCAGTTACTCAGTAATAACCTGCTCACTCCTGCAGGTTTGAGTTCTACCAGGTTCACCCAGCTCCAATCCCTATTACAGCCTTGGTCCAAACATGAACAAAAGAGCTGAACTCCAGAGGTGAGATGAGAGTGACCGCATGATACCAAGTCAGCATTTGACCGAATGCGGCATTAAGGAGTCTGGCAAAACTAAAATCCATGGGAATCAGGAAGGAATCTCTCCGCTGGCTGGGATCATACTTAGCACAAAGAAAAATGCTTGTGATTGTTGAAGGCCAATCATTGCAACCTCAGGACATCGCTGAAGGAACTCCTTAGGGGAGTATCCTAGGCCCAACCATCTTCAGCTGCTTCATCAATGCTCTTTCCTCCATCATAAGGTCAGAATGGGGCATGTTCACTGATGATTGCACAGTGTTCAATTCAGTCTGAGCCCACACACAGCAAGGCCTAAATAACATTCAGACTCGAGCTGCTAAGTGACAAGTAACATTCGTACAACATAAGTGCCAGGCAATGATCATTTCCAACAAGAGGGGGTTCTAACCATCTTGCCTTAACATTCAACAGCATTAAATCTGCTGTAGCCCCCACATCCTGGGGGTCACCATTGACCAGAAACTTTAATCAACAGCCACATAAGTACTGTGGCTATAAGAACAGATTAGAGGCTGGATATTTTTTGGAAAGTGACTCACCTCCCGACTCCCCAAAGGTTTTCCACCATCTATGAGGCACAAGTCAGGAATGTGATGGAATAAAATGAATAAACCAAATAATCAAATAAACTAACCAAAAAAATGTGTGATGAAATATTCTACATTTGCCTGGGTGAATGCAGCTCCAACAATACTCAAGAAACTCATCACCATTGTTATGAAACCATGCTTTACATCAAAAAATGATGTTTGAATCTACTGGCTGGAAACGCCTAATTGAAGTATTTTTTAAATGATAAGACTAAAGCCACATTCCAGTGACTTAAGCTTGCAGCCAAAGATAGCCACACAATTTGTATCACTATGACCTCCACATTCCAACACCATTGAGATAGAGTCTACCGGTCTGCAAAAAACCCACCAAAGACAATGGCCTCAGGGGAATGTGAATGAACCACATCCCCATGTCATTAGCACAATGTCCAGATACTCCTCTGGGTGGAGATAAACCATTAAATGTAACCACTTGGACAATAGGACCCTGGCTGAGTGAAGGATTCCCAGACATGATGTAACCAAGCTACAATTGGAATATACTGGCCATGACCTTATTTGGATCCCTGGGCAGTTGGAGACATAAGGTCATATGACAATCCAATCTTTTGTGTGTGTTTTAAGCGCCTGCTTTCTCTGCAGAACAGAATAAGCAGCAGAGATGCTGAAGGCACAAGACCCAGAGTGGGCTCCTTCCTCCCTTTCTCTCTCTCTCTCTCTACCCAACTTGTAAGTTTTTTTTAACCCTGTCTGCTGATTGTGACTACTTCAGGTCCTACACACAGAGCATTTTGAAATAAGTCAACCCAGTACGACCATCTCTAGAAGAACAGATGAACCAATCGTCCACATCTTTAACTCGCTGCAATGCCAGAAGCATCAGGACAATTAAGTGAAAGCAGCAGGACTGTTGAATTCAGCCTGAAGCCAGCCAAGCCACCAGCCTCCATGAGCTGTATACCCCTTTAGTTTTTCTGCAATCTAACTTGCTTAATCTATTCTTCTCCATGCTGTAATTAATTTGTCTGTCTGCATGTGCACGCAGAAGTCAGGATGTATTTTACTATTTTACTTAGATCAGGTTATGTACAATAAAAGCTATCCTCTTCTTTGTTAAAATTCAAGAAAACATGTCTGATAAAACCTGTCTTTTATGATCACAGTGTGTAAACAATTGAACACTCACTGAATTGGCAAGTATATCCATTTTAACATCATTTCTGTTGTGGTCCAACAGGGAAAGGGAAAGGAGAGGAGCCAATCAACCCCTCCTCACATGATCAAAACACCATGGAGGACAAAGCAGCCTGCTTGACTGGCACCCTTTTCACTATGTTAAAGAATTACTCCCTCCACTACTGGCATACCTTGGTTGCAATGTTTACCATTTGCATGATGCACTGCAACAACTTGCCAAGGCTTCGACAGCACCTCTAAAACCAACAATCTCTACCACCTAGATAAACTAGGGGAGCAGGCACATGGGAATACCACTCCTTGCAAGTTCCCCTTCAACTCACAAATCACCCTGACTTAGAAATAGATTGCTGTCCCATCAAAGTCACTGGGTCAAAATTCTGTAACTCCCTACTCTAACAGAACAGTGGAAGTACAAGGTAGCGGCTCATCAACACCTTCTTTAAAGAAATTAGGAATGGGCAATGAGTGTTCACAAAAAAAAAAGTACCATGTGCAGTTTTAGCCTCTGCATCTAAGGAAGGATATACCTGCCTTGGAGGTGTTTGCAATGAAGTTTCACTAGCTTATTTTTGGGATGTGAGGGTTGTTCTGAGGTAGAATGTGCGGGCCTATTCTCACTGGACTTTGGAAGGAGAAATGATAATCTTATCGATACTCAGGAGATTATGAGGGGGTTGAAAGAGTAGATGCTGAGAGGCTATTTCCTCTGGCTCGAGAGTCTGGAACTAGGGGCATAGTCTCACGCTAAGGGGTCAGCCATTTATTGACCGATAGGAGGAGAAATTTCTTCACTCAAAAGAATTGTGCATCTTTGGACTTCTCTACCCCAGCAGTGTGTGAATGCTCTACTGTTGAGTATATTCAAGGCTGAGATCGATAGATTTTGGAACTCTAAGTGAATCAAAAGATATGGGGATTGAGCGGGAAAGTGGAATTGATGCTGAATATCATCCAACAGCACAGCAGGCTTGAGGGGCCATATGGCCTATGCCTGCTTGCACTTCTTATGCAAGCAAATCAGTGAGAGTGGGTGTGGGCAGATTAGACACTGTGCCCGGGATTTTCCGTGCCTGCTGGCATAGGGCATGTTCAGTGGCGTGAGCGGACAATATGGCGAGAAGGCCAAAAATCAGTTTCATGACTTTGTGAAACTAGTTTGCGATATCCGCTCAGCCCGTCAATGTGGGCCGCGTTCCCCGCCATTGGACGTCGGGAACCTCATTGTAATACATCAGCATCTTATAATAAGGCCAGTCCGCAAGACTCACCCCCGCTGGATTGTCTGCCCACATCGGTGAGAAAACACGCCAATGCAGAACACGCCTTGACAACTGAGACGTAGAAGTCAGGAATTACTGCCAAGGCCTTGCTCGCATCATGGACGTCCAATGGAGCCTGACAAAAATGGGACCCTGGAGGAACGCCCATGGCATGATAGATGGATTCTCATGGACATGGCTCTGCTGTGAAGCAGCTCACGGAAGTTAGAAAGTCACCATTGATGCTCACAATGGATGATGGTCGAGGGGTTGGGAGAAGAAGGTCTAGGGTCAACTGGAAGAGGAAGAGGTGTCGGGAGATGAGGCTGGGAGGGGGGAAATTAAGGTATCAGGGGGTTGAGGTTGGGGGGGGGGAAATAAATGTGTCAGGAGGGTGGGTTGGTGGGGGGAGGGGATAATGGGGTAGGTGTAAGGGGGGGTGGAAGGTGCAAGGGAAGGAGTTTGTAGGGGGAAGGAGTGTGGAGAGGGGAAGGAGTCCAGGGCAGGAAGGAGTGAGAAGGGAGTCCAAGGGGAGGAAGGAGCTCGGAGAGGGGAGGGAGGCTAGCGGGAGGAAGGAGTGCGGAGAGGGGAGGGAGTAAGGCCATGTCTTCTTTGCAGCAGTCGTGGGCTGGAAGCACTGAAAGGTGTGCACGCAGCTGGACTTTAAATATGGTGCCTGGCGTGATGAAGCAGTGGGTGATAGCGGGCGGGCAAATGAGAGCCCGCCCGCCATGGAAACAGTGCGTTTCCCAGGAATGCATAATTAATGTGGCAGGTTTAGGACTGCCCGCTACTGCATTTAGTGCAAATCTGGGACGATTCTGCCTTGTGAGTAAGGGAGTGAGAGTGAGGGTGAGGACATAGCAAGTGTAGACTAGGGTACATTAGTAGGACAGAGCGAAAGACAGCAAGGGTGGGTAGGAGACAGGTGGGTGGGTGAGCATCAGTGAAGGTGGGCGGGAGCCTGCGAGGCTGATACTATAGGACAGCTAACAGCATTCTCTCCTCATAGCACGCTTTATTATCAATAACTCTGATCACTCTTCCTCTGTAATTTTGTCTCAAACTCCAAATATGCCATAATATGGAGCTTTTTTTCAGACGTAAACACACTTCATTGCACAATGCTAAAATGAAGCCACAATGCGCCATTTTTATGAGCTTTGAAATTGAAATATTCAGCCAATCAGTTCAACTATAGCCGGGGGCTAAGGATTTATTGAAATTATGGGTTGTGCAATATTCTACTGCTGACAGCGCTTGCAGGGTGTACAATCTGACCTCCACAGAGTTTACAGCAAAAACGCACTTTCTTGTGGGTTTTACAATCTTTTGTCAGAATTACCACCTTTTCCTATGACCTGCTGATTTCCATAAGTAAGTGGATCAATGTACTTCAATCACACTACGAGGATCAGGTTCTTTGAAGTGGGCGCCTACCACTTAAGAGGCCTCTTGAAGCACTGTCCAATTAAGGATGCCAAGTGGAAAGGCATCCAGTTGGCCGAATGGGACGGCCTGCTGCAATGTCCTACAGGCAACCCCACTCTGCAAAGTGGACGCTGCTGGGGCAGGCAGGAAAACACGAGGGCATAAGAATTATCAAATTAATAAAATTATTTGTGACCACTGCTGCCAGGCTATCACTGTGGAGGATGACCCCCTTCTGGTTGGCCAGTGGCTGCAGCTATAGCTCTATAGCACAAGTGGCCATGAGAAGGCAGGCAGAGGGGTTAGGAAGTGCACAGATAAATGAAAGGGGCTTCACTCGCCCTCAGCCTGCTGCCAGATGGCTGCCTCCAAGGACTGCTGTGGTCTTCATCCGCAAGGTTGGACCCAGTTGCTGCTAGTAAGATCCCAGCTTTCCCAATCTGGCCCCAAATGGCTAGCTGATTGCCACTAACAGACTACCCGCCGCTGCAGGACAGATAGCTGCTTCTGTAGTTCATCTGTGTCCAGCAAGATCGCCCAGAGATGGGAACCAACTCAACAGCGATCTTTCAAATTTGCCTCTCAGCCCTGCCTCCAGCACTGCCTTCACGAGTCTCATAAGATTCTGTTCCTTATTTCAGGATTCAATGCTAATACTCAGCACTGGCTCAGATGGGATGTTGAATATGTCACAGTGTGTCTATGCAGTGGACCTGCAGACCAAAATATACAAGGAAAGTTTCAACAGTGAAACATGATACAAACCACTGAACCCATCCAGTCCCAGCATTAAAGGATAATCACCTCAACCATGTGCTCCCCTTTCCGCCCGTTTGTAGCCTTTACTTCTCTAACACTGTTCTCACTGCTTCCCGAGCTCCCTGTACAAACTACAACTGGTCCAGAACTCAGCTACTTGCATTGTATCCCATTCCATGGTCTGCCCTCCTATCACCTCTGGCCTCGCCAAGGTTCATTACCTCCCTCCATCTCCACATTGAGTTCAAAATTCTTGTTTAAAAATCCCTCTACATCTTTGCTTCATCTTATTTCCATGCCCCAGCTAGAACCCTCCACTCTTGTGACTCTGATTGACTATCATCCCTTCCCTCCAATGGTGGCAGGCCCTTCATCCATCATAATTCTAGAAATCTGCTCCAACACCCATTCACCTCACTACCTCTCTCCTCAAAGCCTACCTCTTCAATCACACCATCAATCTCTGGACTCCTGCTTGTATTCAACCTCCACCACCACCACCAACCCCCCCTGCAACCCGCTGTGTTTGACCCCCACCCCCCCATCCCCACACCTGGCATGGCTGAGTATGTTTCTCTGCACCAAAGCCATAAGTTGCTATGTTACTGACCTCCTGGTAAGGTTGAGAACTGAGTACACGTGCATTTGAGTTGTCGTCGGTCCAGTGGCAGTTCCCATGGTATTTGGTGTGGTCTGGCCTCCACTTTCACCTTGTACTTCATATTAGGCCTCAGGTTCATCAGGGAGTAGGAGTAGCTCCCAGCTTTCACCACCGTGTACTCCTCCTCATTGAGGAAAATCACATGGGTGTAATTACTGTTGCTTGGCAACCAAGAAATGTCCGCTGAGGTTGCGGTAATAGCCTGAACTTTCAACTGCATAGGTGCAACGCAGACATCTTTCCCCACAAGCATGTTGCTACATATTATATCAGAGTTCCCTTTGTCGGTCACACTCTGCACATAGATGCGGTAAGCTTTAGCATTAAGGTCTAGTCGCTCTATTACAGCTTTAGTCTGTGCACCAAACTTGACATTCATCCGCAACTCCTTATCCACATAGATATTATAGCTGAATATTGTACCCCAACCACCTGGCACCAGAGGGGATTCCCAGCTAACAATGATGCTTTTGGCAAGCTGTTTGATCAAGTTCAGTTTCCTGGGGTAAGGCACCACATCCTCATCATATTCGGCCACCTCTTCTACATCGAGATCAAAACCATTGCTCACAAGGCTCTCTAGCTTTATTTGTGAACCATGAAGACTGAGCTCTTCATGGGGGCTGGAGGTCTCTTGCTTTTCAATGCTGTTCTTCCGCAGTGGAAGGCTTTTCTCACTGCCACTGTGAAAACTGATCTCCTGGAATGAACTGTGAGAAAGCTCGTTGACTTCTGGGGGATGAAACGTCAACATATCCTCGTCAGATACACGCTCAATGAAGTTTGAAGGAACCAGTCCTCTTCTCCCATCCATCAGCTCTCCTGAAAATTAATTCAGTACGTGTTTTAGTGCAAACTGTTAAAATCCCAATAGTGAAACACAAAAAAAAAATCAGAAATAACTGGCTGAGAAGTTACCTTTTGATAATGATTTACAAAGTCTCATTGAGATTGCAAGGACCTTCATAACAAAACTCTATCAACCTACTTTGCTGAATCTTTAATTACTAAAGGCAACATAAATTCATCAGACACTCTATGTACAGGAGATGTAACACACTGCACTGCACACCTCGCATTGTTAATTGTATTTTGACTGTGTTTAAACATATGCAGGTGGTGGGCATCAACTGGGGATTCACTTGTGCTCTTATAAATGGGAACACACTGAAGGTGAGTGGTGGGGGTTAGAATTAGCATGGTTATATTGTGTATCTCTGTAAATAAATGCTTATAAAACTGTGTGAATATTGGCACTAGTTCTATCCTTCACCACCTGGCTTTCCGGAACACAGCATAGGAGCACAGGATGATGGGGAAGGGTGGAAATTATGAAAAAATGTTCACACAGAGAACCAAAATCACAGTAGCCTTTGTCAAAAATGGCAGAAAGCAGGTGTAAATTGTCATGGTCTGATTACCCTGTGATGCTCTCAGAGTCTGAACCATATATTCAGTGGAAGAATGAAGTGGATGTGTGGACATGGGTCATATCTATACCAAAGAGGAAGGAGTAAAATCCGAATAAATCATTTTGTGAGATGGATGCCCGTCAGTTGGATATTAATGAAGGTTTGTACCTTCTATGAGAGTTCTTGGGTGGAATTTACAAGAAAGACAATCTGTTAAATAAGGCATGGTCAGAATTTAATAATTTCGGAAAACAAATGGTCACTCTACAGAAAAATATATCATGGACTTTAACAGATTGTATAAAAGATTGACAATATTTGACTGGGGTTCCCTAGATTGGTGCCAGCATTTAAATTACTGTATTGTGAAAAGGTGTCTCATATTGACAGGCTACAAGTTCTAACTGTATTCTGTTCTCAGAAAAGGAGACCCTATTCCATCAGATGTCTGCTGCACTAAAAAATTCCTGGGGAAACAGTCATTTCCTTCAGCCTTCATGGAATATGTGAGGCATTCTGTGATGACACAAAGGATAGAAGACTTTAGCAGATCTGTCCATTACAGCAAAAGATAAAATTGTAACAAAAATAATGGATAAATGAATCCCAAGAATGCCAAAGGAACAGTTAGTAGGTGCTTCAGGTGTGATGTGAAGCATCATTGTGTGATGAACTGCCTAAAGAGGAACAGTAGGGTTGTCGAAATAATGCAAGACGAAGAGAATTCTGAAGAAGGTGAAGATAACGATGAATCTGAACAAGTTATTCTGGTCACAATGGGTTTTAGTCCTGTGATGATTATACTAGTCGTGGATTCCTTTAGTGCTTGTACTTCAACATATATAGGGCAGATTGGTTAAAACGTTATCTTGATTCACTAAATTGTAAGGATTGACACAAGGATAAAGAGTATAAAAGTATTACTGGCTTTAAATTTGGTGATGACAACAGATTGAGATCACTAAAGAGAGTTGTCATTCCATGTAAAATTGCTAGAGTAAGCCATTTTATAAATATTAATGTAGCCTCTAGTGGGATACATATGCTGTTTTGTGAACCTTCTATGAAAAAAGGCACAAATGGAACTTGACATGGGCTATGATAAGGCAATTATTTTTGTAAAGTCAACTGGTCTGTGGTTTACCCAGTCAGGACATTGTGGGTATACAGTAATAAAGCCTGATATTTCTCATCAGAGTGTTAGATAAATATTCATAACATCAGGTAATAAGAATCAGAGAGAGAAAAAAGAATTGTCCTAAAGTTACATAGATAAATTGTTTACCTTACTTGTCAAAGGTTAAACATCCTATTAAATGATGCAGATATGGTTGATGAAGAGTATATACATACATAAGAACATATGAATTAGGAGCAGGAATAGGCCACTCAGCCCCTTGAGTCTGCTCCGTCATTCAATGAGATCATGGCTGATCTGAATATAACCTCAATCGCACATCCCCGATAACATTTCACTCCCTTGTTAATCAAAAATATGAGGTTAATGGAAGAAATTAGTGAGAAGTGCAGGCTGTTTACATAGTGAGATTTAGGGATTATAAAAGGGCAGTGAACTCAAAGGAGAGAACATGATGAGTTGAGATGGAGGTTGAATTCAGTGAAGATGAGAAGTCATTCAGTGTAGAGGCTGAGGAAGGAAAACAGTGAAGGTGTCCAGGTGGGAAAACTTTTATCGTACTTAGGAAGCTGGTAGAGAACCAGGTGAGAGGGGTGGAACAAGGTGAGATTCTCAAGGGAGGAGAAAGTGCCAGAAGATTAAAGGATAAGGCCAAGGTGTGATCTGGTGATAAGTTACCGCAATAGTCTTGGTGGTGGAAGATATATAGCCAGATGGGAAGGCTTCATGAAGAGGGAAAATGTCATCGCTCCTCAGCCAGGTTTTGGTTAAGGCCATGATGTCGTTGCAATTACAATAAATTCATGAATGGCAAGGGCCTTGTTCACAAATGAACAGATATTTAGGAAGGAGATATGTAAGGAGGTGGTGAAAGCTAATTAGCTGACAGAGTCACAGCGCAGAATCATCCCAGAATTGCACTAAGTGCGGTAGCAGGCGTGAAAAACAACATTGTACCTGTTGGCTGCAACAGTGGGTTTTTGCACCATATCGTCCACTTCCTGCCTCATTAATTATGCAGCCATAGGAAACATGCCATCTCGCTGGCGGGCGGCCTCTCAATCGCCTTGCCACGCTGTTACCTCACCATTTTCTCACTCCGGGTGCCATAACTAAACTAATCAGCCAAGCACACAGTTCTCTGTGCTTGCAAACCAGGGCTGCTCGAGTGAAGACATGGCCCCGAAAACTAAGAAAAGTTCAGTGAACCATCACTGGAATGCCTTTTGGAGGCCCGCCGCGTGGTCCTTCACACCCACTCTGGTCGCAGGAGGTCCAGCAATCTCACCACTCTGGCTTGGGAGGCAATGGCAATGGTGGTCAGTGCCAATGCTGCACACAAGAGGTTGGCCATCCAGTGCAGAAAACGGATGAATGATCTCATCCGTGCTGCCCGGGTAAGGAACTATCTCATCACTCTAAACTCTCACAAGGCCTTCACACATTCACTGGCATCTCACTCACTGCTAGCTCAAGGGACATCACCACTCACTCTCTCACACACACCCTCACATCTCTATCTGGACTCACGTCCACTGGGGGCTGTATCCTCAGCCCTCACCAGCTTGAGGCCACTTTCACAGATCAACGTGTGCCCCGACACAAACCCTAGGATACCCCCCTTCCCCAGTACAGCCCTCGCCCTGAAGCCTCTTCCCTGCCTGAGGCCACTTTGCCCCCTTTCCCAAGCAAACCCTGAAGCCATTGAAAAGCCACCTCCGCCTTATAGCTGGTCTGGTAGGTAGAGACATGCTCATTAGCAACCCCCCCCACCAAAAAAGTGATGTGGAGCTGTCTGCAAAGCCTGGTACTGATGACCACGAGTGCTGTCTGAAGCCAGGTAGGTGCACAACCCTCAAATTCCCAAGTGAAGTGCAGCTTGCCAGGTGCATGTTGCTTATGTACAGTTGTGAAGCACATCGACGTGCATTCAGGCTGACGTGCCTAGATGATCCAGCGTGGGGGCATGAATCCGGCGAGCAGGGAGATGCTAAAGTGTCGAAATCAGGTTGTCGACGTGTGGCAGCAGGAAATGTGGCCCACCATAGACAGGGGGAGCAGATGATTGCAAACTGGATTCACGATGGCCTAAAATTGATTTTTGGCCTTCTCGCCATATTGTCTGCTCACGCTACCAAACATGCCCAACACCAGTGGAAGCGGAAAATTCCAGCCACAGGGTCAGTGGTGAAAAGGGTGAGTTGGACAAGGAGGAGATTGGTAAGATTAACCCCAGTGGGCACACTGGGCAGGAAGGTGAAGGAGAGAGTGGGATGGAGCAATTGGGGATGCCACTTGCAATGAGCCAATGTCGAGGGCCTCGATGAGCCCTTTGCAGAATTCCAAGAGAGGCACGGAGGGAAGCTGCAGGCTTATCTTAGAGGGAGTCAAGCCTGGGATACTGAGGTGAAAACAGGAAGCTTGTGGAGTACTGACGAATTCAGATAGGGAATTTGGAAAGGCAGAGTACCTGTAAAAGAGGGGAGAAATGAAAGGAAACAAGATGATAGAGAGGCACCCAGGAGGGATAAAAAGATAAGTAAAAAAGAAGCTAAAGGGGAATTAGAGTGATAAAGTGGATTAAACACCACCCCCAAACGCCCAACCCCGGAAACAGTGTTGGCATGGAGCCGACATGCTCCATGCCGACCCATTCCACAGCCATAAAGCGCTGCAGGGCGGATTAATGAGGGCCAAGTGGACCTTCCACCCCTCACTGTGGAGAACATCCAATCTGATTGGCCACCAGCTTCATCAGTTCCGGCAGCGGCAGGAGGTGTCAGTGGCTGCTGTTGGGACTGCAGAAGAGGAAGAACACCAAGGCCCATGGAATCACGGAGCAGGTCAGTCTGGGGTCTTGGGCTGGAGGTATTTGGGTATGCTAGTGAAAGGGGCAGGGGGGATGCGGAAGGGTGTGGGTTTAAGGGTAGGAAGGAAGGGGTGGCTTTGATCTTAGGGGGGGGGCTACCCCATGATCAGCAAAGGCAGCCCTTGAAGAGCAACCCCGCCCCCCAACCCCACCCTCCTTCCTGCCCATTAAACATTTCAGTGAAAAAGTCAGGCTGCCTGCTTCCCCGGCTGCCCACACCAAATGTTTCATGGCTTGGGCAGCGTATTATCAGGGTCAACTGCTTGATGGCAAACCTAATTGATCTTTGGTTATTTATTTGAATATAGCGGGTGGGCTGCTGATTGCAGCATTATTAATGGAGTGAGCTCGGGGGTGGGAGGGGAGGTGGTGGGGTGGGCGCCCACCCTATTTTTTGTGTCCCACCGTGGGAAATAATTCTCGCCAGGGACACGCAAAATTCCGCCATACGTTAGGCAGCCAAAATGCAAATGGATTCTGCACAAGTTACATAAAAATTAGGATTCATAAAGACCTGACAGCAAACAGGAAATAGGAAAGAAATGGAAAGAGGAAATAAATAGGAGATAACAAGGAGTTCAGAGTTAAAATCAGATGTCCCATGATAGGATGCTGATGACGTAGATAGGGTAGAGTCAGCATGGATCATCAACGAACTGTTGTCCAAGTTCAGACAGGTGCAGTGAGTGAAATCCAGAAACTGTTTGAGGGTAGAGTATTGGAGAAATGCTCATGGTATTGTTATGGGAATGAGGATGCAGGAAGCATGCAGAGTCCGTTGCAGAATCAGAAATATGTTGGCGAAGTTGGAGGACACCATAAAATCCAGAAGCAGAAGAGGTTTGCCCTTCAGTCCAGGCGAGTGATTTTCTGGCTAAGAACAAATTGAACTAAAAAATCAGTATATTTAGTAAACAATCTAAGCGGTGATAGAGGAAGGACAGTGAACTGATCAAAGTTACTTTTCCATGACAACCTGTTTGATTGGCACCCCTTTCGCCACCTTAAACATTCACTCCCTCCACCACTGGCACACAGTGGCAGAGTGTGCACCATATACAACTCACCAAGCCTCCTTCAACAGTGATCAGTGTGGGGTTTGACAGCTGTTGAAGGTCAGTTATGAAAAGACCTTTATCACTGTTTGTGTATTGCTGCTATGCTGCGCAGTCCAATTTGGTATCGGGGTATGAGCAGAGGCACACAAAAAAATCATAATTTATCATAAGAAAGATGAAAAATGCAATCTTATTGTATTTATGTCAGTCAAACCTTCATAAAATCCATCTTCATCCATGTCTCCATACACATAAATATACTCTCCTGCTGTTAGTGGCAGTTCTGCCTCTGGGTTCTCATTGGGCCCATCAAAGGGATTGTAACTGGAAAAGAGAGAGGATTCAGGAAAAACTGAAGTGAAGTCAACAGCATAGGGCTGACTCTGAATAATACCAGAAACCATGCCAAAGTGCCCTGCCCCAGACCCTGCACCAACCCTGAGAAACTAATTCCCCCAACAAATTAACTTCTCATAAACACAATCACTTCACTGACCATCTGCTGGGAAGAAAGACTCCCTTCACAGACTTCCATTGAATTCAGAGATATACATTCAATGCATAATCTGTGATATTAACTGAACATTCCTGCACAGGCACACAATACCTCATAGATCAATATGGAACAGGGACCACCCCGCCGCCCCCCCCCGCCCCACCTCCTTCAGATAGCTAAGAAATGTATTCAGGTGCACTCCCTTCATTCTATGGTCAGGAGAATGAGACAAACTAGCAGGGACCTGCTACTGACAAGATGGCTAACCATTTGCAATGAGTATAGGTCCTGAAATACTGCCAGTTCCCTCCAACAGAACTATGTAGTCAAACAGTGAAGATTAGCAACCATGTCTACTCTAGAAATACTGCAACTCTAAAACAAAAGCAGTGTTGCTATCTTGCCCCGTTGAGATATATTTGGTTTGTCAGCCCCTTTTCCTGTCTATTTCTTCCATATTATGGTTGGGACTAATGACATTCTGGCTATCGTGAATTTTCCCTTTCACACTTTTAGCTGGATAGTGGCTATTGAATGAGACTGTATACCATATCGCCCAGACCAAGTAATGTGGTCAGGTTTACAGGCTTAGTTTAATGTTTATTCTTACAGGGCATAGTCACTGGTCACGAAATGAAAGAGGACAAGAACCACAGGGTTTTACCTGTAACGCGCGATGAACACCTTCAATTTTGCAGTTACTCTGCTCTCAGGCTCTGGAATGGATGAGACATTGTCAATGTCCAACTCCTCCACTTCACTGGCTGTATCTACCTGCAATTCATAGGTAAGTCGCATCAATCACAGTAAGGCAACTTTCAAATGCTTGCAGGAAGGCTGAAGAGCAGAACTACTTCTTTTGGGAAATACAAAAGTAAAATTGGTTGGAGCAGAGGCGTTTTACTACAGTCCAACCTATGAAACTGGGGCAATATAGCACCATTACGGGTGGCTGGTGCAATTGCAGCATGACAAGTTTACATAGGTAGTTTCCAGTTTCAATGTGGACATAAGGTATTTTAATGAAAAAAGATGGTACAGAATTCTCATCAAACATGGTAGAAAATGGTCGATAAACTATGAGCAATCAGTAGTTTTATAGACCTGAGTGTGCACGAATGTAAAAATTTTATCATATTACAGTTGTTGTACGTGTGACTCCTTCAAGTGGGGTCAACCAACTTATATAGTCTAACACATAGCCACATAACCACAATTACATTGCCAGTAACTGGGTGGAGGGATCCCTAAATGATATTCAATATAAATATAGATGTGTCACACAAGTGCCATGCAATGACCATCTCCAACAAGAGAGAATCTAACTATCTCCCCTTGATATTCAATGACATTACTATCGCTAAATCCCCCGCTATCAATATCCTGGGGGTTACCATTAATGAGAAACTAAACTGGACCAAACATAGATACTGTGGCCACAAAAGCAGATCAGAGACTGGGAATTCTGTGGCGAGTGAATCACCTCTTGACCCCCCAAAGCCTGTCCATCATCTACAAGGCACAAGGAGTGTGATGGAATTTTCTCCACTTGCTTGGATGAGTGCAGCTCCAATAACACTCAAGGAGCTTGGCACCATCCAGGACAAAGCAGCCAAGTTGATTGGCACCCATTCACCACCTTAAACATTCATTTCCTCCACTATCGATGCATATTGGTAGTAGTGTGTACCATCTACAAGATGCACTGCAGCAACTCATAAATGCCCATTTGACAGCACATTCTGAACACATGACCTCTACCAACTAGTAAAACAAGGCCAGCAGCTGCATGGAACAACCATTACCTGCAAGTTCCCCTCCAAATCACATGCCATCCTGACTTGGAACCATAACGCCATTCCTTCATTGATGCTGGGTCAAAATCCTGGAATTCCCTCCCTAGCAACACTGTGGGTGTACCTAAACCACATGGACTGCAGCGGTTCAATAAGGCAGCTCACCATCGCTTTCTCAAGGGCAATTAGGGGTGTGGAATAAATGCTGGCCTAGCCAGTGGCATCCACCTCCAATGACAGAATACATTTTTAAAAATGGATTCAAGGGAAGAATTTTCGGGTTGGCAAGCAGGGGCAGGGCCCGCTCGCCAACACGTAAAATGACATGCGGTGACGTCGGGCGGGTGTCCCAAAGTCACCGCACGTCATTTAGATTTTCAGTTCGGCAGACGCGCAGCCAACTCGGCTGCGCACCCACCGAACTGTCAAAGGCCTATTAAGGCCTGTTGAAAACTAATTATAACAGTTAATTGAGCTGCCCATCCAACCTTAAGGTTGGCAGGCAGGCGAAGAGCCCAGGTGGCCTTCGCATTTTTCATGAAAACTCATCCATGGGCGGGATGAGGGTTCATGGAGTGTTTTAAAATTCAATAAAAATTATTTTAAAAATTCATTGACATGGCCCAGCTCATGTGACACTGTCACATGAGGGGACATGTTTTAAAAGTTTTTTTTCCTCTATTTAAATTTTAAAACCTTAAACTGATCTGCCTGAGGCAGCTCTGTGCCCCAGGGAGATTTCTGTACTCTTTTGCGTGCATGCGCGAAAGAGTGCAGGCCCCAACTCAGGGAATCCCCCTGCCCGCACAAGGAGCACACAGTGCTTCCGGGCAAGCATCACGCTGGGCAAGCCCTAATTGGCCCGCCCACGTAAAATGGCAGCATGGACCCGGAGGTACCGATCAGGTTCACGCTCGCTCCCGCGCAACTCCCCCGACAGGGGAAAATTCAGCCCCAAGACTAAATAGGAAGTGGTAAATACACAGTTAAAGTGTAACTTCTTTGGCACAGATAGCTAGTGTAAGTGTTGAACATTGTGATAGATAACTTTTGTTATTAAAGGTTAAGGGGAAGTGGAGTAGGAAGTATGTGACCTTTGGGATGATTATAGGTCTGTCAGGTCCCATATAGTCCAATTTTTCTAATAACACGGGGTTTACTGGAGGGGGTGGGGGTGCTGCAACAGGAGATTAGTTAAATATCTCCCAGATATAGCATGGTTTCCTGTATATTCTATTTTCTTATGGAACCAAGAACAAATTTTTTATGAGCTTTCTGAGAAACTGTAATGGTTTTATCTCTTTCAGGAATTCATAATCACTAGTGTCATGATCAGAAAACATGAAAGAAAATACACACACATAACCGTGGCTACTTTATAAAATTATTATTTTCCTTTTAGAATAGAGAAATGGCTAGACTGATAAAATAGCCACCGCTGACCACATGGTGGTATCTCTGAAAATTTCTGAGCAGTCTAAAAGTGGACAAAGGTTAACACATCAAACCCCTGGGGAATGTAACACTCCTTGCATTTCATAAACATTCCAGCCCCGCCAACACAAAGTATAGTAGACGAGATGCCTGCACCAGCCAGCTATGGACAAAGGCAAAGCTATTTCTGATTCCTCATCTCCATCGTTGTGCTAATGGTTCTACAGTTACTTGCTCAAAACACAATGGGTTTTAACCAGGAGAGCCTCATTAGCTGAATAGCTCAATCTGAAACCACCCTGTCACATGACTGAGACGTGAGCTGTTTGAATTGCTTTAATTATACAGTTTTCGGATTCCATCTTCAGTCTGCTGTTTAACATCTGACCAGAAGGCCACACAAAAACAAACTCTGGCCAGGTCGGACAACTGGCCCCCATCTACCTGACTCAGCTGGGAAGATATGTACTATCGCCTACAGAACTAATTCAATCTCTGTGTGCCTACTACATCTTGGGACATCAATGGCACCGGAAAAACGAATCTTACACCACTGTTTTTCAGTCAGTGGAACTCTGAAAGATTCTGGACTCTGGACTCACGCGAAACCATAATTTTTATTTTTATCATGGTCTCTGCCCTGAACCTCTTTCTTTCCCTTATCCCTCTTTTATTGATTGAATGCAAAAAGGGTCAGACATTGCGAAACCCATTTCCCGCGTTTTGTGCGCGCGTGTGTGTAAAATAAAGCAACCCTATTATTTTACCTTATCTCTAGTTTGCTGTGGGGTTATTAATAGAGGACTGGGTCACTCCAAACCAAAGGGTTGGGGAACATACGCCACCGCTTATAAAAGGGGGAAATCAAAAATCAAAAACACCTTTCTGTTTATGGATGGGTAGTGAGTGGAGAAATCAGGGCTGTTTAAATTAAACCCTCTCCTGTCCGTAACACTAGTCACTGGGGACAGTGGTGCCCAATACAACATTTCTAATGTATGGGATGCTAATCAGCCTGATGGTCTCTGATGGCCTTTTCTTTGTATGCTTTGATGATTAAAAAATAGGGGCTCCGTGCTCACATGAACCTTTCAACTGCATCATCTATAATTGGACTATCTACCCTTTTACCATTAAATCTCTCAACAATTGGATAATTGTAACAAGCTCAAAGCTACATTCCTGCAGTGAACAGAATATTATACAGGTTATAATTCAGAATTTACAGTTCTGTTTAAAATAGCTCAGACATGCTGTGCATAACAGTCACTGAGATAACCAACACACATAATGTTTCAATGCGCTTCACAGGGGTGAAATCAAAAATGGAGGTAAAGTCAATTAAGAACTTAGGAGTAGTGAGTAAAATATCGGTCAAGATGTGGGGTTCAAGGTGAACAGGGAGGTGCAGAAAATTGGGAAAGGGCAGTGTTTAACTGACAAGAATGAGATCAGGAATTCAGTTAAATGTCAGATATGTCACAAGGTTGCAACCATCTGGTTCAGCCAGAGACAGTGACAGAATGGGAATTAAATCATTGACAAAGGTATGTGGATTCTTGGGGATTGGAGGGATGGCGGGATGGTGGGATGGCGGGATGGAGGGATGGGGGTGTAGAGGGTAGCTGAAAAGGATGGTTTGGTCCTCCATTTTTTTTACCTGGAAAAAACTATGCCTCATCCAAGATTTAATATTGAACAAGCAGTCTGATTGCACAATTTTCAATGGGGAAAAGATTGACAAAGAGACAGCGCAATAATGGGCAGTTCTGTTCACTCTTCTTGGGATAGTTAATTAGGCATCCAACAGGAAAGCAAGACTGTACATATATACATACGTACAAATGGATTAGGAGCAGGAGTAGGCCACTCAGCCCCTCGAGCCTGCTCTGCCATTCAATAAGATCATGGCTGATCTGATTGTAACCTCAATTCCACATTCACGCCAATAACCTTTCACCCCCTTGCTTATCAAGAATTTATCTAGTTCTGCCTTAAAAATATTCAAAGACTCTGCTTCCACCACCTTTTGAGGAAGAGAATTCCAAAGACGCGACCCTCAGAGAAAACATTTTCCCTCATCTCTGTCTTAAATGGACGACCCCTTATTTTTAAACAGTGACCCCTAGTTCTAGATTCTCTCACAAGAGGGAACATCCTTTCCACATCCACCTTGTCAAGACCCCTCAGGATCTTGTATGTTTCAATCTACTTACCCTTCTAAACTCCAGCAGTTACAAGCCTAGCCTGTCCAACCATCCCTCATAAGGCAACCTGCCCATACCAGATATTAGTCTAGCAAACATTCTCTGAACTGCTTCCAACGCTTATACATCCTTCCTTAAATAAGGAGACTAATGCTGTACACAGTACTCCAGATGTGGTCTCGCCAATGCCCTGTATAATTGAAGCATAACCTCCCTACTGTTGTATTTAATTCCCCTCGCAATAACTGATAACATTTAGCTTTCCTAATTACTTGCTGTGCCTGCATACTAACCTTTTGCGATTCATGCATAAGGATACCCAGATCGCTCTGCATCCTCTAACCACTTAGATAAATATGCTTCTTTTTTATCCTTCCTACCAAAATGGACAATTGCACATTTTCCCACATTATACTCCATTTGCCAGATCTTTGCCAGTTATTTATATTCTTTTATATCCTCCTTATGTCTTTGTCACAACTTATTTTCCTACCTATCTTTATGTCACCAGCAAATTTAGCAACCATACATTCGATCCCTTCAGCCAAGTCGTTCATATAAACTGTAAAAAGTTGAGGCCCCAGCACTGATCCCTGTGGCACACCGCTTGTTACATTTTGTCAACCAGAAAATTACTCATTTACGCTAATCTCAGTTTCCCGTTAGCTAGCCAATCTTCTATCCATGCCAATGTGTTACCACCTATACCATGGGCTTTTATTTTCCGCAATAACCTTTGATGTGACACCTTATCAAATGCCTTCTGGAAATCTAAATACATTACTATTATTCCCCTTTATCCACAGCACATATTACTTCTTCAAAAAACACCAATAAATTGGTCAAACGTGATTTCACACCAACTACGTTGACTGCTTCATTATTTGATTTTGTCTAAGTGTCCTGCTATGATGTCTTTAATAATAGCTTCTAACATTTTCCCTGTGACAGATAAGCTAACTAACCTGTAATGTCCTGCTTTATGTCCCATTCCTTTTTGTATAAGGGAGTTACATTTTCTATTTTCCAATCTAATGGAACCTTCCAGGAATCTAGGAAACTTTGGAAAATAAAAACTAATGCATCAATTATCTCACTAACCACTTCCTTTAAGACCCTAGGGTGACGTCCATCAGGGCTCGGGGACTTGTCAGCCTGCAGCTCCAACAATTTGCTCACTTCCCTGGTGATTGTAATCTTCTTGCGTTCCCCCCTCCCTTCCATTTCCTGATTTACAGCTATTTCCAGGATGTTACTTGTATCCTCTTATTGTGAAGATTGATGCAGAATACCTGTTCAATTCATCTGCCATCTCCTTATTTTTCATTATTAATTACCCAGACTCACTTTCTATAGGACAAATGCTCACTTTGTTAACTCTTTTCTTTTTAAAATATCTATAGAAACTCTTACTTTCTGCCTTTATATTTCTAGCATTCTCTCGTACTCTAACTTTTCCCTCCTTATTAATATTTTAGTCATTCTTTCCTTTTTTTATATTCTGTCCAATTTTCTAACCTGCCACCCACCTTTGCGCTATTATATGGTTTTCCTTTTCATTTGATACTAGCTTTAATTTTTTAGTTAATCACGGATGGTGGAAATTTTTTTTTCTCATTGAAGTGTATTTATTCTGTGTATTCTGTAATATCCCCTTAAATGTCTGCCACTGCATCTCCATTGACCTATCTCTTAACCTAATTTGCCAGTTCACTTTAGCTAGATCTGCTTTCATGCTCTCACAATGACACTTATTTAAGTTTAAAATGCTAATCTTAGACCTACTCTTCTCTCCCTCAAACTAAAAGCAAAATTCAATCATATTATGAGCGCTGCTACCTAGGGGCATCTTACCAATGAGGTAACTAGTTAATCCTATCTCATTGCACAACACCAGGTCTAGTATCGTCTGCTCTCTGGTTGGCTCCAGAACATGCCATTCTAAGAAACTATCCCAAAAACATTCTATGAATTCCTTATCTAGGCTACCTTTGCCCACCTGATATGTAAATTAAGATCCCCCATGATTATTGCCACACCTTTCTGACAGGCTGCCATTCTTTTTTCCTTTATACCCTGTCCTATCATGCAATTACTGTTAGGGGGTCTGTACACCTACCCCTACCAGTGACTTCTTGCCTTAATCATTTCTCATCTCTATCAAACCGTTTCTACATCCTGGTTTCCTGAACTTAGGTCATCCCTCCCTATTGAACTAATAACATCATTAATTAACCGAGCCACTCCTCCACCTTCTGCTTCCTGTCCTTCCTAAATGTCATGTACTTCAATATTCATGTCCCAATCTACATCTTCCTACAGCCACGTCTGTTGCATTAACTGAACCAAAGCATACAAGTCAGTCTGTGAAACAGTTATACCTGTCACATTGTTTTACTGTGACTTACCTCTGGAGTTGTACAAGATTTTGGGGTGCTTCGTGCTGACTCTGTTTTGGGAGTGCCTTTGCTGGAGCCCTGGGTTGATTCTGGTCCGATTTTGCTGGTGATGGAGCCAACTTCTGTTGCTGTCTTCTCCGATTGCTGGGAGACGCTGATTGTTTCAGCCTTTGGTTCATTGGGAATCTGCTCTTCTTTTTGCTCCTCTTTCTGCTCTTCCTGCTTCTCTTCCTGTTTCTCTTCCTGCTTCTGTTCCTGATTCTCTTCCAGCTTCTCTTCCAGCCTCTCTTCCAGCTTCTCTTCCAGCCTCTCTTCTTGCTGTGCTGGACATGGTGACTGAGAAACTGGTGGAGGAACACTTTCCACATCTAAAGGAAAATAGAATTTTCATTGCAGAACACAAAAGGCTTCTGCAGGGGTTATCAATACAAACACTTATGATCCAGGAAACACATATTCCAACAAAAAGAATGATTATGGTAATTGCCTCATGTTCCAAACTGCTGTCCTCACTGCCCGGCAGTGACAGTTATCTAGTCAGTCAACTGAAAATGGTTGCTTGAATAAGCGTTAATTACTTAACAGTTGTAACTTGGGTGTGAGTCATAAATTGTCCATTTAACGGAATGCTTTGGGAATCAAATGCTAAGTCAGGAATTTGGTGGAGGTGGGAATTCGGTGCAGAGGGGAATGTTGGTGCTCCTTTTTATTCTTTTGTTTTGCTCCAGTAGCCGGTGAGCGTTTTTCTTTTGTCTCCAAGCTCGGAAACTGTAACTTATAGCTTTCTAGTTATTAATTTAGTTAAATAACCAAAGTGCCAAAGTGTCTTAACCTGCAGGGCTATGGACCAAATGCTGGAAAGTGGGATTAGGCTGGGTGGCTTAATTTTCAGCCGGTGTAAACATGATAGGACAAATGGCCTCTTTCTGTGCTATGCTAAACTGGAATCCGAGCTGCAGATGCTGCGGGACATTGGGGAGGAGAGGTGGGGGGGCAGAGAGTTACCTGAACATTTTGTTCCAGAAAGCAGTCACACACCCTGGGTTAAGTGTAACTTTAGAGTTGGTCAATGCAACAGGAGGGTGTGACTGCAAATCAGGCAGGTTATGGGGATCCAGCATGTAGTGATGGAGGAGCTTCAGCCTCTGACTTGGACCATCAGGTATGAGGTGCTTGCTACATGTGTGGTTGAGAACAAGGACTACAGGGTGGATGAGCAAACTGACCATGACATCATGGTGCAGAATGCCAAGAAGGGGAGTGCAAAGGAATGTAGCAGTGATAGGACAGTACAGTCAGGGAAATAGGTCATGTTCTCAGCAGCCATGACCAGGAGTTCCAATGGTTGTGTTGCCTGCCTGCTGCAAGGTTAAGGACAACTCCTCATTACTGGAGACGAACTTGGAGTGAGTGGAAGAGGATCTTATTATTGTGGTCCACATAGGAATCAGAATCAGCAGGTGCGTGAGGGGGGGATGGAGATCGCGAGCGAGGTGGAGGTCGGCAGAAAGGACAGGGAGTAGCTCTCAGTGACACCTCTCTCCCCCCACCACCCCCCAACCTTCCAGATGCCAGCCCCTTGATCAGGCAACGCTGGCCTTTGAACGAGAGATTGCACCTGGGAGCCCAAAAGCAAACACGACAAAGTTTGCTTTTCAGATCCCCGTATGGCGACTACTCTGCCTGCCACTGATTCAATACCAATGGCAGCTCCCACTTAAGGGCCTCAATTGGCAACGGAGCAGGAAGGCTGCCCATGAACTTTCCCGCCCTAGACTTAATTGGAGCAATGGTGAGAAGATGATGGGGTCCCCATCTGGTGCCCTCCTGCTTGATTGAATGCCCCCCTCACCTCCAAATCCACCGTGAGGGAGGGTATTAAGTTCTAACTTTGTGTCTGTCCTCACAGTAGAAGGCACAAATTATATATCAGAAATAGGGGGTATCCAAGGAACTAAAAATAATGAAGAACTTAAGGTAATTAATATCAGCAGAGAAAAAGTTTCAGAGAAACTCAAGGAATTAAAATCCAACCCAGTCCCAGGACCTAATGGCCTACATTTGAGGGTTTTAAAAGAGATAGCTGCAGGGAAAGTGGATGCACTGGTTGTGATTTTTTAAAATCCCTAGATTCTGGAATGGTCCCAACAGGTTGGAAGTTAACAAATGTAACTCTGCTACTCAAGGATGGAGGGAGAGAGCAAACAGGGAACGACAGGCCAGTTAGCCTGACATCAGTCATCAGGAAGATACTGGAATCTATCATTAAGGAAGTCTTAACAATCCATTTGGAACAGCATAGTATGATCAGACAAAGTCAACATGATTTTACGAAAGGGAAATCGTGTTTGACAAATTTAGTGAGAATTTTTTTGAGAATGTAACTGGTAGGGTAGATGAAAGGGAAGCCGTAGATAAGGTATACTTGGATTTCCAAAAGACAGTCAATAAGGTGCCTGACAAAGGTTTATACACAAGATAAGGGCTCCAGGACTTACAAGTAGTATATTAGCATGAAGAGAATTGGTTAATAGGCAGGAAGAAAAGAGTAAGGATAAAGGGGGCATTTTCAAGTTGGCAACTGTGACTAGTGGAATGCCACAAGGATAAGTGCTAGGGCCTCAGCTATCTACTGACTTAGATGAAGATACCGAGAGTAATATATCTAAGTTTGCTCTCAATACAAAGTTAACCGGGAACGTAAGTTGTGAGGAGGATACAAAGAGGCTGGAAAGCTTTATGGACGGGTTAAGTGAGTAAGCAACAGGATGGAGTATAATGTGGGGAAGTGAGAGGTTATTCATTTTGCTAGTAAGAATAGAAAAGCAAAATTTTTTTAAAAGATGTGAAATTTGTAAATATTGATGTTTAGAATAACTTGGCTGTGCTCAAACAAACAACACAGAAAGTTAGCATGCAGGACAGCAAGCAATTAGGAAGCCAAATGGAATGTTGGCCTTTACTGTTGCAAGGGGTTTGGAGTACAAGAATGAAGAAATCTTGCTGAAATTATACAGGGCTTTGGTGACACCATACCTGGAGGACTGCATAGTTTTGGTCTCCATTTTTAAGAAAGGATATACTTGCATTGGTGGTGGCATTGCGAAGGTTTGCTAGATTGGTTCCTGGAATGTGAGGGTTGTCCCATAAGGAGGGGCTGAGTAAGTTGGACCTATACTCTCTGGAGCTCAGAAGAATGAGAGGTGATCTCATTGAAACATGCAAGATTCTGAAGGGGCTTGATAGGACAGACACTGAGAGGTTGTTTCTCCTAGCTGGGGAATCAAGAACACGGAGGCACAGTCTCAAGGTACGGGGCTGATTATTTAGGACTGAAATGAGGAGAAACCTCTTCTATCAGAGGGTTGTGAATCTTTGAAATTCTATATCCCAGATGTTGTCGATGTTCCAATGTTGAATATATATAGGGCTGAGATGGACAGATTATCTGGTCTCTCAGGGAATCAAAGGATATGGAGTGGGCAGGAAAGTGGAGTCAAGGCCGTTGATCAGCCATGATCCTATTGAATGATGAGGCAGGCTCGAGAGGCCTTATGGTCTATTCCTGCTCCTATGCCTTATGTTTTACAGTCTTAATATGTTGCAGCTCCAAAAGCAAAAGAAGCACAACTTAACACCTGGTTCAGGGTAATGAAATGGAGAAAGTGGGGATCTGAATATATAAAATGACAACATAATTAGCACCAGTATAAGATTAGAGGAGAAAATGGTCTTAACTAGGTACTTGACTAGAAAAAAAAGAGAATAATGCTGATGAAACCAAATTGAGAAGTTTTGTGAAACATGACAAGATTTCTGAAAGATTACAGGAGTTTAAACGATGTTGAGATATTGAAACACCCGACACCAACCTGAGTTAGTTAATCTTATTACATGAATATAACTGCGAGAGTGGACAAGGCAGAATGGTAACAGTAATGGCCTGTAGGGTAACAAGCAATGTGAGTGGTACTGTAGGAAACAGGTATGGATGGTGGCACTATAAAGGAAAGGCTAATGTAAATAGGACTATAGAGAGTGGTTAATGTGAATGGTTGTGTAGGAAATACTTTTAATAGCAATATAGGGAGTGAGTACTGTGTGGCAATATAGGTGAATGGGCAATGTAGATGGCGTCACAGGGGAACAATTATTGCCAGGATAATGACAGCTCCAGGCTTACCCACCTCATGAAGTGCTCTGCAAAAGCACCACTGTTGTTTATAATTTGAATGTATTGTTTCACATAATAACACTGGGATTTAACTGAAGTATATGACATATTAAATGGTACTCATACGATAAATGGAAGCTATTACTTCAATACAGAAAGTGGGACTAGGGAATATAAATAAAATTGAGTGAGAATTTGAAATCGATATTCGGAGAAAATCTCTACTCAAAAAGAGAAAGAAACGTTTGGGCTAATCTGCCAAACAAGTTGATAGATGCAGAAGCATTGGCCGGGATTTTCCAGCCCTGCCGTGGTGGGACCCATCGCTGGGGATGTGGTGGCCCAGCCAGAAGTCCATTGGCTTTTGGCAGGCCAGACAATCCCTGCGGCAGGAGGAGCCAGCAAATCCCATCCATTGTGTTTATTTACAACATAATTGCAACCCATGATAAGAGACTTAATTTAATGCAGCTGAAGAACAGACTTTGATGGGACAGCTGGTGCATCTGATGGATGGGCACTGTCGAGAGTTATTGTAGCAGAAGGTTTGACTTTAATGTTAAGCTAAAATGGGATAGATTTCAATCGGTTGAATTACCATTCCTTACCCCCAATGCCTTAAGTAAGTGTGTCTGATTTCAGAGCTGAAAGGAGCTAAAAGTGTAAAAAGGAGATTAACATTACTCAAGATTCTGATAGCGGAGGCAGGTGTAGAATCTAATAATTTCCACCTTGTTCTTTGGAATGAACATTTCCTTTGAACGGAACATAGAAGTGCTTCGGTTATAATTTTGGGGTTTTTTTTAGACTCACAACCAGGACAAAGCAGTTTGTGAAAAAACTCGGGGAAACATCAGGAGCACCATAATGGTCTAATCAGGCTCAATCATCTACATGCTGGGAAATGCTAAAAGGAATCTTTCCCCGTCTCTCTAGTGTCATAGATCACTGAGAATTGTTGACACATTCACATTAACCACCTCATCTCAACATTGCAAAGTGTCAATATAACTCCCACAGTAATGTTAGACAAGATCAATTGGGACTTGTCAAGTTTCTGTGCCTGAGATTGAATTGTAGATCTAGCTTCTCAAAGGAGCTTGTGTGAGAGAACTTTCATGGTCCCCTATTGCAAATGTTTCAGCAAGTTTGGCTCTATCTGCATGTTACCTTTTGCCATTGGTGATTCCACTTCATTCAGGAGCTGGGGCTGGCCGCGGGAGAGCAATCCAGATGTATCTGTGCTCACAAGGGTGTTAGTTAGCAGGTCAATATTTCCTGCTTGCAAACGAAAATGCTCCAATTCCTGGGAGAGAAGGCTGAACTGCATGCTCTGACTCCGACATTTCTCTTCCAGATCCCGCACCTTGGCCTGATGGAAAAGATGAGAATGACTGTGCTCATTGTATGATAACTCTGAACTGCAACACATGAATTGCCAGTCTAATCTTGTGCTGCAAAACTTTAATAGAAACACAGACTATCGCATGAATCTTAGTACTGCAGGTGTGCGATGTGATATTTTGCAGAGATGCATTTAGCAGTGCACACAAGGTTTGAAAGAATTGAAGCTAAAATTGAACTTTGGTAGAGTTACACCCTTGTTGTTTTTACGTGATAATTTTTCTTTAGAAATTACAAATGAAGAATGTGCATTTATATAGCACCTTTCATAACCGCAGGACATTCCAAAATACTTCACAGCTTTGCAGCCAATGAATTTATGAAATACAGTCATTGTTGTAATGAGATAAACGACCAGATAATCTGTTTCGATGACATTGGTTGAGGGATGAATGTCAAGTGGTACAATAGGAGAACTCCCCTGCTCTTCGTCTAATAGAGTAATTGGAGTTTTTATGTCGATCTGGGAGAACAGATTAACATCTGTTGAACATCTTAGAAAAAGATGACACTTCCAACAGTGCAGCACTACATCAGTATCAGATTGTGTATCCAAGTCTCTGGAGTGGGGCCTGAAGGCACGGTCCACTGACTCAGAGGCTAAAGTGCTACTACTGAGCCAAGGCTGATCAGAAAAAAGGTAAATAGAAAAAGATGGTTTATGTTTTTGGTGGCTGATTTTCTCATGACATGAAGATTTTATTTGATTTTAGGTTTTCAAAGTATTTTGATCAGAAGTGAAATAAATATACTTCTGTGGCCACAAAGCCCCTCTGCTCTAAAGCTCCAGCTCTGTTTTCTTTCCTATCCTGTACCCAGAAATCCACCTCTGTTGCTCCCTAACTAATGCTCTTTGTAAAATGTTGTTATTGTGCATGACCAGCTTTTTCAATGCACAGTACCCTTAAATTGATTTGCATGGTATTCAACACGGAACAAATTCTGCACGATATCTTCCAGAAATGCTCATGCACAGCTTAGTGGGAACACTGCCTCTATCCTCTGCCCTGTAACATCTTGTTTCTTGTCCTGGACTTGAGTAAAGATGGAAACCTTCACAGGATCCTAAATTCCAATTGGACATTTCCTGGCAGCTGGTTAATGCCCACTTCTCACTGTTCCCCCAGTGTTAGTCACAGTTTCCACTGCTGGCCAGGACTATTATTGTAATGAGGAAACTACTGCAATGTAAATGCTGGAAATCTGAAATAAAAACAGAAAATGCTGGAAATGCAACATTTGAAAGTGACTACCTCACGTTGTACATGTATATCCTTAATTCTGATAAAAAGGTCCTATCCTGTAATGTAGCTACTGATAGAAAGGTATAATTCATTCAAAATATGCTACACTGATTGGAAGGGAAAGATTATTAAATTCACCAAGTACAGTAAGAGCACAGAATATTTTCTTAATTTTGCTTCATTTTAATGTTGCAATAAAGCAGATTCTTCTGATCGACACCATTCTGATCACCATGGCATTTTTATTCTTTCCTGTAATGTGGGAGTCACGGGTAAGGTCAGCATTTGTTGCGCATCCCTAATAACCCTTGAACTGAGAGGCTTGCTAGGCCATTTCTGTGGGCAGTTACTGATCTATGCTCCAACCCCCATGTTACTGATACATACTTGATTCTCATTTTACTGACACCATTCTCAATATATGCTGACAACAGCCTGGAGAGGCGAAGGGAGAAATTTCATTTAAAATTAAACAAAGCAGGTCTGTTCTTTCAATGAATTTACTTGCAAGATGTTGTCTTGCTCAGACTGGTTAAGTTTGCACCACACTATTTACTGTTCATACAACCCCCATTATTCAGAAATGTCCATTCACAACACTAACCGAAGACCTTAATTTATATAACGTCTAATAATGCAATCCCATGACTCCAACAGGGAGCGTGGGTCACAAATGGTACTACAGCACTATGGTGCTGGTTCTCCTTATGAGCACAGTACCCGATGGGAGCAAGGAATTGCAGAATCATCCGTCTGGTGCCTCATAATATCTCACAAAGTGATTCTCATAAATAGTTACTTTTGCCTTCCTAACAGCACTGTGGGTGTACCTATGCCACATAGACTGCAGGGGTTCAAGAAGCTGCCTCACCACCACCTCAAGAGCAATTAGGGATGGGCAATAAATGCTGGCCCAGTCAGCGATGCCAACACTCCATGAAAGAAGAAATAAAAAGCTGGCGCTGGTCCAGAGATAAGCAACAGTCATTTTATGCACAAGACACCACACAGAACAACAAGAGAACTAATTAATCTGGTTTTGGCAATGTTGTTTAAGAAAAGAATGTTAGCCAGGCCACTGAAAGAATTCCCACTGCTTTCAAAAGTGCCATGGCATTTTTTATTCTTTCATGTAATGTGGGTGTAACAGGTAAGGCCAGCATTTGTTGCCCATTCCTAATAGCCCTTGAACTGAATGGCTTACTAGGCCATTTCAGAGGGCGGTTAATAGTCAACCACATTACTGTGGGTCTGGAGTCATATGTAGTCCAGACCAGGTAAGAATGGCAGATTTCCTGCCCTAAAGGACATTAGTGAACCAGATGGGTTTTTACAATTGATGATAGTTGTCATGTACCATTACTGAAACTAGCTTTATATTCCAGATTTATTAATTGAATTCAAATTCCAACAGCTGCTGTGATGGGATTTGAACCCATGTCCCCAGGCCATTAGCTTGGACCCCTGGATTACTAGTCCAGTGACATTCTCACTGTGCATTCATCTCCCCAGTGACAGGGAGATCAGCATTCAAGGCCCCAAACACTCCTTTCAGGTGAAGCAGCGCTTCACTTGCACCTCCTTCAATTTGGTTAACTGTTTTTGCTGCTCCCAATGCGGTCTCCTCTACATTGGAGGTTAAACACAGACTGGGTGACCGTTTTGTGGAACACCTTATCTCAGTCCGCAAGCATGACCCAGACCTTCCTGTTGCTTACCATTTCAACTCAGCATCTTGATCTCATGCCCACGTGTCCGTCCTTGGCCTACTGCAATGTTCTAGTGAAGCCCTACGCAAACTGGAGGAACAGCACCTCATCTTCTGATTAAGCACTTTACAGCCTTCCAGACTTAACATTGAGTTCAACAACTTCAGACCATGAACTCTCTCCTCCATCTTTATCCCTTTTTTAATCCAATTTTTAAAAAAAATTATTTATTCATGTTTAAAACAAACTTATTTTTTATCCCTTTTCCACAACTCCCCTTGCATCCTCCCGCCCCACAGGGCCATCTGTCACTTGTTTTGTTTTGCTTTCACAGAGCACTGACCCTTGTTTTGCTATTTCTGCTATCTTACCTTTACACCATTATCAGCACCTCCTTTAGTCTTTAACACTACCATTAACACTCCCTTTGTCCCTTGTCCATGACATCTTTGTCAAATTTTTCTTGAGCTCCCACCTATCCCTGACCTATTTTGTTCCACCTGCTCCATCCCTCTTAAACAGTAGAAAATCCATCACATTTCTACTTCTCTTTAGCTCTAAAGAAGAATTATATGGACTCGAAACATTAACTCGGTTTCTCTCCACAGATGCTGCCACATCTGCTGAGTTTTTCCAGCATTTTCTGTTTTTATTCCACTTCAATCATAACAGGTTGAAGGGACCTAGTGTGATGCTCAAACCTACAACCTTCTGATTTTAAGGCAAGTGACCTACCAACTGAACCAAACTGACAATCAGCTATAGAGACTGCAGTGATAATAAGCCAATCATCCATCAACACAAAGTGTTGTGAGATACTCGGAGATTTGTGCCTCAATATACAATGGAGTTACCCTATTTCGAACAAGTCTACCAGTAGTACCAGTAGTGCAGATTGAGAGACATAAACTGTTTTAAACAGAAGCAACATCAGGAAACAAATTAATGTAAGAAAACACCTTTGTTCTGTTGGCTTCTACAGCCAATCATGTGGATTTTTTGCACTGAGATGATTATTGCTTAACAGAAAAAAGGTGATTTGTTGGGAAGGAAAAAGAAATAACTTACATTCAATGAAATGACTAAGCTATAGTTCTGCTCTAATAAAGCGATTAAAAGGAAAACCATACAAAGCCTTTTAAACACTGATTAACCAAACAGATTTTACATAATACGCTGTTTCTTATTTTGTACATGCAGTGAATAAAACTTGAAAGGGCACATTCATTTAAATAAGGTGTTCCCATATATTGCAGGGATTTATTACGTGGAAAGCTGCACAAAGGAATCCTCAAACACACACAAAGGTCTACATGCTAAAGAGGGAGGAATGTGGTGCTGTGTACCTGCATGCAATCCAAGGTATTCTATTAACAGGAGAAATAGAAAATGGAACACCATTAAATAGAAGCATGCTTCAAACCATTAGAGATTCTCAATCCAATAAATTGCACACATCATTCAATAAAGAAATGTACCAGCTCCAGCTGTAAAACTAGGCAGGTCAACTCCTACAATTTAACAGAGATCAGTGATAAATGTTATGCAACAAGATAAAATCTAGCTCTGCCCAGTCAGGCATTTTTAGCTCTAATGCATTCTTCTAAAGGAGGTGCTAGGTGCTAAAGAGTTTCAATAATAGTATCCTACTGCAGACCTCTTTAATAAGATATAGCTACCCAGAGATCATTAGCAGCTCACCATCACCCCAGATTGCTTTTACACATTTGCTGTTGCTTACATTTCACAGATGTTACACAGATGTGTGTGTTCTGAGTGAATGCAACAAAGTTATTAATGTACATCAAGTTCCTGTGCCTGGAATCCAGTTAAGTAGTTGCCATTTCCACAATATTTTAGCCAGATGCAATCAGTAGCGTAACATCAGCTGGTGATGAAAGACCACTCAATCTCTGCACGGCCATCAGTTTGTGAAATCACTTAGTATGACGAATACTTTTTCTGTACATGTGAAATGATAAAATGGTAGTGCCAGAAGTTGCAACCAAACCAACACCTTTACATTTATGGGTTGAGAATGTACAAAAATGAGGTGCATATCTATAGATAATAGGAACATGCTCGTGATTTGTGAACTCCATCAGGGTCACAATCATTGTCTGGAATCCTTCATGCTGCTTGCCAGCAGTCCGTATGGAGTAAAAACAGGTTAATCACATTAACTTCACTCATCCTCACAAGCTAAATGAGTAGCTAAAAATCCATATCCGGTCTAGGGAGACAGTCAAATACATTTAGGAGCAGCTGGCCCTGAATGGCTGGATACAGAATGGCTCCATAGTGGGCTGGAATCAGAGCATCTATTGACACCAATGCATCAACCAAAGAGTTGGAGGCAGAATGGGACTTACGCCAAGACTAGGCAGTCTATTTGACAGCAGAGTTGATTTACACAGCAAAGTGCAAAGAGAACTTACTTAAATGGCTCACTGTGCAGTAACAGTCTAAAAGTCTATATGAACAAAAACAAACAGAACACATGACCGAAACTGCAGCAAAGTCGCTTAAAGCAGGGCAATTTCACTGGCAAAATGCCGTGAGTGCATATGCTACGTGTAAAATCAATCCCAGTCACACTCACCAGTGCACGCTCCAGACATGATTGGTGAGGGAATTCACCAATCATCTCCATTCTGGTTTGGAATAATAGTGTCGCTATATGCAGCTGCTGGATATAGATTGGCTTGAGAGCACTCAGCATTGAGTGGCCTGGGAACTGAATAGATCAGAATGTGCTATCAAAATTCTTCAGGTTATGGCATCTGGAATCTGTCTGTGGGCTGTTTTTAGGTACAGAATGTATTGTTCGGAAGCTGTCCACATGATGTTTATAGCTATAAGTTTTCCTGTTTGGAAGCTGTGTGTGGTGTCTGTAGGCTCAGCATGTGCTGTCAAGAAGCAATATGTGCATTGTCTTCAGGTACACAGCTTCCACACAGCACACTCTGTATGGTGTCTGTAGGCATAACGTGCGATGTCTGGAGGTTGTGTATGATGTCTGTAGGCAAAGTGTGTGATATCTGGAAGTTGTGTATGGTGTCTGTAGGCACAGAGTGATGTCCGGAAGTTGTGTATGGTGTATGTAGGAGGCAGAGTGTGTTGTCTGGAAGTTGTGTATGGTGTCTGAGGCACCAAGTGTGTTTTCTTGAAGCTGTGAGTAGCGTCTGTAGGCACAGTGTGTGCCTGGGCTTTGACACCTGCATTGATGCTACAGATGGAAAGAAAATATTGAGGAGCGATCCGCCTGAGTGCAGCGAATACATATAAATTCCCCCAGTTCCTCTACATGTGTAAGTCCAGACCTCCCGATTTTCCAATTTACACTGTATTTGGGCAATCGAGTGCTCCTGCACACAGACCCAGGAGTTATTTCCCCTTTTTTAGAGCATTTAGTGGTTGAGAAGTGATTTATTTTATAAAACACTGCTTCACCCTCAACTGAAGAACTGTGTCCACACTTTAGGAAGGATGTGAAGGTATTAAGAGCGCGTGCAGAAAAGATTCATAAGAATGGCTCCACCTGAGGGAATTTCAGTTACATAGAAAGATTAAAGAAGTTGGGACTGTTCTCCTTGGACAAGAGAAGGTTGAGAGGAGATTTTGATGTAAGTATTCAAAATCATTAAGGTCTGGAGAGAGTAGATAGGGAGAAACTGTTCCCATTGGTGGAAGGATTGAGAACTAGAGGGCACAGATTTAAGGTAATTGGCAAAAGAAGCAATGGTGACATGAGGAATCTTTTTTATGCAGGAATGATTAGGACCTGGAATGTACTGCCTATGAGTGTGGTGAAGGCAGGGACAATTGAGGCCTTTAAAAAGGGAACTGGGTCATTATGTGAAAAGTAGAAATTTGCAGGGCTATGGGGAAAAGGCAGGGGAGTCGCACTAGGTGAATTGCTCCTTCAGAGGTGCAGCACAGACACAATGGACCAAATGGCCTCCATCTGTGCTGTATAACTATTTTATGACTGTATGATTTTTACAGAACATTTGGGGCTTCACACCCAGAATTACACTTGCTTAAAGTTGGAGTGAGGTTACTTGAGACTCCTGCACAAATTCTACAGAAGATATCCCACATAAGTTACAATTGAAAGCCATAACTGTATATTCAGTACCAGACTCAAGATGTCTTCCATTAGCAGTACCTGGTTGCTATCTGTTGCTGTGGGTGTTGCTGTGCCTGCAAACACTGCAAGATCATTTAAACAGGATTCATGCCAGAGTCATCCATCTCTCCTTGAAGTCAATACAATGACAAAACCATCGAAGAGATCAGTGAAAGAGCTGAGAGTTCAAACACTGAGGATGCTCAAACAGCTAAGTGTGGATTTCACTTTCCAATGACAGGTTTCATGGTAGGCTGAGGATTCAGTTAGAAATGTGTTTGTGAACATTGATCACATGTAGTTCTGAAGGAGAGTCATATTAGACCCAAAATGTTAACCCTGTTTCACTCTGCACAGACACTGCCAGATCTGCTGAGTTTCTCCAGCATTTTCTGATTTTATAACATGTTCTCTTACCTCCAGTAACTGGACCACACCTTCATGTTCCTTCTTTGCTTCAAACTGAGCCTTAATTTGAAAAACAAAGCAGGTTAATTAAAGTTCTGTACATTGACTGCTGCCTGCACCAGGAGGTTTAGAAAAAACTATTTTTAATGGGGTGATTAGACTCTGGGATTGTCTGTCACAAACCATTATTAATGCAGAATCTGTTAAATGTTTTAAAAGAAATGAGATAATTACTTGAAAAAGGAAGATCAAACTTAAACTATCTTTTTTGTATGAAGAGCAGGCAGGAGACTGGGATTACGCTACGCCATTCATTTGGGGAGAGCAGCACAGACCCAATGGCCAAATCGGCTGTTTCTACATTTGAATGTGCTATGATAATAGATTGTGCTTGAAGATGCAACCTTTTTATCTCGATATTGATATGTCAGAATAATTGACCAGCCTAGCTTCCTCACCAACTGCTTTTATTAAAATTCCAGACCTGCCCCCTGCTCTTGGTACATTACGAATAGATATTCCAAGTTTCTGAAATTTCTCCCCTGCCAGAAACTTACTATGAAACATTAGTTTGCCAAATATTGTTGTCATTAAGAGTTTTTGGAAAGGATCTTAATTTTCTTTGTCCTGCTGGTTTTCATTTCACTTCTGTGAGGTGAACCAGTGTTACCAGATTTCTCAAGTGGAGTGCTATGAGTTTCAGTTCTGTGGAGCCATACTGAGCTGCAGAACTGTTAATAGACAACATTTAGGTAGGTGACAGAGCATATGTAGTCAGAATCCACACTCCAGCAATGTGCATCACAGAGACAAAACAACAGCCTGAATTAGTTAATCTTAATATATGTGAATAGGTTGTGAGCTGAAGCAGAATTAATCCAAAAATTACTTTTCAAATAAAAACCCAGCTTTAAAAGTGTAGCCTGTCCCAAATGAAATCCTATACCTACCTGTAACTGGCATATTGATGAGGAATCAATTTTAAAACATGAATATACTTTCACAAGCTCCTTGATGGATCAGCAAGTTCACTCAATGGTGGAATTTTCCCATAATAAAACTAAGTGCGGCGGTGGGCGGGCGGATTCGGCCGCGCCCAGCCCACCGGCCGTAATGGCGGCAACTCGCGCCCAATTCTCTGCTTGGAGCCTCATTAACCATGCAGAGGCGTGTATCGGTCCAAATGACCTGGCAGGTCGGGAGCTGATTCTTCCGCCTGCCACCAGCTGGCAGGTTCGAAGGTCCAGGTGCCAAATTTAAACGCCGGTCCAACACACAATCTCACTCTCTCCAGCCCACCAGAGATGTCTGGCAGCCAAAGGAGGAAGGCCAAGAGCCTGAACAGGAAGGCCGCACCCCACTTCACGCACAAGGCCCTCCAGGCCTTGATCAGAGGGATGCAGGCACACAGGCTCTGTCCCAGGGATGGCTGCAGGAAGCACAGCAGCCTCACCTCTCTGGCCTGGGAGACCATCGCGGAGCAGGTCAGGGCCCACGCCCGAAGTGCCATCCCGTGCAGGAAGAGGATGAATGATCTCTCCCGCTCCACCAGGGTGAGTCATCCTTCAACATCCTCCAATATCAAACTCTCATCATGGCATCATGTACTCAAATGGCTACTCTCTTCAGGGGTCTCACGCAAACCATTAGTAGGGGACACATATCAACACTCATTCTCTCACTGAGACTTTCACATCACCACCATCCCATCTATCATGTTGCTCACACTCCATCCTCTGGCCCTTCTGGGGAGGGCTCACCACACACAGGGGACATGGATCTCACTCAATCTCTGCTCCATCCCTTCTCATCACATGCCTTTCTTTCTTCTTCATACAGGACAAGCTGATGCACAACAGGCGCGAATGATCGCAGACTGGGAGAGGGGCAGCCAACATCATCACCCTCAGTGAGTTTGAGGAGGCTGCTGCTGAGCTGGCTGGGGAGGACAGGGATCGATCCTGTGGGGAAGGGGAGATCGGCCTCTTCCACCAACCCATTATGGATCGCAGCTCCATCACTTCATCAAATCCTGACAATCACAGTGAGTCACGTGCAGTCTTATCTAGCTCATGTTCATTAGCTGAACTCTTTTTTCGAGGCACCGGCAGATCGAGGCCCCCAAGCCAGTCCAGCACCACCAGTGCGAGTCCCCAGACTTCATCTGAGGAGGAAGCTCCGGAAGAACCATCACGGCACTGACACGCACCCGCCACACATGTTGGTGGACCACTGATGTAGATTAGGCTCGGGCTCACTTTCTGGGGAACACTTCACTACCACATCCCTGCAGCAGTTGGGGGCAGGGACAGCCCAGGTCTCTGGCACTCTGAGGGATGCTGGAGACCAGCCACCCGCTTGGTCTGAGTCAGATGATGAGCATTTGGAAACGCTTGCCAAATCTATGCTGGAGATGCAATGACAGGCGGCGGAACATCAGGCAGAGATTTGGCAGTCACTCAGCAGACTATAGCGAGCAAAGGAGGCTGTCTAATGTCATGGCTCCAACGGGCGAGTGCCTCGAGGTCAGCATGGGTAGCCTGGCAACCGCCATGGAGACCTTGGTCCAGCAGGTCTTGCCAGATTTGCGCTTGACCCTGCACTCCATGGCCACACACCCTGGTGAACACTATCAGGATGTGGGTGACATGGGGACAAGGCACCTTGACCCTCCCCTCCCCCCCACAGATGCATCATTTCCTGCAGGATCAGGGCGGGGCCCTCGGGCACCCACAGGGAGGATGAGCGTCAGCCAGGCACTCCAGGAGGCTCCTCTCAGGACACTCCAAGGGTTTGCAGCCACTCACAGCCACCTCTGCCTGTGACCCCATCAACTCCAGCTTCTCAGGCCGCCGTGGGAGCTTCTGCCCCTGAGCAGGTGACCCTAATCAGACTGGGGCCCTCCAGGATAGGATTAGGCTCAGGTATGATGTCTCCACAATCAAATAGTCTGCTTGTATTTATAGTCAATGTTTACACAAGAATAATAGTCACAGGCAGATTGCTGGAGATTGCAAGAGCCCAATAAGAGGTCCATGTCTTAAGCCAAAGAGGGAAAAAGATGGAATCTTACTACCTGTTGCAATCGTTCCACTTCATGCTGTTTGGCCTGCAGAATTGTCAACGCTTCTTCATGTTCCAATTCCAGCTGGTGCCTGCGCTCTGCCACCTCTCGCATGTGCTGCACAGAGAAATGTTAATTACTCACTGACTGCACAGGAGTTACAGTTCACAGTGCCAGATACAGCCTTCTGAAATTACACTGCCCAGTTATCGTGTACAACTCTGCAGAAGACTAAAGGTTCCCTGTACTGGGACAGCCTATTAAAAACATTAAGTTTTTTGTTTCTCAGTGGCTGTGTTAATACAGAGTGTCCTCGACTGAAGCGGTGCTGGAAATATATTGCCTTCTATCAATGATCTGCTGGAAACACACAAACTCATACCAGGTCTTTTTGGAAATACACCACCTCATACACCTCTTTCCAGGACTAAAGCTCCTCTCCCATCCAGTTTTACATATCTCTATCTGGCCAGTTCTAAAGTTCATCCCACACTATTCAATGGATCCCTCCACCCCAGTTCTACAATGCCCCCAGCTCCATTCAGCTATTTTCTTCCCTAATCTATAAACCCATACACCCCATAACCCCGGTTCTGCCTTCTCATTATATTTTCTATCAGTATTTGAGCTCTGTTAGGAAATGCTCCTATTTGCACCTCAGAAACTTGGTGTCACTTGTTCAAACTTCTTCTCCTTTCATTCTGCAGGCACGAAGACTCAATGTTTAGGGAATGCTAGCAATGTGCTGTGAGCTACCCAAGCTCTGCAATCTCCCACTAGCATATGTATTTATTATGGCAATGTTCTGTGAGTTACCTGAGCTCACCAATGTCTCACTCACACTGCAATGTAGATTTATCTTTTTGTAAATGGTACGACTAGTGATCTTACCTTCAGGACCTGCTCTAGGTTCTCCAGCTTGGCTTGGAGTCGCTGATTCTCCTTCAGGGATGAATCTCGTTCTGCTGTCACCACTGAGAGTTTCCCTCTCAGGTCATTGTTGTGAGCTTTAATCTGCATCAAATACATGCATTTCAGCACAGTGAGAAAGGGCCAAGGGAACACAATTACCAAATTTCACACTTCACTACTGTATAAAAATATACTGAATTTGTCAGCAAGCTCAGACTAATCTTCTGCTTACTTTGTAAATAATGTAGATAGCTTCTGATCACAGCAAAGGCTTGGGACCTGGACTAGTTTGGAGGTATAAGTAATGTAACAGCGTTTTACACCTAAATTCCAGGCCCTTGGAAAATACTTGAAAAGATGCTACCTATCCATTCCTCTCCTCCCTTCCATATAACGTTTTTATTTCTAAACCAGCTCTATGTTAGCTGCAAAGAGGTGCTTGTGCATAAGGCCTAAGAAACAGCATCCCAATGTCATTCATAAGGATAAAAATGAGATGCTGGTAACTGGCAGAAAGAAAGAGAGAAAACGAAGAACATATTTTGTAATTCCAAAACAGAATAAATTGGTATATATATATATGCTCAGTCAGAAGCTTACAAATGTATGAGAAACACTTTAGCTGAAAAAGTGGGAGAAACAGGCTACAAAATAGGGGCAAGGGAACCTAGTTCAGAATGAGGATAAAGGAACACAGTACAGAATGGGGTGAGTGGAACACAGAATGTAGGGAGGGAAAAGCAGTACAAAATAGAGCAAAGGGAGGACAAGACAACAGGAAGAGGGGTATACAGCACAGAATGGGTGAGAGAAAAGCAGGACAGAATGGAAGATGACGAGCAGTATGAGTGTGACAAAGAAGATTTCAAACCAAGTTTCTAATTTCTTTGTTCTTATGTATGTTGATTATTAAATACAAACACGTGGCTGGCAGCTATGAGAAAGCAAGTCATTTGAACAATGTCATTTAGGGAATAACAGTGGGTAGCAAAGGATTTATTGATTATAGAACATGCATTATCGTGCAAACATAGAGCAGATATTGTCTAAGTTAAAAGATACAAATGAATTTCTGCCTCACTGGGATATGGCTGTGGAATGGTTGGCTCAGTGCACTGAGAAGGGATGAAGCCAAGCATTACCTTTTCAGTCTCTTGTGCCTCTTGGCTAAGTTGGATGGTCTCTTCAGTTAGCCGTGCATTCTCACTCCAGGCTTGTTTCAGCTCATTCTCCTGTAAGTAAAAGCACACACGTTCTAACCAGGAATGGGCAGAGCATTCCAATTCAGGCTGTGCTTCAACCTTTCAGTTTATTTCCATCCACTAACTTTCAGTGGCTCATATTCCAGTAGATGGTCCAAACCCTTTCCTACCTTTCTATTCCAATAATAATTTGCTGAAATCAGAGTACAGAAGAATAAGAGACAGCTAACCTTTGGAGCAAGTAGACCCGATGACTATATCACGAATGCACAATAACCTTAATACAAGTGACAAAAAGGAAAGAGATGGCAGCAATGGTGCTGGACATCAGGGCAATGGTATTCCAACAGGTCAGGTCTCAGAGCAGTAAGAGACCAAGCCTCAGAGAAGCAATACACTGGACCTCGGCACAGAAATCCAGCATGCTACAGAGCAACCCCGCCTTCACATTGAGGATACCCTCCATCATGTTGTATGGCACTACCACCATGCTAAATGGGATAGATTTTGAACAGATCTAGCAAGTCAAGACTGGGCATCCATGAGGCACCGTGGGCCATCAGCAGCAGCAGAATTGTACTCGAACACAATCTAACCTCATGGCCCGGCATATCCCCCACTCCACCATTACCATCAAGCCAGGGGATCAACACTGGTTCAATGAAGGGTGCAGGAGGGCATACCAGGAGCAGCACCAGGCATACCTAAAAATGAGGTGTCAACCTGATGAAGCTATAACACAGGAATACTTGCGTACCAAACAGCATAAGCAGCAAGTGTTAGACAGAGCTAAGCGATTCCACAACCAATGGATCAGATCTAAGCTCTGCAGTCTTGCCTCACCCAGCCGTGAATGGTGATGGAGAAGTAAACAACTCACTGGAGGAGGAGGCTCCGCAAATACCCCCATCCTCAATACGGGGGAGCCCAGCACATCAGTGCAAAAGATAAGGCTGAAGCATTTGCTACAATCTAAAGCCGGAAGTGCCGAGTGGATGATCCAACTCGACCTCCTCCAGAGGCCCCCAGCATCACAGATGCCAGTCTTCAGCCAATTCAATTCACTCCACGTGATCTCAAGAAACAGCTGAAGGCACTGGATACTGTGAAGGCTATGGGCCCTGACAACATTCCGGCAATAGTACTGAAGACTAGTGCTCCAGAACTTGCCGCGCCCCTAGCCAAGCTGTTCCAGTACAGCTACAACACTGGCATCTACCCAGTTATGAGGAAAATTGCCCAGGTTTGTCCTGTACACAAAAAGCAGGACAAATCCAACCCAGCCAATTACAGTCCCATCAGTCTACTCTCAATAATCAGTAAAGTAATGGAAGGGGTCATCAACAGTGCTATCAAGCAGCACTTGCTTAGCGATGCTCACTGATGCCCAGTTTGGATTCTGCCAGGGCCACTCAGCTCCTGACCTCATTACAGCCTTGGTTGAAACATGGACAAAAGAGCTGAACTCCTGAGGTGAGAGTGACTGCCCTTAGCATCAAGACAGCATTTGACTGAGTGTGGTATCAAGGAGCCGTAACAAAACTGGAGTCAGGGGGAAAACTCTCCGCTGTTTGGAGTCATACCGAGCGCAAAGGAAGATGCCTGTGGTTGTTGGAGATCAGTCATCTCAGCTCCAGGACATCATTGCAAGAGTTCCTCAGAGTAGTTAGTGTCCCAGGCCTAGGTCAGAAGTGGGGATGTTCGCTGATGATTGCACAATGTTCAGCATCATTCGTGACTCCTCAGATACTGAAGCAGTCTATGTCCAAATGCAGAAAGACCTGGACAATATCCAGGCTTGGGCTGACAGTGGCAAGTAACATTTGTACCATACAAGTGCTAGGCAATGACCATCTCCATCAAGAGAAAATCCAACCATCGCCTCTTGGTGTTCAATGGCATTACCATCACTGAATCCCCCACTATCAACATCCTGGGGGTTACCATTGACCAGAAACTGAACTGGACTAGCCATATAAACACTGTGACTACAAGAGCAGGTCAGTGGCCAGGAATCGTGTGACGAGTAACTCACCTCCTGACTCCCCAAAGCTTGTCCACCATCTACAAGGCACAATTCAGGAGTGTGATGGAATACTCTCCACTTGCCTGAATGAGTGCAGCTCCCACAACACTCAAGAAGCTTGACACCATCCAGGACAAATCAGCCCGCTTGATTGGCACCACATCCACAAACATTCACTCCCTCCACCACCGACTCACAGTAGTTGCCTTGGGGTGGGGGGGGCGACACCCTTCGCCTCGGGGGGCGTGGCGCGGCGACACCCCTTGCCTCGGGGTGGGGCAGCCACACCCTTCGCCTCAGGGGGCAGTGAGGAAGGGCCATTTAATCAGGCAGGAGGGCAGTGGGAGGCGACCCTGCCTACCCCAAATAAACCCAGGGTGGGAAGGCTCGTGGATAACCTTCCCACCAGCTGCCGATTTAAGGCACTTCAGGGAACAATTAATACCCACTTAAGGGCTTCACCCCACTGCGCTGGTATTCACCCAGCCGTGGGCAGGAGACTAGCCATGCAGGAAGCTTGAAAAGTAAACCCTGTCAGGGTTGCTTACGGGCTCCTGGGGTGGAAGGTGGGGTTCCTCATTCAAAGGGACTCAGTACCTGATCGAGGGACTCGGCATCGGAAAAGGAGGGGGTGTGCCTGTTGAGAGTTGTTCCCCTGCCCTTGTTGCCGAACTACCTCTTCTCTCACCTCCCCCATCCTGTCATCACTCACCTGTGGCCTGGGTCCCTCAGTGATCTTAGACCTCAGGCGGGTGCATTAGTAGCAGCAGCAGCCATTGCTCCCACTGCCAGCCTCTGATTGGACAGAAGCTCTTGGGGCGAGGAGGGGCGGGATTTCCACCCCCAAAGGCCTACACCAGATGGACTGCAGCGGTTCAAGAAGGCAGCTCACTGCCACCTTCTCAAGGGCAGTTAGGGATGGGCAATAAATGCTGGGCCAGCCAGCGACACCCACATCCCATGAATGAATATTGAAAAAAATCCCTGTCAGAATGATGTCTGCTTGACCACACTTTCTAACCTGTCAGTTTAATTTCACCACAGGTGTGAAACATGGGGAAGGCCTGCCGCTGCCCAGTTAAGTGCCTAATGGGCACTTAAAACTGCAGGCCTTCCTAAAAAGAGGCAGAGTGGGGCTCTCACTGGCTCTTCAGCCAGTGCGCAAGACCCCGTCGCCTCTTCTAAGTACCGCCCACCGTGACAACGTACATCAGAGCAGCAAACTACAAATCCCATGGGTTGGAGCAGCCACACATTTGGAGCAAAAGGAGAGAATTATATTCAAAAAGCCTCAAAGCTATTTACTAAAACCGAACAAAGGAATGCCAGGCAAGTCAGTGAACTTCAGTAATAATTTTGGTTTGTAATCACATGGTTCAAACCTGGAAAAAAATTCAGTGGCAGCTATCACAGCCATATGTACAAACTGAGCACCATCACCAACTGCAGAGGTAGCAACAGCAAGAGGCTATGTAAATACCTGGCACACCAGATCATATCCCTAAACACCACTCATTTCCAATAATGGACAGCAACAGTTCGGCTCATTGATAAATTTATTTAATTTCAATCCTTATGAAACCTTTTTTCACATGGAATTTCCTGAGCTCATGGATTGCTAGTTGTCTAAAGGTCTGGCCAGCCTCAGATTAAAAAGAAATCCACTCTGCAAGTGACAAATAATGATGGGATGATTCAACGTGTAACTGGGTACTCGTGCGGCTCATGTACTGCGCAGTAACTTCTCGATGCTCTGGGTGGACAGGGGTTTAGCCACTAGCTGTTCACTGCTCTTAAACAAAGTGGGATCTTAAATAAAGTGAGATTTACTGCTGCCTTGCAGGCCATGTCAACAAATAGCCACTATCAGGTTTAACGTCTCCTTGATTAAGGGGATAGTGCACAATTGTGAGCTCAGCATTAGCCCAATCACCCATAGCTAGCTCACCTGTTTTGGCTGGAAAATGTGAAAATCTGGCCTCAATATACTTTGCATCAAAACAGAAACCTTACACAAACTTAATTGGAATAATCAAAAATTCCAAAATACAATTTTTACATAAAAATTATGGGTGGAATTAAATACCCCCCAAAAACCCTGGAGATGGGTTTCAGAGGTTGGGGGTGGCGGGCGTTTGATCAAGCGGGAAGATGCAGATTGGGGACCCTGCCACCTTCACGTTTTCCTGATCAAGTTCAGGGCAGGAAGGGTAGAGAGCAGTCTTCCTGCCCAGAGACCAATTGAGGCCCTTAAGTAGCCACTGGTTGGCAAGGGACTTGCTGTGTGAGAAAACCGCTCAGCAAAACCTCTTGGGTTTGCCTGTGTCCTAGTTGGGGGTAATCCCTTGTTCTCAGGAACTCTGCCCGATCAAGAAATCCAGGTCCAGGGACCGGGGGCCCGCTTAAAGCCACCTCCCCTACCCCTGCCTCCTGCCTCACCTGCGCCCACCCTCCTCCACGATCCCCATCCCACCGCACTCACCTCTGTCTGGAGATCCAGCGGTGATCCTCAATGTAGGCTGGAGTGTTCTACCTGCAGTGACTACCACTCCCAGTGGTACTGTCAGTATTCAAGAGCTGCTGACTTCTCATTGGCCAGCAGCTCTTGGGGTAGGATTTTAGCTCTATCGGGGGGTCTTGATTGTATGGGAGACCCGATGCTGTCCTGCCAAGTGCCTGATGGTCTCGTAATAGCATCGGGCCTCCCAGTGACAAATGACGTAAGGTTCTTCCACCAGCTTACCAACTGGTAGATGGGACTCCCGTCACACATAATAAATTCCACCCTATATGCTTATGTGTGTGTGTATATATATATATATATATATATATATATATCTATATAGATAGATAGATATACACACATAGACATGTGTGTGCATATATAATATATATATATATACTCACCTGTTACAAACACATACATAATTCTACTAACTGTACAAATGCTACATATAAAATTGTGTACACACTTCTACAATAGGTTCAGCTTGCATATTTCATATTACACACACTTACTATTCAAGACTCTCACGACACGGTGAGAGACAGATGAGCCTTTCCTATTCTCACACTGTTTCACATTTATACGTTAAAACAGATGGGAGCACACATACCAGATCCTCACATATCCGCTGGCGTTTCTTTATCTCTTGCTCATGGCTTTCACATTCTTTCCGTTTTTTACATAATTCTGTTTCCTGGGAAGAATAAACAAAATATTGTTGGGACTATTTTACAACCATAATTGGACAAAAATCCAGGAGGTGGCGATGATGTTTATTTACATTGGCAACAAACATCTTTAATCACTAAGCACTGATTATCCTCCTTGTGAGGGAGGTAATCAGGTCTCTTTAGTATTGGCTCCAAGATGGAGGTTAGAGCAGTCTACCCCTCTCACTATCATGGTTCATGAGCTATGCAAATCCACAGCTTTCCAGAACACTATTGACCTACCAAACTGGTTCATTAATAGGACCTAGAAGGGTGGACCTGCCACTGTGGCCAAGACTCTTCCCACTCATTTCTGGATTAGCCTGCAAGCTAATGCCTTAATCATAATGTGGTTTTGACTGTACATGCGGCATACTGGCACCTTGCATTGTTCATACTGGGTAAACTCCATCCATAGTACTGCCACAAGTGGGGATTCAGATTTGCCAACCTGCTCTTACACTATCTGGGCTAAGAAAAGTTGGGCACGTCTCTACAGGGAGAGAGTGTAAATTCAAACCGATGGTCTACTTCTACAGCTTGGCATGTAGTCTCTGAATATGGTGATAGGTTCCATATGTGTCACACACCCAGCTAATAAAGAAAATGCATAATAACTTCACGGAAACAAAATGGAAACATTCAATTTTAAAAATTACATTTCAGAAATATCCAAACAGCACCATTAAAACCTACAGTCTGATCTAAAACTGCACAGAAAGAGTTACTATTGTGAGTGTAACACCACCAGTTTTGGGAAGTTCTTCCAGACCCACTGACCTAGTATTTACTGGGACCAAGTAAGTCTGATCCACTACCCCAGAGGGAGTTGGGGTCAATCCTGAGGGGAAGACGGTGGTGTAGTAGTAATGTCGCTGGGCTAGTAACCTAGAGACCCAGGCTAATGCTCTGGGGGCATGGGTTCAAATCTTACACGGCAGTTAATAAATCTGGAATATAAAGCTAGTCTCAGTAATGGTGACAATGAAATTATCATCATGATGTAAAAACCCACCTGGTTCACTTTAGGGAAGGAAATCTGCTATCCTTACCTAGTCTGGCCTACATGTGACTCCAGACCCACAGCAATGTGGTTGACTCTTAACTGCCCTCTGAAATGACCTAAGAAGGTCAGTTCAAGAGCAATTAGGGATCGGCAACAAATACTGGCCTTGCCTGTTACGCCCATATCCCATGAAAGAATAAGAAATAAAAAGTTCATCCCTGATTCTGGGGTAATGATATGATGTTTGGGGGAGCTGGGTGGCAGGCACTTGGCCAGCCAGGGGAAAGCACTGCAGCTCCTCCTGGCCCACAAGCAGCATTGTAAAGGCACTTACCCTTCTCCCCAAAGTAGTCCTTGCTTCAGCTGCTGAGCTTCCCAAGACTTGGGAAACCCAGCAGGCCACAGTAAAATTAGCAAAGCAGTTTAACTCAGAGGCTGCCAGCATCATTAGCACTTTTAAATGCCAACCCGCCTCCTGGGAGCAGATTGGTTGGTTACCCTTTGTCCCGCCTCCATAAAAAAACATAAGATGCTAGGCTGCAGCTGGCTTCCTGACACGCTTGAAATTTTTCCTGATTTAGCCTTCAACCTGTGTTCAATCCCATGTGCTCACCGATGGTAAAAGTCCCCCCCCCCACTGAGTGGGAACAGCACCTTGAACAGTCAGTATTTAGAGATCTGGTGTTATAGCACTTCATTCTATTATTGTCATCCCACTCTGCCAACGCTTTTTTCACCACACGTTCTGCTGCTTCAGTATCTGAGCTGGGTTGCACATCAGAAAGTCAATGCTCAGTACTTTTCAATAATTCAGAGGCATTAGGGAACATTACTTTTAATCTGAATTCAAAAGCCAAACAGAGTTTAAAAAATTAAAAATGATGCCGGGTGACTGAATTATCAGTGGCATGTATGATTTGAATCACCGCTCCATCCTGTTTCAACATTGTCTTCCTCTCAGCAATGCTTTCCAAACCTGAATCTGACTCTATAGCTCCTGATAACTTTTTCAGTCATACCCTGCTAATATCATTCAAGAGAATTTATAAAGTCTTTCCTGCAAATGCAGGAAAGAGTAACAAATGTTGGCTACCACAGATTTGGGTACAGTCCCTGAATTTTGCTACGCGTTTGAGACACCAATTATACAGTCAGGGTAAACCATACCCCTCTGCAGTTCAAAGCCTGGATCATGTCTCCAATTAATTTGTTGTTAAGTGTAAACAAGTTTGGTCTGATTACTCATATTTCATACCTGTGGTGAAATTAAATTGTCAGATTAGAACATGTTGTCAAGCAGACATTCTGACAGGGATATTTTTATTATTCATTCACGGGATGTGGGCATCGCTGGCTGGGCCCATTTATTGCCCATCCCTACCTGCCCTTGAGAAGGTGGTGGTGAGCTGCCTTCTTGAACCGCTGCAGCCCATGTGGTGTAGGTACACCCACAGTGCTGTTAGGAAGGGAGTTCCAGGATTTTGACCCAGTAACAGTGAAGGAACGGCAGTATATTTCCAAGTCAGGATGGTGAATGACTTGGAGGGGAATTTCCAGGTGGTGGCGTTCCCATCTATCTGCTGCCCTTGTCCTTCTAGATGGTAGTGGTCGTGGGTTTGGAAGCTCCTGTCTAAGGAGCCTTGGTGAATTCCTGCAGTGCATCTTGTAGATGGTACACACTGCTACTGCTGTGCCTCAATGGTGGAAGGAGTAAATGTTTGTGGATGTGGTGCCAATCAAGCGGGCTGCTTTGTCCTTGATGGTGTCAAGCCTCTTGAGTGTTGTGGTTGCTGCACTCATCCAGGCAAGTGGGGAGTATTCCATCACATTCCTGACTTGTGCCTTGTAGATGGTGGACAGGCTTTGGGGAGTCAGAAGGTGAGTTACTCATCGCACGATTCCAAGCCTCTGACCTGCTCTTGTAGCCACAGTTTTTATATAGCTAGTCCAGTTCAGTTTCTGGTCATTGGTAACCCCCAGGATGTTGATAGTGGGGGATTCAGTGAAAATAATGCCACTGAATGTCAAGGGACATGGTTAGATTCTCTCTTGTTGGAGATGGTCATTGTCTGGCACTTGTGTGGCGTGAATGTTACTTGCCACTTGTCAGCCTAAGCCTGGATATTGTACAGGTCTTGCTGCATTTGCACATGGACTGCTTCAGTATCTGAGGAGTTGCAAATGGCGCTGAACATTGTGCAATCATCAGCGAACACCCCCACTTCTGACCTTATGATGGAAGGAAGGTCATTGATGAAGCAGCTGAAGATGATTGGGTTGAAGACACTACACTGAAGAAATCCTGCAGTGAGGTCCTGGAGCTGAGATGACTGACCTCCAACAGCCACAACCATCTTCCTTTGTGCTAGGTATGACACCAACCAGTGGAGAGTTTTACCCGATTCCCATTGACTCCAGCTTTGCTAGGGCTCCTTGATGCCACACTCAGTTAAATGTGCCCTTGATGTCAAGGGCAGTCATTCTCACCTCATCTTGGGAGTTCAGCTCTTTTGTCCATGTTTGAACCAAGGCTGTAATGAGGTCAGGAGCTGAGTGGCTCTGGCTGAACCCAAACTGGGCATCAGTGAACAGGTTATTGCTAAGCAAATGCTACTTGATAGCACTATTGATGATATCTTCCATTACTTTACTGATGATGGAGGGGAGACTGATGGGGCGGTAACTGGCTGGGTTGGATTTGTTCTGCTTTTTGTGTACAGGACATACCTGGGCATTTTTCCACATAGCCGGGTAGATGCCAGTGTTGTAGCTGTACTGGAACAGCTTGGCTAGGGGCGTGGTAGGTTCTGGAGCACAAGTCTTCAGTACTATTGCCAGAATATTGTCAGGGCTCATAGTCCTTGCACAATCCAGTGCCTTCAGCTGCTTCTTGATATCACATGAAGTGAATCAAATTGGCTGAAGACTGACATCTGTGATGCTGGGGACCTCTGGAGGTGGCTGAAAAGGATCATCCACTCAGTACTTCTGGCTGAAGAGTGTATCAAATGCCTCAGCCTTATCTTGTGCAATGATGTGCTGGGCTCTCCCATCATTGAGGATGGGGATATATGTGGAGCCCCCTCCTCCAATGAGTTTTTTAATTGTCCACCAACATTCACGACTGGATGTGGCAGGACTGCAGAGCTTAGATCTGATCCGTTGGTTGTGGGATTGCTTAGCTCTGTCTATCACTTGCTGCTTATGTTGTTTGGCACGCAAGTAGTCCTGTATTAGCTTCACCAGGTTGACACCTCATTTTTAGGTATGCCCTCTTGCACTCTTCATTGAACCAGGGTTACCAGGGGCTTACCAGGAGCAATCGAAGACTGGAGTATATAAACTGGGTTACATGCCATGAATTACAGCACAGGTATCCGAAGGAAGAACTCCAGAAACAATACACTTGCTGCTAGCAGTTTACCACACACAAACTTGAAAAGACAATTTCCAGCTACTATACCAAAACATGGCTACCAGGGCTAGCTAACAACATACATACAATCTTGTTCGCAGTCAAGCATTTGGCTCTGACTGCAGAAGTAAGCAACTCTTTTCTGAAATGAACACGGTGTGAACTGACAATGTTCAACATAGAAAATAGCCAACATTGCCATGTTCAAGACCTCACATATGTTGAATTCATTTCCTGAGCTTCTCCCCATTCAAAGGAGCCCAACTTATACCAATTCCATCCTCTGCTTGTCTAGAAGAAGCTTTTGAATCACATTTGGAGATGCCTGATCAATGGGCTCCCAATAGTTAACTCAACAACAACTTCCATCTAACTTGGAACACCCCATTCTACACACACTTTCCAGCAAAACAACAAGCACAAGGAGACCTGTAGTCAGGTGCTCTAAGACAATTAGATCTATACTTCAGTAGGCAATTCACTACAGTGTCAACAGCTTGTACTGGGCTTCCAATAAGTAGTCCTCATCACATCGATGGAGCAGGAAAATAAGGCCACCAGAAAACTTACTGTAGAAATTATTACATTTTAAAAGGACCTGCTAAATGCAGCATCAGTAACATCACAACTTGATTTGCAAACAGAAATGGAAAATGAAGGCAGCATAGCCCCATAGCTCTACAGAACTGCAATTTGGATAGACTGAGGACTCTGCATCCATATTCCCTTCCACTGATGGCTTTTCTCAATAGCTAAACAACATGTTTAGATATGAATGATGTTAATAGGTTCAATGTCCAGTCTCATTATTGCACCTGTCAGCTATTCAGCAAATGGGCTGATCAGGTACAAATCTCTCACATTCATTTCAAAGATCGCCCATCCAACAGATGTTAAACTTACTGCTCTATACATTCCTGTTCTTCTCTCGATCCTTTTTAAAAATATTAGAATATTACCTATTTTCCAAGCCTTGCCAGTGCAACTAATCATTAACTTGACTCTGATGTAGCAAGCTGCATCAAAGGCTATTACTCTGATCATAGTTTTCAAAGTATAAAGTAAAACCATATGCACTGATGTAAGTGGTGTGCTCTAAGTACAGATTCTGTTTTAACATCACATAACCACCATAACATAACAGCTACCTTAAGTCAGTTCTCAACATTTTAGTGTGACTCTAACATCTGCTGCAATGTCCTCTGTACCGGAGCAAATCCCCAAAGCCTAAATGAGTTACTATGCCCAGCCCAAAAATCTATCACAAATTCCTTTGCTGTACATCAGTATCTAAACACAAGCCCTCACCTACAAGGAAATGTCATCAATCTCTGAACTGCTGCAGACTCCCACTGGGGGATAGACACTGTCCTCTGCAGCCAAGAGCGTGAGTCTCAATGGCAGTATTGTCTGCCTGGTGCTAAATTTAAGGACATCTCCTCAGGACTGGAGAGGAATTTGGAGTGGGAGGGGAAGGATCTTGTTGTCGTGGTCCATGTGGGTACCAAAAACGTGGGTATGACAAAGAGGATGTTCTGAGGGAGCAGGAGCAGCTAGGGGTGAAATTGAAAAGCAGAACCACAAAGGGTAATAATTTCTGGATTACTACCTGAGCCACAATTGGCATAGGGTAAATAAGATCAGAGAATTGAATGCATGGCTCAAAGATTGGTGTGGAAGAAATAGATTTCAATTCATGCCAAGGAAAGAGGGAGCAGTGCCATTGGGATAGCCTTCACCTGAACCGCGCTGGGACCAATGTACTGCCGAATCATATAACTAGGGCTGTAGAGAGGGCTTGAAGCTGGAGAGTTGGGCCGGGGTGATGGGGGGGTGGATCGCGGTGGGGCAGGGGAAGAGGGTTCACATGAGATGATATTTGGAAAGTTAAATAGAAATTTCAAGACAAGCAGGATAGCGCTGCGGGTAATGATAACCAGAGTGTGACAGGAAGGGACAGAATATGATAGGAAGGGACAGAGCGTACAAACATAAGAGTGCATCAGCTAATAAGGTCAGAGTAGGCAAAAATGATTAAAAAAACAGAATTAAAGGCTCTTTATCTTAAAACATGCAGCATTTTTAACAAGGTGGGTGAATCAATAGCATAAATAGAAATAAGTGAGTAAATGATGGCCATTACAGAGATGTGGTTGCAAAGTGATCATGGTTGGGACATGAACATTCAAGGCTATTTCACATTTTGCAAGGACAGGAAGAATTGGAAAGGAGGTGCAGTAAATAGAGGATGAGATCAATACAGTAGTGAGAAATGATCTTGGTTTGGAGGTTCAAAATGTTGAATCATTTGGGTGGAGATAAGAAATAGCAAAGGAATGAAGTCACTGATGAGAGTGGTTTATAGGCCTCTAAAAGTAGCTACAGTGTAGGATAGTATAAAAGTCAAGAAATAGTGCAGGCTTGTAAGAAAGATACTGCAACAATCATGGGAGATTTCAATCTTCATGTAGATCGGACAAATCAAATCGACAAAGTTAGCCTTTGGATAAGCTCATCAAGTGTATTCAGGACAGTTTTTTTGAACAGTACATGCTGGAATAAACCAGGGGACAAGCTATTTCAGTCCTGGTAATGTGTAATGAGACATGATTAATTAATGACCTCATAGTAAAGGATCCTTCAGGTAGCAGAGATCATAACGTTACAGAATTTCATGTTCAGTTTGAGGGTGAGAATTTGGGTCTGAAACCAGGGTCTTAAATTGAATAAAGGTAATAACACGGGTATGAAGGCAGAGGTGGTTTAAGTGGAATGGGAAAAATAAGTTAAAAGGTAAGATGGTAGAAAAACAATGGCAGACATTTAAGTAGATATTTCATAAATCGCAACAAAAATATACTCCATTGAGAAAGAAAGGCTCTACGAGAAGGATGCACCCATCTGTAGCTAACCAAGGAAGTTAAGGATGATATCAAATTGAAAGATGTACGCTGCTGCAAAGATCAATGGTAGGCCAAAAGATTGGGAAAATTTTAGAAACCCGCAAAAGATGACTAAAACATTAATAGAAGAGCGAGATATTGTATAACAGAAAACTAGCAAGAAATATAAAAACAGACAGTAAGAGCTTCTACAAGTATATGAAAAAGAATAAGTAGCAAAAGTGAGCGTTTTTCCCTTAGAGAGAGACACTTGGGGAATTAATGAGAAACAAGGAAATGGCAGAGACTTTGAACCAGTATTTTGTATCTGCCTGCACAATAGATGACACAAAAAGCATCCCAAGAATAGTAAAAAAAAAAGCAGGGGGCAAAGGGAAAGGAGAAACTTAAAAGAATCATGACCACTGGAGAAATGCTCCAGGAAAACTAATTGGACTAAAGGCTGACAAGTTTCCTGGACCTGATGGTCTGCATACTAGGGTCTTAAAGGAAGTGTATAGAAATATTTAGGTTTAATAACTAGCTTGTAGTTTAGTTATGCGTAATGGTCAAGCAATCAAAGTACGTTAATCAATTAACCCAACAAAATATTTTGCTGAATTGTAATCAATATAGGACTAGGCCCTTGTTAAAAGCCAAAATCCACACTTGACAAGTGAGAGACACCACACAAACCCAAACCAGTGCTGTGAAATCAGTCAAGGCTGATTAGATTAGAATGTAGAGCTGTTGTACTTCCTAGCAATTGAAACTTGCCAGTTTGTATTCCCTGAGATTCTAAAGGCTATTGTGTGAATTAAAGTAACTGTAAGGTTCTAAATAATTAGTCCTATTTCCTGTGAACTAACGTAGTCGTTTTAACTTGTAGCATTGTAAATATGTAACCATCTTTGGCTCTACAAGCTTGGAGTTAAGCTTGTAGATCTGTAATCAGTTCCTATAGATATATACTCACAGATACTCATTGCTACTCTTATCCTTTTTCATATACTTGTAGAAGCTCTTACTGTCTGTTTTTATATTTCTTGTAGTTTTCTGTTATACAATTTCTCGCTCTTCTATTAATGTTTTAGTCATCTTTTGCTAGTTTCTCATAGATATAAATGTATTTCCATCCATTGTTTTATCTCCACCTTTTAGCCTATTTCGATCCCTTCCTTTCACCCCACCCCACCCCCACTAGGGCTGTTTGTACCTTGCTTGTTCTGCTTTCTACCCTTAATTAGCACATTCCTTAGATAATATCACCACCTTCAACACCTCTTTGTCCCTTTGTCTATGACATCTTCTGGCTATCTCCACCTATCACTGGCCCTCTATCCAGCTCTACTTGTCCCATCCCGCCCCTTAAACCAGCTTATATTTCACCTCTTTTCTATTTTTCCTTAGTTCTGTTGAAGAGTCACACGGACTCGAAACGTTAACTGTATTCCTCTCCGCAGATGCTGCCAGACCTGCTGAGTTTTTCCAGGTATTTTTATTTTTGTTTTTGTCTCATAGACATATAATTCTTGTGATTTTTATTCTTTATGAACATATAATGTATCAGGCTGTATCTTGTATCCGTAGCTTGTTACCTTAAGTTTAACACACCAGTCTTCTCTATAGATGATTATTACATGTATTTATGTAGACTTTACGTAACCTCTTTAACTTCTAATTTCTGTAAGGCTATGCACCACTCTGTACTCTTACTATTTTTAAATTAACTTGTACAAAGCACAGGCAGATAAGAATTCTACAAAACGCCTTGACATCAATTAAACATTAATGAGCCCAGATGTTAACCAGTGGTGCTAGACACAACGCCCTCTTATCTCGAATAAGCAAACACTGAAACTAAAAGCAGACACCGAAACTACCTTAAAGCCCATTATCTCAGTGGGAAGTCACAAAATTTAATAAGACAACAGGAAAGGCTATAATGAAAGAAATAGCCCTTTGAGTAATTAACACAATAGATGATCGTGCAGCACCTAAACCAATCAGAATTCAAAAACAGGGCTAATCATGCACGTGGGTTGCCGTTTGAAAAGAGTTAAAAAGCACTAGCTTTGAATTATCAAGCACACTGAATTTGAAGGTTGAGCTGAAGACTGCTTTCCAGCTGGAAGCAGAAGACCATAAAACTGACCAAGAGAGAGAGATCACGTGTTGTCTTATGCCATAGACTGAATTGGGAAGCAAGAGCTGTTTTGAGCCAGTAAAGTCGCTGCCCTAACATGTTAAGTATAGTTTTGTGTTGTTTAATAAACGTTTCCTGAGTTACATCACCAGGTTGTCTCCTTTGCCTGATTGGTTGAAGTCTGTAAAGAACAAGTTAATGTTGAGTGAGTGCAGGCTTTCAGATTTGGAAGTTACATGCCTCCAAAAATGTACAAGTGACTGCAGAGACATGTGATGCATCCCCCTAAGGAGTAGGAGCAGTACTATTTCACAAAATGGATGACGGCATGGAGAGGACAATAGGCTATGTATCCAGGATGCTTATCACAGCTGAAAAAGGATATTCTCAGATTGAAAAGGAAGGTCTGGAGATTATTTTTGACATTAAAAAATTTCACCAATACATCAAGGGCAACACTTCACGATAGTATCAGACCGCAAATCACTTTTGGTTCTGTTTAGTGAGGAAAAGACTATACCTCCCATAGCCTCCTCAAGAATACAAAGATGGGCCCTGATTTTGGAAGCATATGAATACATCTTTGTACAAAGACCAGGGATTTATATAGCAAATGCCGGTGCCCCGAGTCACCGTCTTTTGCAAGAGAACGATGAACATGTCCCAGTTCCACAGGAACTCGTCTTAGTGATGAATTTTCTAGATTCCTCGCCAGTCTGTGCCAGGCAGATAAGAAACTAGACAAATCGTGATCCAGTCCTGTCTCGAGTGAGACACCAAGTGTTATATGGTTGGTCCCAGGAACCAGTCTCTGATGAATTAAAGCCGTTCTTCAACCAAAGACATGAGATGAGCAGTCAAGATGGCGTTCTATTATGGGGTTCCACGGATAGTGGCTCCCCCACAGGGAAGGGAACCACTCTTAGTAAAGCTACACAGTGCCCATCCAGGGATCTCCCGAATAAAGACCACAAAGTTATCTTTGGTATCTGGGGATGGACGGCGATATTGAAAATGTGGTAAAACATTGTGTTTAGTGTCAGCAGCTACAAAAGTTGCCAGTGGCAGCCCAATACACCCATGGGAGTTGCCTGGTAGACCCTGGGTGCAATTGCATATTGACTACTTTGGTCCTTTCCTCGGAACCATGTTTCTCCTGATTGTAGATGCTCATTCCAAGTGGTTAGACGTTTAAGAGGTAAAGTCGCCAATGTTGGGTGCTACTATAGAAAAACTACGCCACAGCTTTGCCATCCACGGATTGCCAGAGGTGGTCATCCCGGATAATGGCACTGCATTCATGAGTGCTGAGTTACAACGATTTATCAGCATCAATGGTATCAACCATGTGAAGACTGAAGGTCCGTCATTGAACAGACTGGCGGAAAGGGCTGTACAAACTTCTAAGGCGGGAATGAAAAAGTTAACAGGTGATTCGATGGAGACCACACTTGCTCCACTTTCTATTCTACTACAGAACAACACCTCACACGACGACAGCAGCCACGCCTGCAGAATTACTGATGAGGCGCCATCTTCAGACAAGACTGAGCCTAATACTTCCCAATTTGGAGGGGAAGGTGGAGAAAAGTCAAGGGAACCAAAAAGCGACTCATGATTGGCATAGTCGTGAGCGACAATTTACAGTTGGAGAAGCACTTTATGTCAAGACTTTTGGTGGATGACCAAAGTAGTTACCTGGTAAAGTAAGTTCAGTGACCAGGGCCATTGTTGTACCACGTGTAAGTGGAGGGCCGGATCACCTGTAAGCATGTGGATCATTTAAGAAAAAGAGAGATAACACCACAAGATATTGTTCCATTTGTAACCATTACAGAACCATTGATTACTGTTGAAGATGCTCAACCAAGGACAGGTATGCCCGATGTCTCTGTCAGAGTGGAAGACACTGAACTCCATTTGCCTAATGAATACTGATGTTAATGTGGTTCCAGAGAATGTGTTTCCTACAAAAGAACCTGAAGTCGTGGAGCTGCGACATTCCACACAGATCAGGAAACCACCTGAAAGATGGAACTTGTAATTTCATGACCTTTGTAAATATTATAATGTCATGAGATAAATATTCTTGTAAATACAAAATGTACAGAAAAGTTAAAGGGGGAGGAATGTAGTAATTATAGTTTTGGGAAATGTTGGACTGTAGCTTTAAGAATAATCCTGTGATGTAAAATCACATGATCTATGTAAACAATGTGTAAACAGCGTGAGGAACCTCTACAGGAGAGAGTATTTTTTAGTTACAGAGTTTGTTGGGCACGCGTAGTTGCCACTGCTGCCTTGTAAATAAAACCAAATGTTTCCACTAAGAAAAGCTGTCTGAAGATCTACTCTATAACATTTTTTCAATACTTGTAAGTATGCATTGGCATATACTCCAAGCACTATGTCTGAGCTTTTTCTTAAATCTTATAAAGTCAGCTTCCTCCTGACTGAACTCACCAGCTGCCTAACCTGCTTGCTGTCCTGATCTGACCCTGTGACCTGAGTTTGTACAACAAGATCCACTTGCCCCAGAGGTTCTAGAGAAGTCTGTTGTCACTTACAAGGATAACCCTGGATGCACTGATGATGTTCAAACTGTGGGCTAACAAATATTGAAAAATAAGTCAGTCAGTATGTAAGCCAGTCTCCCCGCAACACAGTTCATTAACCAGAAAGATAATCATCGTGTTCACTGAAGCACATTTTTAAAAAAAATTTGTTTAAGGATGCGGGTGTCGCTGGCTAGGCCAGCATATATTGCCCATCCCTAATTGTCCTTGTTCAGATGACATTTAAGAGTCAACCACATGGCTGTGGGTCTGGAGTCACATGTAGGCCAGTCAGGACATTAGTGAACCAAATGGGCTTTTACAACAAACGACAATGGTTTCATGGTCATCATGAGACTTTTAATTCCAGATTTTTATTGAATTCAAATTTCCTTATCTGCCTTGGTGGGATTCGAACCCAGGACCCAGAGCATTACCCTGGGTCTCTAGAATACCAGTCCAGTGACATTACCACTATACCACCCCCTCCCATAGGAGGCTCACACAAGCCTGAAAATTTCTTTCATCCATAATGGCCAATGAAACATAGAAACTAGGAGCGGGAATAGGCCATTCAGCCCTTCAAGCCTGCTCCGCCATTCATTATGATCATGGCTGACATCCAACTCAATAGCCTACTCCTGCTTTCTCCCCATATACTTTGATCCCTTTCGCCCCAAGAGCTATATCTAACTCCTTCTTGAAAACATACAATGTTTTGGTCTCAACTACTTTCTGTGGTAACGAATTCCACAGCTCACCATTCTCTGGGTGAAGAAATTTCTCCTCATCTCAGTCCTAAATGGTCTACCCCATATCCTCAGACTGCGACCCCTGGTTCTGGACTCCCCCATCATCGGGAACATCCTTCCTGCATCTACCCTGTCTAGTCCTGTTAGAATTTTATAGGTTTCTATGAGATCCCCCCCTCATTCTTCTGAACTCCAGCGAATATAATCTTAATCGACTCAATCTCTCCTCATATGTCAGTTCCGCCATCCCAGGATTCAGTCGGGTAAACCTTCGCTGCGTTCCCTCTATAGCAAGTCCATCCTTCCTCAGATAAGGAGACCAAAACTGCACACAATATTCCAGGTGTGGTCTCACCAAGGCCCTGTACAATTGCAACAAGGCATCCCTGTTCCTGTACTCGAATCCTCTGGCTATGAAGGCCAACATACCATTTGCGTTCTTTACTGCCTGCTGCACCTGCATGCTTATCTTCAGCGACTGGTGTACAAGGACACCCAGGTCTCGTTGCACATTCCCCTCTCTCAATTTATAGCCATTCAGATAATAATCTACCTTCCTGTTTTTGCTACCAAAATGGATAACCTCACATTTATCCACATTTATACTGCATCTGCCATGCATTTGCCCACTCACTCAGCTTGTCTAAATCACACTGAAGCATCTCTGCATCCTCCTCACAGCTCACCCTCCCACCCAGCTTTGTGTCATCTGCAAATATGGAGATTTACATTCAATTCTCTCATCTAAATCATGCGGTACCCCACTAGTCACTGCCTGCCATTCGGAAAAAGACCCATTTATTCCTATTCTTTGTTTCCTGTCTGCCAACCAGTTTTCTATCCATCTCAATACACTACCCCCAATCCCATGCGCTTTAATTTTACACGCCAATCTCTTATGTGGGACTTTGTCGAAAGCCTTCTGAAAGTCCAAATAAACCACATCCACTGGCTCCCCCTCATCAACTCTACTAGTTACATCCTCGAAAAATTCGAGTAGATTTGTCAACCATGATTTCCCTTTCATAAATCCATGCTGACTCTGTCCGATTCAGCCACTGTTTTCCACATGCTCAGCTATTAAATCTTTTATAATGGACTCTAGGATTTTCCCCACTACCGACGTCAGGCTGACCGGTCTATAATTCCCTGTTTTCTCTCTGCCTCCCTTTTTAAATAGTGGGGTTACATTAGCTACCCTCCAACCTGTAGGAACTGTTCCAGAGTCTATAGAACCTTGGAAGATGACCAACAATGCATCCACTATTTCTAGGGCCACTTCCTTAAGTACTCTGGGATGTAGATTATCAGGACCCGGGGATTTATCGGCCTTCAATCCCATCAATTTCCCTAACACCATTTCCCTACTAATACTGATTTCTTTCAGTTCCTCCCTCTCATGAAACCCTGTGTTCCCCAACATTTTTGATATGTTATTAGTGTCCTCCTTTGTGAAGACAGAACCAAAGTATGTATTTAGTTGGTCAGCCATTTCTTTGTTCCCCATTATAAATTCCCCTGTTTCTGACTGTAAGGGACCTACATTTGTCTTCACCAACCTTTTTCTCTTCACATACCTATAGAAACTTATACAGTCAGTTTTTATGTTCCCTGCAAGCTTACTCTTGAATGAGTCAGTACACAAGCAAAATATGCTGGAAATCGGAAATAGGAATAGAAAATGCTGGAAATACTCAGCAGGTCAGGTGGCATCTGTGAAGAGTGAAACAGAATTAACATTTCAGGTCGATGACCTTTCACCAGGACTGGCTTAATATATTTTCTCTGCATTTTAGCGGGGTGTTCTATTGGTTTTATTACTCCCATAAAGTTCAATCAGACTGATGCCCTCCATGTTCTAGTGCTTTCATCTCAGCAACAAGATACAAACAGTTAAGGGTGGGGTTTTCATCCTAGAGGTGGGTAGTGGGAGTTGGGAAATTTCCTGGGGGTGCAGCTGTTTCAACAGGCTAATAGTTATGGGCTCTCAGCCAAGCCTCATTATGTATTTTGGCTGAGAGCCCAGACATCCATTAGTCTGCTGAAACAGTTTTGTCCTGGGAAAACATGGCTTGATTGACAGCTCTTCCTCTGTGATGTATTCTGTCCACTACACAATGTTTATTTACACAAGGTAATGTGGGGGGTTGGATTAGTAAATTTGCATGACACAAAGATTGGCCAGATGGTTAACAGTGAGGTTGAGTGTCTTGGGCTACAGGAAGATACAGACGGGATGGTCATATGGGCAGATAAGTGGCAGATGGAAATTAACTCTGAAAAGTGTGAGGTGATACACTTTGGAAGGAGTAATTTGACAAGGAAGTATTCAATGAACGGCATGACACTAGGAAGTTCTGAGGAACAAAGGGACCTTGGCGTGTGTGTCCATAGATCTCTGAAGGCAGAGGGGCATGTTAGTGGGGTGGTGAAAAAGGCATATGGAACACTTGCCTTTATCAATCAAGGCATAGATTACAAAAGTAGGGAGGTCATGTTGGAGTTGTATAGAACCTTGGTGAGGCCACAGCTGGAGTACTGTGTGCAGTTCTGGTCGCCATATTATAGGAAGGATGTGATTGCACTGGAGGGTGTGCAGAGGATATTCACCAGGATGTTGCCTGGGATGAAACATTTATGTTATGAAGAGACGTTGGATAGACTTGGGTTGTTTTCGTTGGAGCAGAGAAGACTGAGGGGCGACCTGATCGAGGTGTACAAGATTATGAGGGGCATAGACAGGGTGGATAGGGAGCAGCTGTTCTCCTTAGTTGAAGGGTCAGTCACAAGGGGACATAAGTTCAAGGTGAGGGGCAGGAGGTTTAAAGGGGATGTGAGGAAATTAACAGAGGGTGGTGACGGTCTGGAATGCACTGCCTGGGAGGGTGGTGGAGGCGGGTTGACACATCCTTTAAAAAGTACCTGGATGAGCACTTGGCATGTCATAACATTCAAGGCCATGGGCCAAGTGTTGGTAAATGGGATTAAGTAGGTAGGTCAGGTGTTTCTCACGTGTCAGTGCAGACTCGATGGGCCAAAGGGCTTCTTCTGCACTGTGATTCTGTGAAGTGCTTGCAGTTTGAGCTATTGATACTTCAAAGGATCTGGATGATTCACACTTGTAGGTAAAGCATTTTTTTTAAAGGAAGTAGAAAGTTACGAATCAGTTTTTCTTTAATCTTACACATGCTATTGTTACTGTACAGTTCAGAGGTTCTGTATGGCGTATATATTGGATGAATGGGCATGTAAGTGCTATAGGTTGGCATGGAAGGTATGAGGGGTCATGGGCGAGTGGGTGGAGGGGCACAGGTTGACATGGAGGGTATGAGGGACAATGGGGGTGGGTGGAGGGGCATTATTTGGCAAGGAGAGTATGAGGGTGCATAGGAGCAGCTGGAGGTGCATAGCTTGGCATGGAGGGTAAAAGGGTAATGGGGGCAGGTAAATGGACACAGGTTGGCAAGGGAGCATGTGTAAGACTTTTTGAATTTACCTTTGAAAAGGTTCCCTCATCCATACTATGGTTCTGGGGGGCCCATGAACCATGACTCCTTGAAAAGCCAGCCTAACTCCATGAAATTTGGAGAGGGCTATGAGATGCCTATCCCCACAATGCAGTCAGCAAGGTCAGGAGTTCAGGGTGCAGGGTAATGGCCTGCATTGGACCACACCCTTATCCCATGCTGCTGAAAATTGAGGGTGCCAGGAATGGAGCCGGGAATTCTGGAATAGGGTCCCGACGCCATTCTTAAAGGTCCACGGAGCCTCCCCAAATCTGCGAAAATCCAGCCCTTACTCTCAGCATTTAAAATGTTCAATATTTTTTGAAAATTCATAAATTTGAAAGGAATTAAGGTTTCCCTACTTTCAGGAAAAAAGGAAAACATAAAACTGTTCGAGTGAATGAACAAATTTAACGGTAACCAAAAAAATAGTAACTGATGGCCAAATATTTGCTATCTAGGTGGGACATTTCCTGACTTGCCAGACCCACCTCAGTTAAAAAGTACCCCGAATTCCACAATTTTAGCTCTGGCTGGGGTTTGTTGAGGGTTGGAGTCAGGTCTGCTGACTGCAGAAGCAGAGCGTAAGCAACCACGGGGGAAGGTGACTTGCAAGGCGGGCTGGTTAGAAGGCCTGTCTCAGTTCTGTGGGACTTTGCCTCAGTTATTTCAATTGCTGTTGGTTCCTCTAGCCCTCACCCCTCACCCACTGTGGCCTCTCATACTCTACATGTCACCTGCATGCCAAATCAATGCCAACTCATGCCTCCAGCACCCTATGGCCCCTCATACCTTCCATGCCACCTCCTTAACCACTCACCCAGTATCCATCATGCACAGACCTTGGCAACCATGTGGAGATGAAAAGAAATTCAACTTCTAATAATCTAATATGGTTCTCAATCCAACACACTTTATAGCGAAAAAACTCCCATTCATAAAATTCACTCAAAGCTTTTAAATCTATCAAGTGGTTAATTGTTTTTAAAAACAAACTTTTATTCAGACTCAAAGTCAACTAATCCTTAATAGCCTCTTTAAACTGTCAATCAAACTGTGAACTCAGAAAATGCTGCTGAGATAATTGTAGCTTTTGAAACTCAGCCAACTATTCATAATGATGTAATAAAAGCCCTTGGGGAAATGTCAAATAACTCTATTGAAACTGCCTGAACAGATTATATTTTTTTCTAATCTGCAGCAGGTAGCCTGTCAATCAAAGCAGTCCAAGCAGAGATTTAAAAAAAACTCTCAGTGACATCAGCAGCCTATTTTTTCCAAGTTTAATTAGGAGGTGATTTTAAGGACTTCACAGCGTGTCTGTTATACAGATCTTCTCTGCCCTTCAAGAGTGTTTATGTTTACATGGCACTCCCTCAATTTCTGACTGCCTCACTGCAAGTTAGGGCCCATACAACAAATTGAGATCTGTTTGAAATGGGGGCAGGACCTCTGCATCAGAATCTCACCCACAATTTTTAAAGGTAGTCAGAGAGTTCCCAACTCCAGCCCTGAGTGTTGTGTGCCCCACATAAAGGGATAACTTAAAACACATACAAAGATAAAATCAGTTAAGGCTTCAACTAGGTGGTTCATCCACAGGAAAATAGTGTAACAGACTTCATCAGTGCAGTAACTTGTGTCTGCACTAGAACATCCTCTGATTCTATAACTGAGGAACTCACTAGTGTGTTAGTGATTGAGTTCATTGCTTGGTCATGCATCTATCAAAAGTCAGTAAGTGACTAGAGCTCCTCCACACCAGAGGTGAATAAGTGATGACCATGGAACAGAGAGATCTTCTCCTTCTCACTCTATCTCCACCTCCCACCACCAGATGAATGACTTATACCCCAGAAGACATTTTAGAGGCCAGAGGAAATTTGGTACTTGGTGTCATATGGGTCACTGATCCTCTGACAGCAGTAATTAAACAGTTAGCTGCTTGGCTTTGCAGAATGTCAGAAATCTGCCAAAAGGTCATCAACCTGAAATGTTAACCCAACCTTCCTCTCACCATCGATGTTGCCTGACTTACTGAGTGTTTCCAACCATTCCTGTTCTTTATTATCGCATAATACAAAAATATGTGAGTGGTTCACCTGGTCTGCTTAAGGCTGTCAGAGAGACATCATGTGAGGGGCAGGTGTATTCTAACAGTGAAGAAATGAAAACAACTCTTGGATCACCCCTACAAACGGTGACATAGGGGGAATTTTCTTGTGTGCCCCAAGTCAAGGGCATGTGGGGCTTGTGGGAGTGTGGAATGAGAGAGAAACTCTTGAACAAGCGGGTTTGCAAGCAGGTTGGCCCGTAAAATTCCCTGGGTGGTTTTCCTGCCGACCTTGGTTTGTCCACAACTTTATGTGGTATGGCAAGGCCGAGGGTGGCCCATCCGGCCTCAGCCTAATTGAGACAACTTAAGGGCCACTTTCTGCCTGGCCACAATTTTGGGGCCGGGAAAAGGAATTCAGGGATGGGGGGAGGGGAAAGCACCTCCATCTCTGGCCTCCTTTGCAGACCGGGTGCCCAACCCCACCCCACCCCGGGTGCTCCCTCCTTGACTGGCCTTGCCATCATGACCCTCATCCCCCTTTTCCCCGCCAGCTGCCCCCCCAACCTCCCTTCCTGTTCACACTGAGACACCCTGGACGGGTCTGGCACTCAGGCTGGTGAGACTGCTTGTAGTCCTAGCAGTGGCCACTGCTCCTGGTGGTACTGCTGGGGTTGCAGAATTTCTGGCAAGTCAGATGGCCAGAAGCTCAATAAGATGTGATTTTCTCCTGAGTGAGGGGGAGTAGTCCCATTTCCAGCTAATTAACACTCTTTGTTAAATGGCTGCGGGACTGTGGTGATTTATTCGGTGGCAGTTTAAAAGACACATGAAGCTGAGAGTGTCAATCTGAGGGGAGAAAAGAAGAAGCACCACATATGCTGAAAATTTGAAGCAAAATCTGAAACTTGGTTTTGAGGGGGAATTTCAAGGTGGAAAGCTGCAAGGAGGGAGTGAGAAAGAGTAGGTGTGGGATGCCTGAAAACTCTATAACTGATGGTGGGGTAAAGAAAGGAGGTGCACAGGAGGTCAGTCAAATACATGGAGCTTTTCCCAAGAGATATCAGACTGAAGGAAGTAGCAGAAATAGGGTGGTTGCCCCATGGAGGGCTTTATGGAAAAGAATAAAGCCTTGGAATTTAGTGCAGGAGTTTCAGGAGAGATTGGTATGGAACTCGGGGGCAAGAATACACTTAAAGACTTCAGAAAGGAAAGCCAAGTTGCGGATGGGGAGGTAATTGAACAAGATTGAGAATGTCACCTTTTTTGGGTAGACATGGTGATGATAAGTGTTTTAAAGGGAAATGTAATGGTGTCAAAGAAATGGAGAATCATTGACAATGGCAGTTTGCATGGGGCCCAGAAAGGGGAACTGAGCGAACATACAGTATATAGTGGGAAGTAAATAATAAAACAGGAAGTAGGACTCATGGAGCTGATGAGCTTCAATTAAACAAGAGGAGAGGTGGGTTAGAAAACACAAAGGGACACAGGGGCATATGTTAACAGACCTTAAATGTTAACTCTGTTTCTCCATCCACATATACTGTCAGACCTGCGGAGTATTTCCAGGGTTTTGTGGTTTAATTAAAATGCAAAGTGACAAGGGTCTTGGATTACAGTGCATGAAATCCTTACATTTAGTGTTTGAGGGGAGGTTATAAAGGGATAGGTGTTAAAGTACGCTCTTGGTCATGAAAAACATGAGGTTCGGGCTCTCCCAGGAATCGTCCTGGAATAATAGGTGAAAGTGACTGCCCTTGACATCAAGGCAGCATTTGACTGAGTGTGGCATCGAGGAGCCCTAGCAAAATTGGAGTCAATGGGAATCAGGGGGGAATCTGCTGATTGGAGTCATACCTATCTCAAAGGAAGATGGTTGTGGCTGTTGGAGGTCAGTCATCTCAGTTCCAGGACATCACTGCAGGAGTTCCTCAGGGTAGGGTCCCCAGCCCAACCATCTTCAGCTGTTTCATTAATGACCTTCCCTCCATCAGAAGGTCAGAAGTGGGACATTCGCTGATGATTGCACAATGTTCAGCATTATTTGTGACTCCTCAGATAATGAAGCAGTCCATGTCCAAATGCAGCAAGATCTGGACAATATCCAGGCTTGGGCTGACGAGCGGCAAGTAACATTCATGTCACACAAGTGTCAGGCAATGACCATCTCTAACAAGGGAGAATCCAACCATCGCCCCTCATCATTTAATGGGCACTACCACCTCTGAATCCCCCACTATCAACACCCTGGGGGTTACCGTTGACCAAAAACTGAACTGGACTAGCCATATAAATACTATGGTTACATGAGCAGGTCAGAGGCTATGAATCCTGCAGCGAGTAACTCACCTCCTGACTCCCCAAAGCCTGCCCACCATCTACAAGGCACAAGTTAGGAATGTGATGGAATAATCTTCACTTGCCTGGATGAGTCCAACAATACTCAAGCAGCTTGACACCATCCAGGCTTGATTGGCACCCCATCCACAAACAATCACTCCCTCCATCACCAATACACAGTGGCAGCAGTGTGTACGGCCTACAAGATGCATCCAGGAACTCACCAAGGCTCCTTAGACAGCACCTTCCAAACCCACAGCAGCTACTATCTAGAAGGACAAGGGCAGAAGATGCATGGGGACACCACCACCTGCAAGTTCCCCTCCAAGTCACTTGCCATCCTGACTTGGAAAAATATCACCGTTCCTTCCTGTTGCTGGGTCAAAATCCTAGAGCTCCCCCACTAACAGGACTGTGATATATCCACACCATATGCTGCGGTTCAAGGCGGCAGCTCACCACCACCTTCTCAAGGGCAATTAGGGATGGGCAATAAATGCTGGCCTAGCCAGCAACGCCCACATCCCATGAATGAATATAAAAGAAAATAGTCAGTTTAGACTAAGGAATGTAAAACAAATTAATGCTCAATGTAGTTAAGCCAGATTTGGTGATTGATGATAGGTAGCTGTGCAGTAGGTATATCCAGGTTTGCATCTCTCTGACGTGACTACATTTAGGGGGGCAACAGATGACAGAGCTATAAGGAAGAGGTGGAGGGAAAAAGGTGAGGGAGTTTGGAACCTGCGACAATTCCCGCCACAGGTGAGACTGGAAAATCCCGGCCTGAGAGTTAATTTTTGAGGTCGATGGAAAGAATGTTTTCCATGGATGGAAGCTGAAAAAAAGTGGGATTGGAAGAAGGTTCAACAATATAGGGGTAGAAATACCCTCATCAGTAGCTGAGATATCACAATGTGTAGTCACAAGAAATGATGGGCTTCACAAGGATATAGGTGAAGTGTTTATATGAAAGTTAAGGTTGAGGGAAGACAAGGAGATAATGAAGTCAAAAAGTTGAGGTGTGTGATGAAATTGCTGAGGATTTATCACTATTCATCACTAACATCTGCTGAATTTCACTTGTCCCCATTATGACAGTAACACTTCTGAAAAACTCCAGTATGCTTTCTTCTCTCCTCCAGACTTATCAAGTTTTGTTTCTCTCACGTGATCTTGTACAGTCCTACTCCTACTTTATATACCACACCTAGTTAATTTTTGCAGGAGTAGGTCCAGGATAGCATCTGCATGATTTGGCTATTCCACAAATTGAGAAGGTAATCTTGCATCAACTCTGTAATAATGAAATGCTCTTTAGCTGCTCCCCTGATGTTTTCTTCGGGCAGTATCTTCCCAACTGAAATTCCACGTGATTTATATTCTGTTCTTTCCACATCCATCGATGACCTGCAAAAGCATTTGTCTATTTTCTTCCATCTCCAGTCGAGTCAGTATACGCCAGCCAAAAGCACCTGCTTTGTTTATCTATCCTTAATTTAAAACCATGCCTTCTCTGCTGCGTCAGCCAAAAATCCTCCATTATTTTCTCCTACTGACACATAATCTTGCTGCATCCCTCCTCTTGCTTTGTTATACCCATCCTTCTTGTAAATTCTATACCCTGTCAGTTTAATCTTCCAGTCAACATTCTAGTTTAACCAGGTCTTTGTTACTCCAATTACACTTCACTTCTCTCACAACAAACCTTCTTCTAATTCTACAATTGTTATAAGTGCACGTGCAGTATTCATAAAAATTAGCTGCTCTATCTATTCTACTACTTTATTTCACGTGGTTACGGTTCCTTCTCATTTTCTCTGTAACATTTATCTACAGGCACACTCACCTGAGGCCAAATTGTACCTCTTTATATTCCTCCTCATCTAATCATCTAAAAAATATACATATGTGTCTATCTATATTAGCAGCCACTGAAAAATGTTAAAGATGAATAGCATTTAAAAAGGAACAGACTAAAAGAAAGAGGGAAAGGGGAAAGACAATGGATGCACATAAAGGAAATTAAATAAAATAGCCGTAAATATTCAAGTGGATGCAAAAAAATCCCATGGTATTAACCTTAAAGGGCTAACTATAACCAGAGAACAGAAGGAGAACAACAATAGCAGCAAGGGCTCCTATAGCGTAGTGTGCAGCAAAGTTCATTGGCAATGTGATGGAGAAAATCAGGGATAGATTTCTTCAAGTTTGTCTAACATAATTTACTTTCAACAAATCCGTGTTGGCTGTCATTTAGTAAACAATGCTCTTGCAAGTTACAATTAATTTTATGATCACAGTTGATCACAATTTTGATTATGATTCCTAGGAATTTCCCCACCACCGATGTTAGTCTGACTGGTCTGTAGTTGCCAGGTTTATCCCTCTCCACTTTTTAGAACAGTGGTGCAACAGTTGCAATCCCCCAGTTCTTTGGTACAACTCACATATCTAAGGAGCTTTGGAAGATTGTGGCCAGAACCTCCATAATTTTCACCCTTACTTGCTAGTATGCTAGGCATTCCAAAGAAGGGTCATATTCGATTCGAAACATTAACTCTGTTTCTCTCTTCACAGATGCTGCCAGACCGGCTGAGGTTCTCCAGCATTTTCTCTTTTTATTTCAGATCTCCAGCTCTATTTTGCTTTTATTAATCTAGGATGTAACCCAACTTGGACAGAACGACTTTTCTACTTTGAGCAGTGCCAACCTTTATGCATCTCCTCTATAACAATTTTTATCTTATCCAATTTCTCCACCGCCTCCTCCATTACTGTAGCATTGGCAGTGCCCTCCTCTTTATGTAGACAGATGTAAAACATTCATTTAGTACCTCAGCCATGACCCTGTCTGAAGACTTCCTTTTTGGTCCCTCTAATCTTTTCACAATCCTTTTACATGTTATGTTTTTATAAAAGACTTGAGTGTTCTTTTTTATGTTGTCCACTAATCTTTTCTCACTCACTGTCTTGCCCCTTATGCTTCATTTTTTAGTTCTCCTCTGCATTTAACTTGATTCTCCACTGTATTATGAACCTGACATTTACCATAAGCCTCCTCCTTCTCTTTCATTTTAATCTCAATTTCTTTAGTCATCCAGGGAACTTTACCTTTGGATGCCCTTCATTTTCCCCTCATAGAAATGTACTTAGTCTGCACCCAAACTATCTCCTACTTGAAGGAGCATGGCTGAAAGCATGACATTATGACGGGTCAAACATTCACACATTTTTAATGGTGTCATTGGTTCTACTGCAGGATTCTTTGACAACAGGAACTTCCTTGCATGCTACCCATCTGGTTAACCCTGTTTGCAAATGTTAACATGTGGGTACGAGTGAATAAGCAGTGTACCTGTTGTGTAGTCTAACGTGCCTGCCATCCTTCACTGGTCCTCTTATTTGTCCAAACACATCAGGTAGCATGATTGCCTTTAGAAAATCTACTGATATAAGTAATCAATTGGCATCAACTGGCACAGGGGCTCATGAGGTCCAGTGTCTCAGCAGAAATTAGCCCAAAAGATAGCAGTACAGAAGTGGTCTTAAAACTGTTGAATGAATTTTCTTACTGGGCTCTTTAGACTTACAGTTGCAAGCACCTGTGCCGAGCACCCCTGGACACCCACTACATCAGGCAGGATTTGTACCAGGAACTGACCTAGATTGATAGTCTGACGATGTAATTGTGTCACTTGCCATATTATTATTACATATTATGATTTCATGAAATTCCAATCCCCTGATATAGAGGTGTACATCATGTGCAAAAGGAGAGGATGCCTGGCACCACAAGTTTTTGCCTCATTATTTATACTATATGTTCATGAACTTAACAGCATAAAAAGCAGTTCCAGTGTCTGCCTGTCTGTGACCAATCACTTCTTTCAGCAGGCCACAGAAGATAAAAGGCTCTCCACTTCCTATCTGAGTATGGCAATGTAGTTGATGTTTGCTGATCAGGGCCAGAAAAATAAGGAAGTAACACATAGAATTACATACATGCACAACACCATTATGCCAAACAGACCGTTTGGCCCAACTGGTCATTGCCAATATTTATGCTCCTCATCAGCCTCCTTCATCCTTCCTTCATCCAATTCTATTGGCACAATCTCCTACTCCTTTCTCCCTCATGTGTTTCCCTAGCTTCTCTGAAATTCTTTGCTAGTTGCCTCTACTAGTCCTCTTAGTATTGATTTCAACCATTCTCTGGGTAAAGAAGTTCCTCATGAATTTCCAATTGGATATATTGTCGTCTATCCTACACTTTGGTCTTCCCCACAAGTAGAATCATCTTTCTACCCTATCAAACCCCTTCATAAATTGAAAGACCATTCAGCCTCCTCTTTTCTAGAGAAAAGAGCTCCAGGCTTTAACTTTTCCTTATAAGTATGCCTCCTCAGTTCTAGTGCTGCCCTTGTAAATCATTTTTGCACCTCCTCCAGTGCTTCTATGTCCTTTTAACAATAGAGACCAGAACTACACATAGTACTCTCTGCTAAAACCATGTGCAAGGTTCTATATAAGTTTCACATAACTTCTCTGCCTTTCAAACCTATTCCTCTAGAAATGAGCCCCAATGCTTTTATTTGAATCGCCTTAAGTTATTGTAATACTATTTTTAGTGATTTCTGTATATGTACCCCAGATCCCTTTGCTCCTCTAACCCATTTAGACTCTTATTTAGCAAGTAATATGTGGCTTCCTTATTCTTCCTATGAGATAATGGTGAAAGACAAGGAAATGTTGGTATTCAGAGGGATCAGGGTACCCTTGTCTACAAATCACAGAAAGTTAACACACAGGTACAGAAAGCAATTAGGAGAGCAAATAGTATGTTAGCTTTTATTACAAACGGATTGAAGTATAAGAATGAAGAAGTCTTGGTGCAATTATGCAGGACGTTTGTAAGGCCACACCTAGAGTGTTGTGTAGTGTTTTGGCCTCCTTAACTAACGAAGGATATACTTGCCTTGGAGAGAGTGCAACGTAGATTTACCAGGCTGATTCTTGGGGTGAGGAAATTGTCTTACAAGGAGAGATAGAGCAAATTAGACCACTATTTGTGAGAATTTGGAGGAATGAAAGGTAGTCTCGTTGAAACATATAAAATTCTTCAAGGGTTTGACATGATTGAGGCTAGGATGATGCTTCCTTTGGCTGGGAAATCTAGAAATCGGTGTCACAGGCTCAGGATAAGGGGTCATTTAGGGCTGAGATCAGGAGAAATTTTTTCACTCAAAGGTAATGAAACTTTGGAATTCTCCACTCTAGAGGACTGTGGATGCTCAGTTGTTGAGTATATTCAAAACAGAGATCAATAGATTTTCAGATACTCAGAAAATAAAGGGATAGTGTGGGAAAGTGTAGTTGAGGTAAATCAGCCACAATCTTATTGAATGGTGGGGCAGGCTTGAAGGGTTGAACAGAATACTCCTGTTCCTATTTCTTATGTTCCTACCAATATGCACCACTTTACGCCTATCTATATTAAAATTCATTTGTCAATTACACTCTGCAAGCTTATTGGTGTTACCTTCTATGTTGTTGGAGTCTTCCTCAGTATTAACTAAACCCCCAATTTGTGTCATCTGCACAGTGGCACCAACAATAACTGAAACTATGAACTGAGTATCCCAGCTGGATAGCCCCAGGGAACTGAGGAATAGGAAAATCCAACCTGCCTCTCTATGATTCCCTGGTATAATTCAAGCCATGTCCATTGTTGCTTTTTGTTACAAAGAGGTTCTTATCTCTACCTGTTAAAATCAGCTTTATAAAAGAGCAGGTAGCAAACCAGTTAGGTTACTTTGAAAATATACTTGGTGAATAATTTGCCTGCACCTGGTGCAGCAACTTGTTTCCCATTTCCTTGCAATAAATGCACAGCATTGTTTACTCAGAATCCATCTGCTTCATGAAATATTAATACAGGTATTAATTTTATACAGTGAATCTCTATCTGAAAATATAGCTGAGCATAGAACTGCACAGTTCTCACTGACTCAGCTACTGTATTCCCAGTAAAACAGCAAGTTACCTCGGTATAGAGCAAGAGCTCAGTTAACCCTTTCAGAGGCACACGCCTATCATTGGTATTTAACTATAAATGTAATGATTTTCCCAGGTAGTTCATTAAAAAACAGAGAAAGAGTACACTGTATCAAAATTCCCTAAAACACACAGAAACACAACATCGAATTTATCAAATTATACTACAGTTATCATAAATAACCACAACTTTATGTTGCTCTCATCTCTCCCCTGATGATTTTTTAAATTAGTTGCCAATCTTCAATGGACTTAGCAAACTGCTCCCAGTGGACACCCAATCCCAGACACAAGCCACTCCCAGTGGACACCCAAATTCAGATCACAGACACAAACAGCTCCCAGTGGACACCCAATCCCAGATCACAGACACAAACAACTCCCTGTGGACACCCACCTTCAGATCACAGACACAAACCACTCCAAGTGGCCACCCATTCCCAGGTCACAGACACGAACCACTCCAGGTGGACATTCAATCCCAGGTCACAGACACGAACAACTCCCAGTGGACACCCACCTTCAGATCACAGACACAAACCACTCCCAGTGGACAGCGAATCCTGGATCTCAAACATAAGCAGCTCCCAGTGGATACCTGACCCTAGGTCTAAGATATAAAACGCGCCCAACAATAGCTGCCATAGACTCAGAAACAACTGCTCCCAAATATAGCTGACTCTGGGCTCAGACAAAAATTATTTTCTTGTAAAACAGACCCAATGTCTTAACAGGAAATGACTGTTCACTAATTAATTCAAAATAAGGCACTTTAAATAAATGAGCTGAATGTTTAGCTCCAGTGTCACATTCTCTGTCACTGTTACTTCATATTGGGGCCTGTGCTCTTTTCCTGGTTATGCCTACAATAATACAACCTTAATGAGTGGCTACAAGGTCACAGAAACACTTAGCTGCAAACCCAGGGCACAATTCCTATCAATACTCAACTGCCAGAGGTAAGAACTACATTATAAAACAAAACCAGGAGCAGACTTAATTCAACTAACAATAAACCTCTATACAACACTGCCCTTGGGAGCCATGTAAAGGGTGTGTTACAGCTAGGGTGCAGCACAGACAGGCTGCTTTATGTGGACTCACTAGGGGAACAATAAACATTAAGTGTTGTATTACAGCAAGTACGATATTTCAGTGTGCTACTGAATGTGCTGTGGTCTGCAATGAATCAGTAATAACTTCAACATTAAAAATGACCAGCTCTGTAACAGAGTAACAGCAAGCCAGAAATCAGGAATATTATCAGCGAACTCTTGGTCAAACAGACCAAAATCCAAGTTGCCCTCCACCAAAAAAAAAGCCTTTCGTAACTAAAATACCAGTGGGGAAAAAAAACTCTTGAAAATTACCTGCTTTGTCTTTGTGATTCAGGCTGTATGAATGTAGAGCCTATGTTGGTGGTGCTGTATCTAACTAGGCAAAGACCCTGCTGCTGCCAAGCAACAGACGAAGGATTTATAGGGCCGTCTCACTGGCTCAAATGGAGAGTGAGGCAAACATTTTTCCATTTCAGCATTCTTCAGGAAAATCAACAATATTCCCCTTCCCCAGGAGAAATGAGGATCATATTCACTATCACATGTTAGAGCAGGATAATAGACATGAGATCAGTAAATGATGCCCATACTACAGCAGTGATGGGTGCATTGATCCAGCCCTACCCCTCCTTTTCCTGCACAGCATGGTAGGGTCTAAATCCGCATAACTGTCTTATCAGGTATCATCACTGCTAACAGCTCTGCTGCAATCTCTCCTTCATTTGCTGATTGGGAGGGGGAAACATGCACAGGTTAAGTATAGACAGAAATTCTGTTAAAAGATTCCTCCAGAGTTTTTTGGTGATGGGTGTAGTAGGACACTCATCACGACATAAAGACACCTAAAAAATAATTGCATTTATAAAGTGCTTTTAACGTAGAAAAAAGTCCAAAGCACTTCACAGGATTGTATAATCAGACAAAAATAGATGTCGAGCCAAACAAAGAAATGCTAGGAAGGGTGACAAAAAGCTGGTTCACTGTGGAGGGATTTAAGAAAGGTCTTAATGAAATAGAGGGGAGTGGGGAGATGGATGGTTATTGGGAGGAAATTCAGTATGGGGCCTAAGTGGCTGGAAACATGACTGTCACTGGTGTGATGGAGTTCAGCGTCAAAGGAGCAAAGAATTCTTGAAATGGGGGTGAGGAATTGTAACACTGAGAAAGGTTAGAAAAAGCGGGGGGAGAGGCCATGAAGAAACTTAAATATGAGGATGGAAACTGTAGGTAAGTGAATGTTGCCTGATTGTGGCCAATTGTTTGGAGTCAGTGTTAGATTTAGATAGTTGATAAGGGGTCAGGTTTTCTTTTATTCATTCGTGGGTGAGCGCCTCGCTGGCATGGCCAGCATTTATTGCCCATCCCTAATTGCCCTTGAAAAGGTGGTGGCAAGCTGCCTTCTTGAACTGCTGCAATCCATGTGGAGTAGGTACACCCACATTGCTGTTAGGGACGGTGCTCCAGAATTTTGACTCAGCGACAAAGAAGCAGCAGCGAAGTAATTTGAAGTCAGGATGCTGTGTAAATTTGAGGGGAACTTGGAGGTGATGGTGTTTCAATGTGTCTGTAGCCTTTGTTCTCCTAGGTGATCGAGGTCACAGAAGCTCCTGTTGAAGGAGCCTTGGCAAGTTGCTACAGTGCATCTTGTAATTAGTACACTGCTGCCACATGTATTGGCAGCAGAGGGAATGAATGTTTAAGGTTGCTAATGGGGTACAGATCAAGCTCGCTGCTTTGTCCTGAATGGTGTCGAGCTTCTTGAGTGTTGTTGAAGCTGCACTCATCCAGGCAAGTAGTGGAGGGTATTCTATCACACTCCAGACTTCTGCCTTGTAGATGGTGGACGGGCTTTGAGAAGTCAGGAGGTGAGTTATTCGCTGCAGAATTCCCAGCTTCCGACCTGCTCTTGTAGACACAGTATTTATATAGTTGGTCCAGTTAAGTTTCTGATTAATGGTAACGTCCAGAATGTTCATGGCTAGAATTACATTATAGGTAATTTATTGATGCTATGCCAGACTAGAACAACAAAAACTTGTTTTATATTGCACATGCATCACAATAAATCATCTCAAAGCTCTTCACAGGAACATTACCAAGCTACATAAGGAGATAACCAAAAGCTTGGTCAAACAGGTAGGTTTTTAAGAAACATCTTAAAAGGGCAAAGAGAAGTAGAGAGGCAGAGAGGTTTAGGGAAGGAACTCCAGATCTTAGGACCATGACAAATCAAGACATGGCCACCAGAGCAATTGAACAATTAATATCAGCGACGTTCCAGAGACCAGGATTGGAGGAGTGTCGATGTCTCGGAGGGTTGTGGGGCTGGAGGAAATTAGAGAGATAGGAAAGGGCAAGGCCATGGAGGGATTCGAAAACAAGAATGAGAATTTTAAAATCAAGCCACTGCTTAATCAGTAGCTAATATAGGTCAGCAAGCACAGGGGTGAAGAGTGAAAGGGGCTTGGTGCAAGTTAGAACTCGTTTTGGATAATCAAGTTTACAGAAGTTACAAGGTGGGAGGCTAACCATTAGAATAGACAAGTCCAGAAGTAACAAGGCGTGGATGAGGGGACTGGCGTCACTATCAGATTATAGGCAGCAGAATGGTGCCAGAGATAGGCCATATGTGAGCAGTTAGGGTGAAAGTCAGACTGTAGCTACAGTGAAAGAACCCAGAACCAGATCTGTTGTTTAAGGGCAATCTTGAAATTAGTATTAAGAGTAGATTAAGCACTTGGGTAGAGGGTGAACTAAGTGTCCCAGTAAGGCTTGGTGTGAGGTCTGACCATAGGTAGAATATGATACTGCAAGATCCTTATTAATTCGATACAACTTTTAACAAGCAGTTCAAGGGTTGCAGCCTGCAGCTACAAAGAACCCTCAGTGGTTGTGGAGGCAGGAGGTGCGAAGTGAATATGCAAACACTTTGGCACAAGGCTAGGTTTTAGATTCCAAGCTTACAAGTTGTAGCATAGTGACCAGATAATGAAGTTACAAACAATCCACACTGCTTTGAAATCTAAACCCAGACACAGGTGCTTATAACCACTACAAACTGATGGTATTTTAACCAGCTATATTATAAGTGGCAGCTGTACAGTCATCCTCATTCCTTGAAATAGTATAAGAACAAGGAACGAGGAAAGGTCATTAAGCTCACCTTTCCTTTTCCTATTCCAACTTTTCAGGTTTAGCATTAAATTATAGTTTGAAGACCCCCTCCAAATCTGTGATTCTGTTACTCCCCTATCTGGCAGATTATACCAGACATTTATCACCTTCTGTATGAAGAAATCCCTTCCAATATATAATTTACATTTTTCACTTTTATTAATATTTATTATTTTAATATTTTAAAGTAACATTCATAACTTTTTTTTTAAACACCTCAGTGAGGCACCCTTCCTTAGCTTCCTTCTTTCTAGGCTATTCAGTTTCTTTAATCTATTCTTAAAGCTCATTCCCTTCACACTTGGAGTTATTTCAGGTGCTCATGGTGACCGGTCCTGCGTATCGTATTCCAAGTACAGTACCCAACATTTACACCATCCATTCTCATCAAAGGGAGCCACCTAAACCCGTCAAACAGTGTTGACCATTTGCAATTATTATTGGCATCAAATATACTAAATGTGCTGGTTGTTTCAGGCAGTTCGATCCCTTGGACTTACGAATATAGTAAGAAACTTATTTTTCCTCATATCACAACAAATAAGCTCTTTTACGTTTTCTAAAATTATACTGATACATGGATCTCATTCATTTAAAAATCCCCCAGTCAATGCTGAGTCATGAAGAATTAGTCTGAGACCAGAGTAACTAAGCAGTAGTCATTTATTAAGCTCACATAATATTTAATATTAGACCAAGGTAGCCTAGAAAATATTGCTTGGACTCTGAAGAGCCATTCCATTGCCTTCTAAACTTTTGTTGGGGTCTGAAAAGATCCTATGCTTTCACAGTGAGAACCTTAGACAGTATGATTGAATGGTACAATTCATGAAGCATTGACCTGATAGTGAGGTCAATACTAAACAGTAGGATAAACTCCAGTTGGCCAGGGAGCGCATTCAACACTGGGTGAAGAAAGGGTGCTGGCAGCATGTGATTTGTCCTGGTGCTTAGTTGAATTGTGGGATATTGAGGCCTCTCCATGTTAGTTGATAAAATATACAGTTCTGCACTGGTGAAGGAGTGGGTTGTAGTGTATAAATCCATGTGTTACCTAGTGCTTTCCCAGATGCATCACAGCCTGAACAGCACTAACCCAGCTTGATAAATGCACTACAGGTGCATTGTCCATAGTTATGGTGGGACTGAGTGACTTCATCCCCTCTCTTCTCAGTTTGCAGCCTTTGACATTAATGACCAGTCCATCCTCCTCTAACGTTTCCCCATCTTCGTCTAGTTGAGCGTGTAGATAGATGAATCCACACCTCCCCTCTTATACTCCTAACTCTAAGGTTCGACTTGAGCCCATCCAGATGGAGAAAATGGTCAATGGTCACAACTCTTTATAATAGTTCATTGTAACATTCATAAACTTACCCTGCTGTCCTTTTAAGTTAAATCGGTATCATACTTGCAAACACTGTTCCTGTAACTTATGAGCTGCTGTTAACCCTTGAATTGCTGCTTCTGGAAAATTGCTGCTTCTGTTCCAGCTGTTCCTTTAGCTTGGTTTTCGTTCATCCAATTCCCTTATTAAGCTTATTTTCTGAGAGCTCAACACTGTGCAGTGCTGCCACTGCTGTCTCCTGCTACTTTTTACTGTTGACCCTTCAGCTGTTACTACCAGTAGCCTCAATGCTAAACACACGTTTCTTAAAATTACCAGACGAATTACACCTGTGACAAAGATTGCCACTAACCCTCCCTAAATCTGTGTCTTTTAACATGTTGTAACAATCTCATACCCTGGTTTATGAATGGTCCATGTCCATATGAAGGTGGTTTCGATGAGCAAGATCCTAGTTATCATATCCAGTAGGTTTTGTTCTGATCAAAAAGTTCTCTGGGATTGGCATTTCCAAGGGATGTGGGGGCACATTCAGAGACAGTGGGTGGAATTGTCCCAGATTTGCACTGTGCGGTAGCTGGCATGAAAAAAAGGCGTTTCATCCACCAGCTGCAATGGCGGGTTTTCACACTATATCATCCCCTTCCCGCCTCATCAATTATGCAGTCACGGGAAACACACCAGATCGTCGGCGGCCGGCCTCTGATACCTCACTGCTTTCTCACTCCAGGCACCATATTTAAGCTGCAGCCACACACGTACATCTCAATGCTTGCAGCCCAGGACAGCTCCAGTGATGACATGGCCCCAAAAGCCAAGAAGGGTGCAGCCCCCCCGATTCAGTGACACATCCCTGGAACACCTTTTGGACACCGTGGAGGCCCGCCGCGATGTGCTCTATCCCCGTTCTGGAAGCAGGAGGCCCATCAGTCTCACCACTCTGGTTTGGGAGGCAGTAGCAGAGGTGGTCAGTGCCAACACTGCACACAAGAGGTTGGCCGTCCAGTGCAGAAAAAGGATGAATGATCTCATTCGTGCCGTCAGGGTAAGTCAACCATCTCATCACTCTCAACTCTCACTCACAAGCCCATCACACATTCACAGACATCTCACTCACTGCCAGCTCAAGGGACATCACCATTCACTCTCTCTCACACACCCTCACATCTCCATCTGGTCTCCTCCTCTGGAGACTGCCTCCTCATCCCCGCCCATGGCTCCACTCAGCACACACGAACATCTGGCAACCTTCTCTTTGGGCTGGCATGCACCTTGCTCACACCCTCTCCATCTGTCTTTATGCAGGACAAGATCACGCACAATCAACGTGAGAGGTCCCAGACCTGGGGTGGAGTGCCGGACATCAAGGTTCTCACTCCGTTCGAGAGTTGCATGTTGGAGCTGGCCAGAGAGGTCGTGGACCGTTTCTACAGCGTTGGTGAGGTTGGCAGCAAGCATCCACGTGAGGATCCTGCATTATCCCTCTGTCAATGAAACTCTGAGTCCAGTGTTATGTATGTGATGCGGCTGCCAAGCACTAACAAACTCCACTTTCTCTCCTAGGCACATCTGCCATGTTGACCCTCAGGCAACCTTGACCCCATCTCCAGCACCGATAGCACCTCGGATGAGGACCCTGAGGGCAGTGCTGTTGTAGGTCTGTCACAATGCCCATCCATGCCCTCCACCAGTGCAGCGACACACACCTCGGCAGGATATAGATGTAGAGCAGTCTCAGGATCACAATCTTGTGAGCACAGCACATAATCGGTTCCACAGCAGGCGGAGGCAGGGACATCCTTGGTCGCTGGCACTCGGAGGACTGCTGGAGGCAAGGAGTCTGCTGAGTCTGAGACAGATAATGAGCCTCTGGACTCGGTCCTCAATCAGTTGGTGCAGCTGCAAAGACAATCACGGGAACATCAGGAATGCACGTCTGGTGCACTCCTCAGACTGCAAGGGACGGTGGAATCCGTCTACCTTCAGTCCAAGGTGATAGTGCCAGCATGCCAATGCACCAAAGTCAACACTGACAGGATGGTGGCCGCCATGGAGACCTTGGCCCAAGACATCGGCCCTGCACTGCTGTGCGAGCTGAACGCCATCGCTGATGCCATAGTTGGCCTCTAACAGTGTCAATGCGAGAGGGGTGTGGGGAAGCTGGATCTCATTTCAGCTTCCCCATCTCCTCAAGAAGTCAGCTAGGGGCCATCGGGCACCCATAGGGAGGAGGACCAGCAGCTCAACGCCCGGGGCCATCCATCCAGGTGACTCCGGGAATGTCTGGCCGATCCAAATCCCCTCTTCCCGTGATCCCCGCAGCTCCAGCTCCACAGGTCGAGGAGGATGCAGCTGGCCCACAGCAGGATGCACAAAGTAAGGCGGGGCCCTCCAGATCTCAGCCCTCCAGATCTCAGCCCTCCAGAGGACGCATCCCAAAGTCATCACAGACAAGGCACGGCTGTCAACAGACTGCTTCGGCTCCACTGTGGATGTCAGGGAGCTTCAAGACGTAGCAGCAGGATTAGGAAGGTTAAGATGATGAAGTTGCAGAGCCTGGGCATGGGTGTTAATCACTTGTACATAATGTTCACTATTGTAAATAAACTCCCAAGAATGTCTCCCTGCCTATGTCTCTTTGTTATGATGAGCAGTATTCGTGTCACTCAGATGTGAAACCTTGGTTCCTGCACAAGATAAAGGCAGGTGTCTCAGTCCAGGGCCTCTTCCCTGTGCAGTGTGTAACCTTCAGACCAAAGTGATGGTCCGGCTTCACACTCACTGGACACATTGGCGATGCCTGCACCACGATGGTGCTTGTCATTGCTGCCAGAATGTCATGGACAGGCATCACAGAGTTCCATCATTCTCTCTGCATGCTCTCAGCAACTTTGAGGTGGGGCTGTTTCCCCTGCCCCATCTCTTCAGCATCTGTGACCAGTGATGCTGCGCTCCTGAATGGGTCAGGTGCTGAAGGCTGACAAAGGATCAGGTGCATTTAAAGTTTCACGGCTGCATCCCCATGATAGGACCCTGATTACAGAGCTTCTCTCAGCCAGACAGGAGTCAGGCATTCACAGAGGCAATGTGAAGATCTATGGAGTATTCTCACTGCATGTCGTCATCATCCTCCTGGAATCTAGCAACTATGAGGGTCTATTGAGCGCACCTGCCTCGTCTGGACAGTGCAATGGCCTCATCGCCAACATCTTTACCTTTGACGACCTCATCACCATCATCCCTTTCAACGTCCTCCTCATCGAAGGAGATGTGCAGCTCTTCCATCTCCTCCTCAGCCAGGTCCTTCCCCCCGTTGCAGCGCCGGGTTGTGTAGCACACAGCAAGCGATGATGATGCATGACAACCTCTGGGGACTCTATTGCAGGGCTCCACCAGGCCTGTCGAGGCAACAGAACCTCATTTTCAAAATGCCTATCGATTGCTCCACCAAGGTCCAGGTTGTGGCATGAGCCTTGTTATACCATCGCTCTGCTGCAGTCCGAGGCCGCCGCATGGACGTCATCAGCCACGTCCTCTGTGGGTAGCCCTTGTCCCCAAGGAGCCAACCCTGCAGCCTCTCTGGACCCTGGGAGATGTCAGGGATCTGATCCCTGCCAAGGATGTAGGAGTCGTGGATACTTCCCACGAATTGTGCGCAGACCTGTAGGATGCGTTTGTCATGGTTACACACCAGCTGGTCATTCAGCGAGTGGAAGCCCTTGCGGTTGAAGTAGTTGACTGCTTGCAGCCAGGGAGATCTAAGCACCATGTGAGTGCAGTCAATGGCACCCTGTACCTATGGAAAACCAGGGACCCGTGCCAATCCCAGTGCTCTTGCTTCCTGATCCTGGTCGAAATGCACAAAGTTCTGTGCCTTTGCAAAGATGGTGTCGCAAGCTCCTGGATACACTTGTGCGTGGAGGCTTGCAAGATCTCGCACAGGTCGCCTATGGAGCCCTGAAAAGAGCTACTGGCGTAAAAATTGAGCACCGTGGTCACTTTCACGGCCACAGGCAGTGGATGCCCTCCATGTCCCCGTGGTGCCAAATCCTGCAGCAGGTGGCATATGTGACCAACTAGTTCCCTAGGCACATGGAGTCTTCAGCGACACTAACTCTCCATCATCTGCAGGAATGACAGGCGCTGTCTATAGGCCCTGGGTTTAGCGAGGTACCTACGAGCAATGGCTCGCTGTGGATCTTCAGCTGCATGTACAGCAGGCCCTGCTGTTCCTTTATTGGGGGACGTGCTCCTCCCTTTGCTGAACCAGGCACCTCTCCCGGACTCTTCTTCTTCCCTACTCCCTACAAGCCATGAGGCATACAACTAAATCACCAGGTTCCGTGATCTTGATGTTCTCCTTCTGCAGGATCAAAGAGAGAGATGTGTGGGTTAGCATATGTCCTAAGAACCTCTCTTGGTTAAGTCTGAAGGCCCCTTCACGCTTGCAGGAGAGTGCTGGCCATCACTTGGATGGCTTGTGAGTACTGCGCTCATTGGCTGCCTGAAACCCCACCCACCTCCGCCCCACTCCACTTGACCAATTGGCGGCCATTGGACTGCACGCTGTGCCCTCAGCTCAGGCACAGGCACTCTCCTAACCCGCACTGCAAGGCTGTGCTATTAGCTTAAACCATGAGGGATACTGGTCCAAACCTTAAAAAAGACAGTGCAAGGAACTGTGAGCACCTCCACCAGTGAGGGCACCATGGCTACCTTTCACAAAGGGATTCTCTGCTGAACGGTCTCAGCTGCAGAAGAATGCTTACTTTTCCACAAGTGCATGGCCACTTCCCTCACCGCCCACCCATCACAGCCACCGGCATGTGCTTATGTACTTCCTTCAGTCCGTGCTGTCTTGCCAAACCACCCCCTGGCCTCACCTGCATAGCAGCCCTTGCCCTGCATTGCACTGAAAGCCAGACTGGAAAAAGGAACTTGCCTGTGCTCCCCCCAAATGCACGGTGCTTCTTCCTTGACGTCCTACAGGCGATGTTTGCAAGCACTATGCAAGCTTGTGTGCACTCACCTCCGAGTTTCCCTCAAAGTTCAGGTCGCCAGGTACACGCCTTTTAAAGGTTGTCTTGAATCATGCTGTTCTAACATCACGCCGGTGTGGGGGTTAAATGTGACGTAGGGGGTTGGTTCCGGTGTGAGGGCACAATAATGAGATGCAAATGTATTAAAATTAAGTTCCTGACGTTGGACAGCTGGAAATGCAGCCACCATCGACAGGAGGACTGGACGATTGCAAGCTGGTTTCACAACAGCGTGAAACCGATTTTTGGCCTTCTCGCCATATTGTCCGCTCACACCTACGATGATGTCTGCCTCCAACCGCCCAGACACTCCAAATCTGTAGGTATTATTTACAGTTCTACAGCTTTTAGACGCATATCCAATTGTGCTGTCTGATGGTTTTGTTAGCTGTCTCTTGACTAGTGTATTGTATCTATTTCAGGTTTTCACGGTCCTGTGGAGTTGACCAATTTCTGAAAACTGTTTATAACAAACAGCATTCTTGCAGTACCTTTTTTTTTGGCTTTTAAATGTTAGCTTCTTTTAAGTTGAATGCATTCTTGCTGTAAGGACTGGCTACAGGACTCAACGCCCAAGTAACTTATGTCTGACTCCTCAGATCAGTTCTCCTGTTTCTTGCTAAGCCAAAACCTGATGCATTAACTTACGCTGTCAGCGTTTAAAGTTGAATGCATTCAGGACTCACTGCCTTCATTTGGTTCCATTCTTACCTATCAAATTATAGCCAGGGAATCACATACAATGGTCTTCCCAATCCTGCATTATCATCTCTGATGTCCTGCAAGAATCTGTACTTGACCCTCCCCTGTGCCCACCCACCCCCCGCCTATTCACATGTTAGCGACTACCTATTTCCATCCCTATACCATAGCCTGATTCACCCTGTCTCAGCTCATCTACTGCAGAAACCCTCAACCATTCCATTTTTACTTCTAATGGACTCCTGGCTAGCTTCCCCCATTCTACTTTCTGTAAACTTGAGGTCATCCAAAACACTTCTGTCTAAGTTCTAATTTGCACTGAGGCCCTTTCACCATCACTCCTGTTCCTTTTTTTTAGTTATTCATTTATGGGATGTGGCCGGGCCAGCATTTATTATCCATCCCTAATTGCCCTTGAGAAGGTGGAGATGAATTGCCTTCTTGAACTGCTGCAGTCCTTGTGCTGTAGGTACACCCACAGTGCTGTTAGGAAAGGAGTTCCAGGATTTTGACCCAGCGACAGTGAAGGAACGGTGATATATTTCCAAGTCAGGATGGTGAGTGACTTGGAGGGGAACCTGCAGGTGGTGGTGGTCCCATCTATCTGTTGCCCTTGTCCTTCTAGATGGCAGTGGTTGTGGATTTGGAAGGTGCTGCCTAAGGAACCTTGGTGAGTTTCTGCAGTGCATCTTGTAGATGGTACACACTGCTGCCACTGTTCGTCGGTGGTGTAGGGAGTGAATGTTTAATGTGGTGGTTGGGGTGCCAATCAAGCGGGCTGCTTTATCCTGGATGGTGTCAAGCTTCTTGAGTGTTGTTGGAGCTGCACTCTTCAAGACAAGTGGGGAGTATTCCAACACACTCTTGACTTGTGCCTTGTAGATGGTGGGCAGGCTTTGGAGAGTCAGGAGGTAAGTTACTCGTCGCAGGATTCCTAGCCTCTGACCTGCTCTTGTAGCCACAGTATTTATATGGCTGGTCTAGTTCTGTTTCTGGTCAATGGCAATCCCCAAGATGTTGATGACCTACATTGGCATCTGGCCAAAGCGCCTTGGCATTAAAATGCTCATCATTTTTTTTCCAAATCCCTCCTTTCACTTTGTGGTGACATAACAGACAAAAAAAAAGGTCTCGGGATATCTATATTTTCTTGGGGATTATTTGCCAGTTTCACAGAGTGATGTCATTAGATATATTCCTAAGTTAATTGCTTTTGCAATTCTGTCACGTTTGAGATCTGAACATACATGACTTTGCAGACTCCTACTGAAGCCAAATTAAGAAAGCTGTCATGATTTTGGATCTGCAAGTCATGTATCAGAAGCAAATTAAACCATTTTTTTTTGCCAGAGTTATTCACAGTCTGTATGCCTGAATGATGAAATTGATTAACAACAAGATTGTCTGCCTCGGGAAATGCTTCTTTAATGTTGAGTATCATCTACCATGGAATTCCAGAAGAACTTTATAAGAGACATGAATTTTCGTGTATCTTCAGCTTCCTCTTTACCTGCCTGTTTTCACATTGAGTTGGTAAGAAAGGGACTCCAGAGATAATCTTGCCACATATCATTGAAGAGTCAGTTGAAAGTAAGAGGCAGGTTGCTCCAAATGTTAAAACTTGTTTCAACATATGCTGAGGTGATCTTGTTTGGATGATACTAGGAACTTGGGAATGTAAATACTAAAGTATGTCTCTGTCCAATGTGTTTTTGGATGTTATAAGTAATAGTTGTACCTTCCATTACGGTGTGGTTGATCTTACACCCCTAGAGTTACATTAATTCTGCTGGGCAGGAGAAGGTAATGTTGGTGTCACATCAGTGAATGTTGTCTATACTCTATGGGTTGCTGTTATAGTTGCTGCTAAATTCTATAGTAGTTGGTAAAAGGTTTACATTACTCCAGGCACAGCCAATATAAAATAGCCAAATATGAGTTGAATATTATTGCCCATTGTGCTGGTAACTGTTAACTGGTAAATTAATCAAAAACATTGTTACCATGGAAGATGACTAGCTGCTTTGGTGGTTACTCACTCCCCTCAAACTGCAGGTGGCATATAAAACCTTGGCACTGGAACTTAGGAGGTAAGTCGAACTTAGATTGATATCATGTGACAAATCTTAAGGATTTGTACCAAACATAACATTAGGGAAGTTAATAGATCACATCCATAATTTTTACCATATAACTGCTCCCAGCATGGAGTATTGCCAAGGGTGAATGTCATAATAGAGATAGGGCTACAACATTGCAGTCTTAACTTTCCAACACATGCTTGCTGCTAGATAGGCTGCACACTGGGGCCTCTTATAAAATCACCATTAATGAGTTTACCACAAGTTTTCAATTCTTCATACTACAGTGAGGCCTGTGTGACGATTTTGTCTTCAATACACATTATAAACCTCATAGTGTTTTTAAACAATACATATCAATAAACAATGTACTCTATGTTGCTGATATGTAAAAGCACACAAACGGGTTCAGGGTTGGACATCAGAATGGGCCGTTTATTACTGAAAATAAACTCAGTCAACATGCATTACAGTATCTCTTATGTCATGAAGGCATGCTTCTGTGGAATATTCATATTTAATTCACCGGCTAGAAACAAGAATTGGACTTTTAAAAAGATAGATTTTTTTGAAGCAGACTAAAAAGTGATTTCAACTTACATCAAGATGGCTGACACATTAACATTACTATATATTTCACATTCAAACCCTATGGCGAAATGACAGCAAGTCTGCGAAAGCCATCGCAGGCGATGGCACCCCCACCCCGACCACCAGGGTTTGTGAATGACCTTCCTTCCTGCCCTGTCAACAAGTCATCTATGAAAGCCACCTACAATACTCAACAGCTGAAGATGAACCATTCAAAGGTTAATTGCTTGGATAAAAATACCTTGATTTTTAAGGCAGCTCTCCAGACGAGCTAATTGAGTTATAATTGGAGTATACAATTATGTTTGAATTGCAGATAGTTTTGGAGAGATCACATGACCAGCCCATGTCCTCTGTGTAGTCTAAGCAAATGTCGTTCTCAGCAGAGCTGAACTACCAGTTGAGCTAAGTGGAGCTCCTGTCCGTCGCTCTCTCTCCTTCTCTCTCCACCAACTAACAAGCTTGAACCCTGCCTACTAATTTGACTTTGTCTCCATTTTGGAGTGGACAGAGGTTTTTAAACAAAGAACTCAATTCCACAGCAACATCTCCAGAAGGAAAGAAAGTCCAGATACAGCCTTAAGCCACCTCAACAATGAAAGCAAGAACACTGGATTCTGCTTGCAGCCAGTAAAGACTCCAAGGGCAGAATTTTACGTCCCACGGGTGAGCACGTGCCGACCTGATCGGGCGTAAAATCAAGCGAGAAGATCTCGGGCAAGCATCCCAACGTCATCTCGTGCTCACACGATATTTCACTTGGCAGGCATGCACAAAAGTTGGAAGCGTGCCCGCCGACAATTAAGAGGGCAATTAAGCCCATTAACGGCGCAACTGTCTCCAATTCTTTGTGGCCCATCCAACCTTACAGTTGGCGGACGGGCGAATCGGCCAGGCGGACTTTGCATTTTTCATCAAACCTCATCCAAGGGTGGGATGGGGTCTTTGTTATTAAATAAAATAAAAATACAAATCTGTGGACAGCATTTTTACCATCTAAAATAAAGGCAAAATACTGCGGATGCTGGAAATCTGAAACGAAAACAAAGATCTGAAGAGTCACACGGGCTCGAAACGTTATCTCTGTCTCTCTCTCCACAGGTGCTGTCAGACCTGCTGAGTTTTTCCAACATTTTTTGTTTTCATTTTTATCATCTATATGTTCAGGTGCCTGATTCTGATGCTTGGGCATTTTTTTTCCTGATTTTCAAAACTTTATTTCCTGGTTTTCGAGTCTGCAGCACCCTGAGACAGCTCTCTGCCTTCAGGGAGAGCTTTCTCTCAGCGCTCACCCACGCCCGTGGAAATGTCATCGCTCACCCTCTTCCCGCCCCCACCCCAGCAGCGCTGAGCTTTTCAGCACGTGTTTCAGGCTGGCTGGCTGTTAATTGGTCAGCCAGCGTGAAATTGCAGTGGGGGGGCCAATCGTGATCAGTGGTCTGTTTCTCGACCGGTCCCGGGCCCACTGATCGCACCCGCCTGCCGAGCTGAAGACTCAGGCCCAAAGTAAGAACTGGGAACTTCTTTTATATCTTACAGACTGTCATTTGGCCAATCTATCCTCCACGACTGTAACCTGTATGTTTGTGTGTGTGGACTTCGAGTGCTTGTGTGTGCATCTGTGTGCAGAAGTCGCAGCATATTTTATGATCTTACTTGGATCAATTTAAATATAACAAAACTAACCTCCTTTGTGGAACTCAAGAAAGCTTGTCCGACTGGTTGATTTAACAGTGTTTAAACAGTTAAGTGCTCACCAAACAGGCAAGTGTAACCTTTTTTAAGCAAAATAAAACCTGTCACAGTCAAACGTAGAGAAGGCAAAGAGGGGTGGCCTTTCAACCCCTCCTCACCTGGATGTAATGCCAACCACATAGCACAGCATTCCCTCCTAAACCACCACACATCCTTCCTACACAGCAACACATTGAGATTCCAGCAAACACTCAGAAACCCAAGAAATTGTCTGAGAATCCTTTGCAAATCTTAAAACTACAGATCACTTATACTTGCTGTAAATTTCTACTGCTAAAGAATTAGTTAAAATAAGGAATTATTGAATACTCTAATGTCTGAACCAGGCTTGTCCAACTCTCGGCCTGAGGGCCACAACGCGGCCCCCGAAGCCTCTGGAGCTGGCCCTCTATGGGTAAGTTGAATGAAAGATCTGCAAGGAGCCGCTCCTCCAATAAGAGCCTGATTCTCTCCAACGTTTGTGGCCGATGGACTCGCTGGTGAGCCTAACAGCAGCAAATTCAGGAGAGAATCTGTCTCTGATTGGATGAGCAGTGAGTAGTGTGAAAGTGAGTGGCTGCTCCTTTGTTTTCAGAGTGTGCGCTCTCTCTCGGCCTCCTGTGCAGGCACCGCTTGAAGGAGCGCAGGGCCAAGGTGTCGGTGCGGGTGGGGAGACCATGAGGAAAAGCAGAGTGCAAGGGAAGCAAGCAAGAGCTGGAGGCCGGGTCGGCCCGGGAGCGGCTGGAGGCCGGGTCGGCCCGGGAGCGGCTGGAGGCCGGGTCGGCCCGGGAGCGGCTGGAGGCCGGGTCGGCCCGGGAGCGGCTGGAGGCCGGGTCGGCCCGGGAGAGGCTGGAGGCCGGGTCGGCCCGGGAGCGGCTGGAGGCCGGGTCATGTGCATGCATCTGAGAGAGTCTGTGTGTGAGAAAGTCTGTGTCTCTAAGAGCCTGAGCGTGTGAGAGAGACTGCGTGTGTGAGAGAGAGAGCCAGCGCATGAGAGACTGCGCATGAGAGAGCCTGCGCGTGTGAGAGAGCCTGCGCGTGTGAGAGACTGCGCGTGTGAGAGAGACTGCGCGTGTGAGAGAGACTGCGCGTGTGAGAGAGACTGCGCATGAGAGAATCTGTGCATGTGAGAGAGCATGCGCATGAGAGAGAGAGCATGCGCATGAGAAAGAGCCTGCGCGTGAGAGAGAGCCTGCGCGTGAGAGAGAGCCTGTGCGTGAGAGAGAGCCTGCGCGTGAGAGAGAGCCTGCGTGTGTGAGACAGCCTGCGTGTGTGATAGAGCCTGCATGTGTGAGAGCCTGCGCGTGAGAGCGTGTGTGTGTGTGTGAGTGAGAAAGAGCGTGTGTGTGTATGTGTGAGAGAGCGCACGTGTGTGCGCGTGCCTGTGTGTGTGAGAGAGAGAGTGCGCGTGCGAGAGAGAGAGCGCGCACGTGTGTGAGAGCGCGCGTGCGTGCGTGTGTGTGAGAGCGTGCGCGTGCGTGTGTGAGAGAGAGCACGCGCGTGCGTGAGAGAGAGCATGCGTGCGTGTGTCTGTGTGTGAGAGTGCGCGTGCGTGTGTCTGTGAGAGAGAGCGCGTGTGTGTGTGTGTGAAAGAGAGCGCGCGTGCCTGGGCGTTCCTGTGTGAGAGACAGAGAGAGAGAGTATGTGTGTGTATGTGTGTGTGTGAGGCAGAGAGAGAGACTGTGTGTGTGTGTGTGCACGCACGTGTGTGCACGTATGTGTGTGCACGTATGTGTGAGAGAGAGAGAGAGAGAGAGTGTGTATGTATGTAAGCATGTGTGCGTGTGAGTGAATGGGTGACTCTGGATGATTTTGTGTGAGAGGAAGAACACCGAGTCTTGGAGTGAGTCGGAAACACACACCATGGTTCCTCGTTCCTCCTCCCCAAAAACACACTCCTAAAGCAAGTCAAGAGAGGAGGAAAACTCAGGCTAAAAGGCAAACCACTTCCGACCCTCGCTTTCGTATGAATTCCGCCGAGGCCAGCACGGAATGTGCCCCAGCAGAAGCGAATGCAAGGTCAGTGTTAGTTAAACCCAACTCCTTAGCTCAGGCCCAGTCCTCATCTCTTCCCTGGTGACCCTGGGGCCTAGTCTGTCTCTCTCTAGCTCTGCTTCTTAAGCGAAAAAGCAAAAAAAGAAACGTTTTATTAGTGAACCCTGCTGTTTGGCACATTTTAATGGACATTTTTATTAATTACTCTTCTTTGAAATTTATTGCTTTGACATTGATATTTTCAAAATTCATGTTTAATGTATGAAAATTTCTCATACCAAAATTTGATCATCGACCCCTTGAGTGAGAAAAAAATTGAAATGTGCCCCCCCCACCCCGGCCTGAAAAGGTTGGACAAGTCTGGTCTAAACCTTTTGATTCATGGGCCCTCAGAATAAAGGGCTGCCATCTCTGGTCGGATGTATTCCTAGAGAATTCAATACATGACCTCCCATCTCCAGCCACCCTGCCCAGCCACATAGCCTTTTTCTCACATCTCCAGGATTTATAAGAATAACGAAATTGTTCAAAGAAGATGAAAAAAATTGTTTCATGCTGCTATGATTTTTCACTGGGTTGTTCACAGCAGTGCCCAGGAGATTTTTCTTTAATTCCTGGAGGGTTAGCCATCCGAGAAGACTAGGCCGAGGCTTGATGTGGACTGAACTCAAGATCTCCTCATTCTGGAGGTAAGTGAGGCTCAGAGGCAGACCTCCCTAACTGGAATTGAGATCTAGCTTTTGAAAGTCACATTTGCACAGTGTCAGTGCCAACATTAAGACCCTGGAAACTGTCAAGAGTTACTGCTGTAAGCCTATTGATCACAGCTTATTAGTTTGGTGCAAATCCAAATGGAGACAGGCTTACTTGCTTAGAACAATGTTTAATGGATTTGAATGCATGCTATATAATGACCTATGTGGTATAATGAGTTTCAGTTGGAGACAATAGTGAGTTACTGCAATCCAAACTAGTCGTCTGTGTGTCAGCCATGGCTCAGTTGGTAGCACACCCGCCTAGGAATCACAAGGTTCTGGGCTCAAGTCGCACTCCAGGGCTTGAGCACAAAAATCAAGGCTGACACTCCAGTGCAACACCGAGGCAGTACTGCACTTTTGGAGGTGCTGTCTTTGGATGTGATGTTAAACCAAGGCCCACCTCCCTGCTTGGGTCAAAGATCCCATGGCACTACTTCAAAGGAGATCAGAGGCGTTATCCCTGGTGTCCTGGCCAATATTTATCCCTCAATCAACATCACAAAAAACAGGTTACCACTGGAACTATTGCGTTGCTGTTTGTAGGAGCTTGGCGATTACAAATTAGCTGCTGCATTTCCTACATTACGCCAGTGGCCACACTTCAATAAGTGCTTAATTGGCTGTAAAGTGCTTTGAGATGTCCAGTGGTCGTAGAAAGTGAAGGTCGTTCTTTTGTTTACCTGTTTTTGGTCAAGCTGCACTATATATGGCCTGGGCTCTCCAGTTGCAGTTGGCAATTTAACTGCATTTCTTAATTCCTCAAACTGAGTCTCTCTGTCCCACCTTGGATTCGTATTCTGATGTCCCCTATTCTGCTAACTATCTGTCTTTGGGGTGAAGCTGTCTGTACACCCATCTATTCCTGGTTCAGTCTACAAGATCCAGCCCCTGGGTCATATGTCAGCAATTGTTATTTGGGTGAAACAGTGTGCAGGAAAATTTACATAAGACAGAGAGGTGAGTAGGAGATGAGTGTTGGATGGCCCAGGTCAGATAATAAAATAGGACTGAGCCAAGAACAGGTAAATTCACTCACGCCAAATGAACTACATGACCATCCACCATAATCACAGATAACAGGAGGCCAAACTGGAGCTAAGGATACAGGGATCAATTGATTATATTTTTAAAGATGAAAGTTGCTGTAATAAGGCCATGCTGTACAAGCATTTTACTCACAGTCCCTGGGTTCTGCTGGTGGGAAGATTCTCGCAGAGACACCACAGCTAATTGTCTCTGTAGCCGCAACACTTCTTTCTGAGACTCTCTCAGCACACGCTCAAAGTCACTCTGTTTCAACCTGTCGGGAGCCTCCTGTGCACACACGAAAACAGAAAAGGTGCTCTGATTTATTCTAAGACTTTACATGCTGAAATAAGAACTCAGATATGATTACAATATGAATAAATGAGAATAATCATTTTTGGATTACAAGGTGGTACTATGATTTTTCCTTAGAAACTGTCATAATCAAATGTATAATAGGGTATCCAAAGCAATCAGATTGAATGTTGAAGTCAGCTAGGATCAATTGTCTTCTGTACTTTTAGCTCAAAACACTACAAACTTTGTAAATTGCTAGAAAAAGATTAAATAGAAATCAGTTTTGTGTTGTGATGGCTGTGATGTGATCATATTACAAACAGAATGAGTGGTTTCTTAGTTCATAAGCGGTTGGCTATGTTAAAAATGTATTCAAGAATCATTTGGACAGCTCCTGGTTTGTAATGGTTTTAACAACAAAAGAAACTGAATGAGCTGACATCCATCAGACCATTCAGAGCCATCAGATCAATACTGACACTTCTTTTCAAGTGAAGCAGTGCAAGGAGCCAGGTAACATTTATGTACTGTGATTATATGACACAAATTAATCTCACATATTCTTAGGCATGAATTTTGAGTTTGTCATGTCCTTGCTACACCCTAATCTACATTGGATGGGTTCCGCAACAAAGCATGACCTTAGGTAATTATATGATATAGTATAAATAAAGAACTTTAATGGTAAGCTCCAATAGCTGTTTAGCGATAAAGACAGACTCCCAGATAGAGTTTTATTTCTGGTGCATAAAACTCCCGACAGAGAGAACTTGTCTCACCTGTTATCCCTTTTATACATCCAAATGGGTACTTAGGTTGTTAACTGATAATTAGCAACTGAACTCCTTGTGAGTTAACTGTTTCCTTCCCCAACATTTAAGACTGGAAAAACAATTAGTGCAAATGATTGAACAGAATTTGCACAAGGAAGAGTCATATGCAAGTGTGCCACTCAAATATTATCACCATGTGAGAACATTCGTAGGCATTCACTAGCTGAATTTCCAACCACTGGTTGGCGAGAAGCTGGAACAGCTGCCATGTGAACCCTGTACATGCAGGGTGATAGATCTTGTGATCCATTAAATCCTGTACATATATGTGGTCAGTTGAGATATCAGCAATCATCCTGTCACCAATCATCAAATCAGCGTCATAGGCTTGAAGTAAATGTGCAGAAATTGTTAAAGGTTGAGAAAGACGTTAAAAGAATGTTCGGAATACTGGGCTTTATAAATAAGGAGTTTAGAGTACAAAAGTAAGAATGTTACGATGAACCTTTGTAAAAAAAAAACTGATTTGGCCTCAACTGAAGTATTGTGTCCTATTCTGGGCACCATACTTTGGAAAGATGGCTGTAGAGAGGGAACGGAAAAGATATTTGAGAAGGGTTCCGGTGTTGAGAGATTTCGGTATATTGGGAGATTGGAGAAACTGGGGCTGCTTCCCTTAGACAGAGAAGGTTGAGAGGAAATCTGATAGAGTTATTCAAAACCATGAGAGGTCTATACAAGAATAGGTAAAAACTGTTCCCATTGCTGGAAGGATCAAGAAATAGGGCACGCAGATTTAAGGTGATTGGCAAAAGAACCAAAGGTGACATGAAGAAAGATTTTTTTACGCAGTGAATGGTTACGATCTGCAAGAGGTGGAGGCAAATATAAAAATTCAATCATGATTTTTAGAAAGGAATCGGATAAGCACTTCAAAAGGTCGAATTTTGCACTCACCATCCTGACTTGGAAATATATTGTTGTTCCTTCACTGTCGCTAGGGAAAAATCCTGGAACTCCCTAACTGCACTGTGGGTGTACCTACACCACAGGGACTGCAGCAGTTCAAGAAGGCAGCTCATCACCACCTTCTCAAGGACAATTAGGGATGAGCAATAAATGCTGGCCGAGCCAGTAATGCCCACATCCCATGAATGAATAAAAAAAACTTTGCGTGACCGTTTCCAAGCGACATCCTTAATTTTCAGAGGTGTTCATAAATCGACCACTAGTAAAGTTTGTTACAATAATTCTTCTTCTCCCTGCCCTCGCTAGGCTGCATCTCTTCAACTAGAGACGGTCTCCCTCTCATATCCAGGCATAGTAGTTTGCAAAGCCAAGTCTCTGCTGACCACGTAGAACTGCTGTCTGTCTAAATTCTTTGATAGCTCAAAGAATAGCTCAAAAATGGCTTCCCCTTCCCTCTTCCCCTTGGCTACATGAAGCACATTAACCTGTTTCTAGGTGAAAATGGTAATTAGCTATCCTTGACCTGTTATGATGAATGTTTTTTAAAATATTTTTGGGAATATTGTGATATTCTGTAAAGAAGGCTGTGTGTGGGTGTGTGTGTGTCCGTCTATCGTTAATTAAACTGGGAGAAGGCAAGTAAAGGCAGCTTGTCTGTGGGAACTGAGAGATGAAAGGTAAAGATGCTAGATGCATGCATTTGTAATGAGAGGCTAAGATGAAGTTGGAATTACAAGTAAATAAGTTGGGTTTTAAAATTTGCTTCAGGCGATAGGTGATAGACTTGACTTCTCAGCTGCTAACTTTCAAAAGACGTTTAAGGACTTTTGCAACTTACAAAGGTTTTATAAGTAAACATTGGAAGAATATTTTTTTGACCCAAAACTGGAGGCAATAGGAAGACATGAAAGATTTTTATATTTTGGGAAAGTTGATTTCAAAGAGGTGCTTAGAACAATGCAGTCTAAGATGTAAGGGAAAGAAAGATATGGAAGGAAAGATGTTTAGTGGAGTTGAGTGGCTGCAGGGGAAGATGTCCTGAGACCAGCTCTGTGCTGAGAAAAGTTGTGAATTTGAAGCAACCATCCAGTTTCAAGCCAGAAAAGTCTTTGTTCTAGAAAGCAGTCTGATCTGAACTTCCTTCAGATTTCCACAGCAGAGTGGAAGAGAGCGAGAAGTCCTGTGGTATACTTTATTAAAGTAGCAGCAGTTTTGCCTTGGATTTTTATGGTTAAAAATCTATAAGGGTTGCTGAGTAGTTTACTTCTGTGTTTTGACCAACTGCGTTTTTGGGGAATGTTTTGTAAGGCTATTTCAACTGTGTAATTTTAATCTTCTGTGTTTAAGCTATTTTTTACCTTCTTGTTAATAAATCTTTTAATTTTAAAATTCAGAAGTGTTACTGAGATTCTATGCTTCTGGGACCAGTAGTTTTCCCCTCGTTTTCAAGATACAAAACAAAAAAGAAGTTATGATCAGTAAGACAAGTTTCTCTCTAGGACTTGGCTTGTTCAGTGAATAACATTGGCTGCAGTCGTAACAAACCTGGGGGTTCGCCTGGAATTTAAAATTCCTATATTGAACTGGGATTTGTGAATTTAAAGGATACAAGTATGAGGAGAGTACTGAACTCAGGAGTTTTGTATTGAGAGATTTTAAAATGGTAGGACTGCAACATGGTTTTGGCAATTGCTAAGACTTTTCTGGGAGTGGAAGATGCGACTGTGGAGTATTTGAAATCTTTAACTAAAAGTCAGCTGAGACTTAGCAGATGAAGTGCAGGTAGAAGTAAAAGCAGAATTTCATAAGGCTTATATGGTTAAAGTACTTACTCAGCATTTAAAGTTACAGGAGGTGACACCTGAACTTAGTGTGTCACAGCTGGAGGTAGTAAGGCTTCAGTTGCAAATGAAGCAGCTTGATATGGAAAGAGACAGAGAAAGGCAGAAGTTTGAATCTTAAAAAAGAAATGGAACTGAAAAGACTTGAATTGGAAGAAAAGGATAAAGAAAGAGAAATGAAAATACTTAAAAAGAAAAGGTCAGATTAAAAGAAACAGAAAAAAAAGCTTCAATGGGAAAAGGAGGAGCAAGGAAAGGAAAATAAAAGATTGCAAGAAATAGAAATGAGAAAGCTTAAACTTCAACTTCTGAAAGAAAAGTTAGCAAGTGAGGAAAGAGAGAAGGAAAGAGATAAAGAGCTTCAGAGGGAGAAAAAAGCCAGACAATATGAATTGTCTAAAGTGAAGCTTAGAATAAAGGAGGAAAGGAGGGATAGTGACTCAGATGTGACTTTCATTCCTTTGAGGAATTTGATTCAACTTAAAATCTTCAGTTAATACCTAAATTTATGGAGGATGAAGTTGAGAGATATTTCATCTCATCTGAGAAGATAGCTATAAAATTGCATTGGTCAAGAGATGCTTGGACTATGATGTTAGACTGTTTTGTCAGGTGCAGCAATGAATGTGTATGCTAGCTTATCAGAGGTGCAAAATGCAGACTACGAGGTAGTAAAAAAGGCAATACTAAATGCTTATGAGCTTGTCCCTGAAGCTTACCAGTTGAAGTTTAGGACTTTGAGAAAATCAGACATTTGTAGAGTTTTCAAGAGAAAAAGAAATTCTCTGGGATCAAGGTTTTGGACATTAAAGTTAGACAAGACTTTTGAAAATGTAAGAGAAGTTATGACTATGGAAGAATTTAGAAATAGTTTTCCAACAACTGTCAAGACATATTTAGATGAAAGACAAAAAATGAAATAAAAAGATCAGCCAATACTTATGATATTTCACACAGACAGCTGAGTGCAGGAAAAGAATCCTATGGGAGTCAGCAAGGAAATTGGAGGTATAGAAAACCTAGAGATGATAAAAGTGTTAGTAACAAGGAGCCAGTTGAAGAACACCAGTCTATTAAAGATAAAAAGGTAGAAGGCAAAGGTGAAGGAAGAAAAGTAGTGTGTTACCATTGTAACAAGGCTGGGCATACAAAATCAAATTGTTGGAGGTTAAACGAGAGACCGATTGCAGTGATAGGAATTCAGAAGAGTTTTGTAAGTAAAAGTGCTCTGGGCTCTGAGACCCAAGTGCAAGACAGGCCAGTAGCCTTTGTACAGGTGAAAAAGGAAGAGTCAGTATTAGCCAGAGAGGTTGGAATGTGTTCACAATCTACCCAAGGAAGTTCTGAAGGGCAAGTTACAGAGATGTTTAAAGATTTTATATGTGAAGGGAGAGTATATCCATGTGTTCCAGGAACAGCAGGAAAGACAGTTAAGATTTTAAGAGATACAGGGGCGAGCCAGTCATTAATGTTATGGGATAGTGCCATCTGCTGTCCAGAGGGATTGTTGCAGGAGAAAGTGTTAGTTAAAGGAATTCTTGGAGGGTTCAAGCCTATTTTATTATATAAAGTACATTTAAAGAGTGATTTAAAAACAGGAGAGGTGATTGTTGGAGTATGGAGAAATTGCCTATTGTAGGGGTTCAATCTATTCCATGGAATGATATAGCTGGATCGTAAATCTTGACAATGCCTACTGTAGTAGAGAAACCTGTTGAGATAAATCAACAAACGTTTTACAGGAAGACCATCCTGGATTGTTTCCAGTTTGTGTGGTGACAAGGTCACAGACACATAAACTTAAACAGGAAGAGGAAGAATCTAAAAGACAAGGGGAGGATACTGAACCTCAGTTGGCTGGATCAATCCTTGAAAAGATTACTCAGGAAGAGAAGATTAGAGAGGATGAGGCTGCGGTGTTTAGTTCCTTGAAGTTACTGGAGTTAGTGCAGCAGGATCCATACTTAAAGCAATTATTCCACACAGCTTATTCAAAAACAGAAGCAGAATACATTCCAGAGTGTTATTACCTTAAAAACGTGTTAATGAGGCAATGGAGACCGCCTCATGTCCCGGCAGATGAAAAGTGGGTGTGAGTGCACCAGGTAGAGATACCATCTGGGTATCAAAAATGAAATTTTAAGAGTGGCTCATGAAATTCCATTGGCTGGACATTTCGGAATTAGGAAAATTTAAGCTAAGGTGCAAAAACATTTCTATTGGCCTGGACTAAATAAAGATGTAGTTAAATTCTGTCAAACATGCCACACATGTCAAATGATAGGAAAACCTCAGGCAGTGATTAACCCTGTACCTTTAATTCCAATTCCAGCATTTGAGGAACATTTTAGTAGGGTCTTCATTGATTGTATAGGACCCCTCCTTAACACTAAAAAAGGAAATCAGTATTTACTGACGATCATGGATGTGTCCACAAGTTTTCCAGAAGCAATACCTTTAAGGAAAATCACAACAAAGGTGATTGTAGAAGAATTCATCAAATTGTTTACACAATATGGGTAACCAAAAGAAATACAGTTGGATCAGAGTTCAAATTTCATATCACAGCTCTTTTAAAGGGGTAATGAACAACCAAGGAATAAAGCAAATTAGGTCTTCAGCCTATCTCTCTGAATCAAAAGGTGCTTTAGAAAGGTGGCATCAAACTCTAAAGACAATGGTTAGAGCGTAAACTCAAGACCATCCACATGTTTGGGATCAAGGGATTCCATTCTTGTTTGCTACTGGGATGCCCCTAATAACTCAATAGGATTCAATTCTTTCAAGTCAATTTATGGTCATGAAGTAAGGGGACCACTCAAACTGATTTGGGAGAAACTAGTGAGTCAAAGTTCTGAAACAACTCTGCTGGATTTTTAAAAAAATTCATTTACGGATGTGGGCGACGCTAGCCAGGCCAGCAATTATTGCCCATCCCTAATTGCCCTCAAGAAGGTGGTGGTGAGTTGTCTTGAACCACTGCAGTCCCTGTGGTGTAGGTACATCCACAGTGTTGTTAGGGAGGGAGTTCCAGGGTTTTGACCCAGCGACAGTGAAGAAACGGCGATATATTTCCTAAGTCGGGATGGTGAGTGGTTTGGAAGGGAACTTCCAGGTGATGGCGTTCCCATGTGTCTCCCCTTGTCCTTCTAGATGCTGGTGGTCATGGGTTTGGAAGGTGCTGCCTAAGGAGGCTTGGTAAGTTTCTGCAGTGCATCTTGTAAATGATACTGTCCATTGATGGTGGAGGGAGTGAATATTTAATGTGGTGTTTGGGGTGCCAATAAAGCAAGCTGCTTTGTGCTGGATGTGTCAAGCTTCTTGAGTATTGTTGGAGCTGTACTCATCCAGGCAAGTGGAGAGTTTTCCATCACACTCCTGACTTGCGCCTTGTAGATAGTGGACGGGCTTTGGGAATTCAGGCAGGATTCCTAGCCTCTGACCTGCTCTTGTAGCCACGGTATTTAAATGGCTAGTCCAGTTCAGCTTCTGGTCAACTGTAACCCCCAGGATGTTGATAGTGGGGGATTCAGCGATGGTAATGTCAAGGGGCAATACTTGGATTCTCTCTTGTTGATGGTTATTGCCTGGCACTTGTGTGGCGTGAATATTACTTGCCACTTGTCAGCCCAAGCCTGGATACTGTCCAGGTCTTGATGCATTTGAACACGGACTGCTTCAGCATCTAAGGAGTCACAAATGTTTCTGAACATTGTGCAATCATCTGCAAACATCCCCACTTTTGACCTTATGATGCAAGGAAGGTCATTGATGAAGCAGCTGAAGGTGGTTGGGCCTAGGACACTACCCTGAAGAACTGAGGTGATGTCCTAGAACTGAGATGATTGACCTGCAAAACCACAACCATCTTCCTTTGTGCTAGGTATGATTCCAACCAACGGAGAGTTTTTCCCCTGATTCCCATTGACTCCAGTTTTGCTAGGACTCCTTGATGCCACACTTGGGTCAAATGCTGCCTTGATGTCAAGGGCAGTCACTCTCACCTCACCTCAAGAGTTCAGCTCTTCAGTCCATGTTTGAACCAAGGTTGTCATGAGGTCAAAAGCTGAGTGACCCTGGCAGAACCCAAACTGAGTGTCAGTGAGCAGGTTATTGTTAAGCAAGTGCCGCTTGACAGTACTGATGATGACCCCTTCCATTACTTTACTGATGATTGAGAATAGACTGATGGGGCGGTAATTGGCTGGGTTGGATTTAGCCTGCCTTTTGTGTACAGGACTTACCTGGCCAATTTTCCACATTGCCAGGTAGATGCCAGTGTTCTAGCTGTACTGGAACAGCTTGGCCAGGGGCACAGCAAGTTCTGGAGCACAAGTCTCCAGTACTATTGCCGCAATATTATTAGGGCTCATAGCCTTTGCAATACCTAGTGCCTTCAGCCGTTTCTTGACATCACACGGAGTGAATTGAATTGGATGAAGACTAGCACCTGTGATGCTGGGGACTTCCGGAGGAGGCCGAGATGGATCATTCACTTGGCATTCTGGCTGAAGATTGTTGCAAATGCTTCAGCCTTATCTTTTGCACTAATGTGCTGCGCTCTTCCATCATTGATGATGGGGCTATTTGTGGAGCCTCCTCCTCCAGTGGGTTGTTTAATAGTCCACCACCATTCACGGCTGGATGTGGAAGGACTGCAGACTTTAGATCTGATCCTTTGGTTATGGAATCATTTAGCTCTGTCCATTACTTGCTGCTTATGCTGTTTGGCACACAAGAAGTCCTGTGTTGTAGCTTCACCAGGTTGACACCTCATTTTTAGGTATGCCTGGTGTTGCTCCTGGCATGCCCTCCTGTACTCTTCACTAAACCAGGGTTGATCCCTTGGCTTGGTGGTATTGGTAGAATGGGGGATATGCCAGGCCATGAGGTTACAGATTCTGGTTGAGTACAATTCTTCTGCTGCTGATGGTCCACAGAGCCTCATGGTTGCTCAGTCTTGAGTTGCTATTTCTGTTCAAAATCAAGGTGGTCGCGCCACACAACACGATAGAGGGTATCCTCAATGTGAAGACGGGACTTCGTCTCCACAAGGACTGTACAATGGTCACATCTACCGATACTGTCATGGACAGATGCATCTGCAGCAGGCAGGTTGGTGAGGTTGAGGTCAAGTATATTTTTGCCCTCTTGTTGGTTCCCTCACCACCTTCCACAGATCCAGCCTAGCAGCTATGTCTTTTAGGACTTTGCCAGCTCAGTCTGTGGTGGGCATTGTAGTCCCCCACCCAGAGTACATTCTGTGCCCTTGCCACCCTCAGTGCTTTCTCCAAGTGGTGTTCAACATGGAGGAGCACTGATTCATCAGCTGAGGGGGAGCAGTATGTGGTAATCAGCAGGAGGTTTCATTGCCCATGTTTCACCTGATACCATGAAACTTCATGGGGACTGGAGTCAATGTCAAAGACTTCCAGGGCAACTCCCTCCCAACTGTATACCACTGTGCCACCACCTCTGCTGGGTCTGTTTTGCCAGTGGGACAGGAGATAGCCATGATAGTGATGATGGTGTTTGGGACATGATCTATCAGGTATGATTCAGTGAGTATGACTATGTCAGGCTGTTGCTTGACTAGTCTGTGAGACAGCTCTCCCAATTTTGGCACAAGCCCCCAAATGTTACTTAGGAGGACTTTGTAAGGCCAACAGGTCTGGGTTTGCCGTGTCGTTTTCGGTGCCTAGGTCGATGCCAGGTGGTCTGTCCAGTTTCATTCCTTTTTATTGATTTTTTTGCAGTTTGACACAACTGAGTGGCTTGCTAGGCTATTTCAAAGGGCATTTAAGAGTCAACCACATTACTGAAGATCGGGAGTTACATGTCAGTCAGACCATGTAAGGACAGCAGATTTCCTTCCCTAAAAGACATTAGTGAACCAGATGGGTTTTTACGACAATCGGCAATGGTTTTGTGCTCATCATCAGACTTTTAATTCCAGGACATTAAGGACATTTCCTTGGGTCTCAGGAATACTAGTCCAGTGACAATACCACTATGTCACCACCTTCCTCAGAGAAAGACTAAGTAGGGCATGTGAGCTAGATAGGGAACATTTAAAGATATCTTGGCAAATGATGAAGGCAAATGCGGATAAAAGGGCAAAGGCTTGTAGTTTTGTGGCTGGGGAAAAGGTGTTAGTATTGTTACCAGTGTCAGGCAAATTGTTAAAGACAAGGTTTAGTGGACCGTACCAGATTAAAAAGAGGCTGAGTGTGGTAAATTATGTAGTAAATACCTCAGATAGAAGGAAGTCAGCGAGTGTGCTATGTAAACATACTGAAAAGGTACTTTGACAGAGAGGATAAACAAATGGAGATACTTGCAGTGGTAGGTAAGGAAGAGGAACCAGAAATTAAAGGTTCTGAAATTGACCTTCCTCTGATTAAACTGGACAATGAGGAAATATTTAAGAATCTAAACATGATACTAAGTTACCTCCTAGAAAACTGTCAAAGTGATTCACAAAATCTGTTGCAGTCACACAAAGCAATTTGTGGAAATAGACCAAGGAAGACAAATTTAGCTTTGCATGATGTTGATGCAGGGGATTCAGTTTCAATAAGGCAACACCCATATAGTGTAAATCCAGCAACATTGGCTCACGTGTAGAAAGAAGTTGAATTTATGCTTGAAAATGACATTATAGAGCCCAGTCACAATAACTGGAGCTCACCCATTGTAATGGTGCCAAAATCGGATGGATCACAAAGACTATTGATTACCGTAAAGTGAACAGAGTAACAAAGGCAGATTCATATCCGATTCCACAACTGGAGGATTGTATCGAAAAAAAGTGGGACAGTCAGCGTTTATCACAAAAATTGGCTTGCTGCAAGGAAATTGGCAAGTACCCTTATCGGAAAGGGCAAAAAAAGGTATCAGCTTGTGTGAGGCTGGATGGTTTATATCATTGCCTGCTGGTATAAAAAATGCACCAGAAATGCAACATTTCAGAGGCTAGCAAACAAAGTGATTGAAGGACTAAGCAATTGTGCTGTCAATATTGATGACTTAATGGTTTTCAGACAAGCCTGGGAGCAACATTGATGACACTTAAAGGAACTGTTTGCCCGACTATAGGAGGCCAATTTGGTTGTAAATTTGGCTAAAAATGAATTTGCGAAAGTAAAAGTTACATATTTAGGCCACACAATTGGACATAGTCAAGTGGCCCCACAAGATGCCAAAGTAAAAGCTATCGTAGTTCCAAGTGCCTACAATGGAATGGGAAGTTTGGAGATTTCTGGGCATGAATGGATTTTATCAGAAATTCGTGGCAAACTTCGGCAGCGTAATTGCTCCACTGACTGGGTTATTGGAAAAGAACAGGAAATTCCAACGGACACGAATGTCAGATTACATTTGGCAGCTTGAAAGCTGTACTAACTACTACCCCTGTTCTAGTAGCACCTGATTATGCAAAGCGTTTAAAATGCCTATTGATGCCAGTGATGTGGGTGTTGGTATTGTGTTGCTGCAGGAAGATGAACTGGGACTTGAGAAACCAGTGAGGTATTTCTCAAGGAAGCTGAATAAGCATCAGAAGAAATATTCAACTATAGAAAAAGAGACTAAGTTTGGTTTTACCTTTGCAGCATTTTGAAGCATATGTTGCAAACAACTCTTCAGAGACAGTTGTACATACAGACCACAATCCTTTGAAGTTTTTGGAAAAGTTTCGAGATAAAATGCCAGACTGTTCTGGTGGAGTTTATTATTGCAATCGTACAATTTAAAAATTGTACATGGGGCTGGACAAGAGAATTTAATTGCAGAGACGTTGTCAAGAGCGTAAGTTCAAAAGGACTTGGGTGTTGCGGAATTGAGAAAGGACTGGAATTAACTTTATTCTTACAAAAAATTGCATATATATTCATAGCTGATGCATGTACACCATAGTGTAATAGTTTTGTGTGTATAGATAAGCATAAAAAGTAATACGAAATGGGTTGAGAAAATGAAAACATCTTTTTGAAATGTGACGTTTCATTTTTTTCCATGGAGGTGTGAAGATGGAAGTTATCTTTTTTAATATTTTTGGGAATTATGGTGGTATTCTGTAAAGAAAGCTGTGTGTGTGTGTGTGTGTGTGTGTGTGTGTGTCTGTCTGTCCATGGATAATTAAACTGGGGAAAGGCTAATAAAGACAGCTTGTCTGTGGGAACTGAGAGATGAAAGGTAAAGGCACTAGATGCATGCATTTGGAATGAGAGGCTATGGTGAAGTTGGAATTACAAATAAATAAGCTGGGTTTTAAAATTTGCATTAGGTGATTGGTAAGGACTTGACTTTTCAGCTGCTAAATTTCAAAAGGAAGTTTAAGGGATTTTTGCAACTTACAAAGGTTTTATAAGTAAACAATGGAAGGTTATTACATTTTATTTGACCTGGAAGTGAAGGCTATAGGAAGACATGAAAGATGTTCATATTTCAGAAAAGTTAAGTTCAAAGAGGTGCTTAGAACAATGGAGTCTAAGATGTGAGGGAAAAAAAGACATTTAAGGAAAGATGTTTAGTTGAATTCAGGTGGCTGTGTGGGGAGATGTCCTGAGACCAGCTCTGTGCTGAGAAGAGTTGTGAATTTGAAGCAGCCATCCAGTTTCAAGCCAGAAAAGTCTTTGTTTCCAGAAAATAGTCTGTTTCTGAACTTCCTTCGGATTTCCACAGCAGAATGGAAGAGAGTGTGGTATACTTTATTAAAGTAGCAGCCTTGGATAATATTACTGGATTTTTACGGTTAAAGATCTATATGCGAGCTGTTGCCAAGTAGTTTACTTGTGTGTTCTGACCAAGTGGATTTTTATGGGGAATGTTTTGTAAGACTGTTTCAACTGTGTGATTTTAATCTTCCGTGTTTAAGTTTTTTTCTTCTTGTTAATAAATCTTCTAATTTTAATATCCTAAAAGTGTTTTTAGGATTCTATGCTTCTGGGACCAGTAGTTTTCCCCTCATTTTCAAAATACAATACAAAAAATATTATGATCAGTAAGAAAAGTTTCCCTCTGGGACTTGGCTCGCTCAGCGGATAACTGGCTGCAGCCGTTACAGGCTTAACCAGAGAGTAAAGGCAATCAGCTCACAGAAGCAGACACAAAAGACAGAGACAGAAAGAGGAACACAGAAAATTCTTGAGCAGAGAAGAAGCAAAGCGTTCTCAGGAAGAGGTCAGTTTTTCTGTTTAGCAGAAAAAGAGACATGAGCTCTTGGAGGTACTGTGCGAGCTGGCTAAAAATGTCTAAAATATGGAAAGCTGTACAAATAGCTCGGAGACACGCAAGAGCTGGGTGTTTTCCCAGGAGTGGCCAAACCGTGAACGATGGTATTATTGTTGGTCAGTTGAAAAGGAACGCTTGAAATCTACACCATCAGGTTCATCGTGAGGGTTCATAGAAGTATGCCTTGCTGATGATAATCATACCCGTGAAACTCGGAGGTGAAAGCTGTTGTTATATAGGACTCCTGGCCTACCCTGCATGAGTAAAGAAAAGCATATTATGGAACTGTGTAGCTACGTACTGCCACATTTGTGCAGGAATGATGAGGGTGCTTATAGTTTGTATCTTTGTTGTACTGACTATTCAAAGTGAAAGTATCATTTTCCTGTTAATTCATGTGTAATTTGTGTTGTTTCTGATTCCTGTTAAAGTAAAAAGCTACAAAAAGTGGAATCTTGTAGGTAATTTCTTAACTTGGGGTCATTCAGTATATTTTGTGATTTTGGTTTAGTGTGTCCCAATGACAATTGTAACACTGATATATCAAGGATGCAATTTTGTGCTTATGAGGAAATACTGGGACAATCTCCACTGAAGCAGAGAAAATTAAATCAAGATTTTATAAAATTAAGAAGAGCTTTGATGGAATAAACAGGAAAAGGCTATTTGATCAGACTGGGGATTGAGTGAAGGGGGATGGGTTGTGAGGATGAATTCAGAATTGTTACCAAGAGATTGAGGAGAGAGTTTAGAAGAAAGTTCTTGGTAGCTTGGCTGAGTGCAGAAAACTTTGCTGCAGGCAGCAGTTGAGGCATCTTTTAAAGGAAAATGGGATAAATATTTATAGCCAAGGAAGGAGCAGAGGAAAGCCAGGGACAATGGGATTAATTTTGGACTGTTTTAGCAACGAAACAGCACAGACATGATGAGCCAACTGGCCTCCTATTTCATTAAGCTTTTATGGAAATTATTTTTGTGTTCGTTGATGTTGCATATTTAGTATTGACTTAAGGTCATTAATCTGAAGTGTTAACTGTTTCTTTCTCTACAGATGCTGCATTTCCTGTCTTCATTGCACACTTAGTTTGCCTGTCCAACAATCCTTAAGCCATTCTGAAAATCATTCACTGTATGCCCTGTTTCTACACACTCCTGATCACTCGTCATGCTTCCAGCATCTCCATCATTGTCTCTATACCAATTTCATTCAAGGTGACTGTATTGTGAAGTATATGAGGCATGACATGTGGTAAGGGTAGCCTGCTGGGAAGGAAAGGGTGACTTTGGACACATGCTTTCCAAAGCTTTCCACTGCTTGCCTCATGTCTGGGTCTGTTATTAACTAGGAGCCATAAATATAAGATGGTCACTAAATTCAATAAGTACTTTAGGAGACACTTCTCTATCTGGAAAATGGCTACAATGTGGAACTTGCTACCACATGGAGCAGTTGAGGCAGATAACATAGATGCATTTAAGGAGATTCTGGATATGCACATGTGAATATGATATGCTACTGTTTGTGCAGTTTGAATACTCTAACAGTAAGTGTGCCCAGCAGAGGGAGAGCTACACACACTCAGCAGTGATTTGCAAAGGAGTAATGCAACAACACTCAAACCCAGAAAGCAGAGGACAGCGTGAAACATACTGTGGAATTTCAGAAGTAAATTCTGCAGCTTTCAAAGCTGATAAATTTTGAATTGTAATAACATTACTTTCCAATTTATTTAATCCCTTGATATTTTCCTGTGACTTTCCACTGTCCGTATGGTGCTACAACATGCTTCCCAAAGCTGTCACTGATACGACAGAATTTGCAACTGTGCTTGAAGTTTCAAGTAATCTGTACTCATCGTACAACTCTTTATCATGAGGTCTTAATGGTTTGAGAATTTACATAGCTGTCAATCAAAAGCATTGGCTCACTTTTGATGGTTGTCACCATTATGTTCAGTATATTCTAATGCAGCTGTGAGTAATACAAATAATTATGAATGCAAATTCTACAGATATGTGTGAGTAGTCCCCCATGTGGACCACTTTTAATATCAGAACATAGCTAACACATTTGAATTTTGTGGGCCATTTAATAAAGACAGTTTTAACTCAATTATGAGTAGTTACATCCTATGCATAATTTTGCTGAAATGCAAGAAATCACTGTGAATAAATGACATACCAAAACCGAGGGAATTTTTGTACCTTTGATGGTGCCAGTTTTGCGTGAAGGTCACGACATTCTTGCCTCAGTTCTTCGATCTCTTTGTCCTTGGCAAGGATGACGTCAGCATGTTGGGAGAGATCTTTGGCACGTTGTCTGGCAAAGGCTTTCTTGCAATGTTCTAGACTGGAGCCTTTAACTAGGACAGGGGAGTTCACCTAAATGAGAGCAGATACTATAGTCAGAGACTTAGAAACTCAAGGATTGTTTTCAATGGCTGTGATAGGTCCACATTTTCATGGATCATTACATTTGATAGCCCAACTTTGACTAAAATTTGGCTTGTGAGTGTCGATACCTGACCTTTCCACTCATTGTACCTATGTTGTTGGAACCAGTATGGTCTCTGACTGTTCACTCTCTCCCATCAGCATATTCTGCAGACCCTCAGTGACATCCTTGACCCTGGCACCAGCAAGGAAACATGTCATCCTGCATTCACGTCAGTGGCCACACCTATCTATTCCAAGAGCTATAAAATCTCCTTCCATTATTGTTTACCTGACCTTCCTCCCATTCCTTCCCCCCCACCCCACTTTATGGCTGAGTCACCTATGACTCTAGCTGTACTCCCCAGAGGAACATCACCCTCACCAGTGTTCAGAACTGAATATTGGTTGGAGAGTGAGATTCACTCAATCGACTCCTGCACTACTTGCCTGGTCCTGTTTGATTGTCACCCATTCCATCTCTGCCTGCACGCTCTCAAGCTGCGGATGATCACCTCTTGAAATGTGCTATCCACAAAATCCTCAGTCTCACGGATGCACTGCATTGATTTCAGCTGCTGCTCAAGATCTGAAACCTGGAACTCAAGCTCTTCCAGCTGATGATACTCCTGCACACGTGGTCATCCAGGACATGAGAAGCAAGCTTGAGTTTCCACATGGAACAGGATGTGCATCGATCAGGTCTGAGGTGCCTGCCATGCCTCTATTTATTTGAATAATTAAATTTAACAGGAATAAACTAAAGCCTTACTAAAGGTTTATATAAAAATATTTATCCAATTTATTAATTTAATGAGTAATAGTACGTTGCAGATTCTTAGCTTTGAGTTTGACACATCTTCCAGCTTAAAGAGCAAAAATAAACCTTCAATACTCACCAGGCAACCACCTACCTGCTGTCCTGTGGCATCAACCCATGATTTTCTCTTGTTGATTTTGAAGCTTCGGCTCACAAATGCTCCACAGGTCTGCTCCCAAGCTCCTTTATCTGTTGCCATGCCTCTCACTCACCTTCTCTATTCCAGGATAATGAGCCATTTCACACCAGCTTAGCATTAGCCCATCATGATCAAGACTAGACACCTGTTTGTAACTGGCAAACCAGTACTTTGTTGACGTCTTAAGACTTTTAATGCAAGAGGTCTTTACGAGACAGTGAGTAGACTGTGCTCCATGTTTCAGAGACACTGAGTGCCGTTTAAATCCTCATAAATATCAAAAGAGGAAGAGTGTCTTATCCGCAATAAAAAGAAATTGATACATATTTGTTGTTCGGCTGAGTTCACTTAAATGCTTATCAGATCTAAGAGTAAAATCTGAATATGTCCAAACCATCACGAGGTTTTAATAAATTCTAAACCAGGCATAATGCTTGGAGGCAACGTTTACACTTCACATAGATGCACTAAGCCTGCTAAATACTGCCTGCCTCCTACACAATCATCCTCACAGTTCTACTCCCTGCTATGTTATCTTAGTCAGATGCATTTGCTTGTTGTTAGTGTAGGTATCTCATAAACTAGTTCCAAGTATAGCCTGGCTTATTTGCGTGTAGGTAAGGTAGGTACATCATATAGTGCCTCAGGGTACAGTTTGATCCACCATCCTGTTGGTAGGGTAGGTACATCATATACTAGCTCGAAGTACTGTCTGATCTATTAGACAATTGTTAAGGTAGCTACATAAAATACTAATGATGATCCAGCAGAGATATACAATGCCTATAGCAGCTTCCTAAATGGGGCAGTTCTACAAGGAGCATCCAGACATAAGTTCAGATATCGAAGTTAAAGATCACACACACTGGGTGACAAAATGTACAGGCTCAACAGACCTTCATGTTATTATCATTTTAGAATGTGTATATTTTCCACTTGAGGTTCTGCATTGAGATTCATTTGCTGTGCATCTTCTTAGTACTGAGTGTGTGCAAGAGTGCATACTGTATGTTGGACTAGGGAAAGCGAATGCACTAGTTGTTATGATAGAAGAGTTTGATCAGGCTAGGATCAAAGCTTGGTTCACTGGTTTTCAGTTACATAGTCACAGACAAAACTCAGCTGTCACATGACAGTCAATCTACTCCCTCAAAACAATTTATTCCTACTTTCAGTCTTGAGTTTTTATCTCTGTCCTCAATGCAGCATACACCTGTCTTTCATTCTTTAGTGCACCAGAAGGTGAAGGTTGACCTTCCAGTGGGCCGGGTGCCCTTCCATCTGCTGCTACTCTGTTCAGAGCTCATCCTGGTATACAACAGTATAGCATAGAGCAGAACTGCTCTTTCAAAGACATTGATAGGGGTACTGTATTGTAGATTGCAACTGCAGTAAACTATTTAAAAACTGCTTGCTACACATTGTGTGTATAGCTGTACTGTAACGCAGGGATCGGTCTTGGTATATTGTGACACTGATACAAACCAGGCCTCAGCATTTACTCTGATGAGTATTACTGTACTTTTGCTGCATGGTATTTGATAAGCTGGTGGTGATTGTGAAACAGAAAATTCAATCCAATCACAATTCAGAACAGCACAAATATTTTTGTTGAATGGATACTAGCAGATTCAGTACCAATTGGAAAATCTTGTAACCTCTCACTGTGAACTCTGTCTGAGAAAGATAGGTGTTAACCCACAAGCGGTCACAGAGAAGCACTGCTGTGAAAGGCTAGAAATACTAAAAGCTTTATCACCTCATCATTAAATATAGAAAAAGCTTTGTGTCACATCTACAGGGAAGCTTTGTGCCACATCCACAACGATACATGATCAGTGAACATCTTAAGCAATGTTGTGCCATCCCCAGTATTCCCTGCACTGCGGTACAGTAAGTGAATGATACTCACACCTTTCCATGGCAGTCACAATGCAACTAGCTATGCTAGACTCAGGATTGGTAACTCTGGTTAGACATATTCCTGGACGTCTCCTCACTTAAGCTCCTGCTTTCACTGTCTATGCAATAAAAAAGCTTTTTTCTCATCTCCAGAAATTTTTAAACTAATAAACAATGTTGGTCAAAGAAAATAAGGCACAATTATTTTAAGGTAGCTATGATTTTTCTTCTCAATTTTAGATTATATTGTACTTTAATTCATTGAGAATCCAGAACAATTCTAGTGGGTTGGAAACCCTATCCAGACTAAGTTCTCCCCTAGCAGCAGATTGCTTACTGAGTAATGAGTACTTTCAGTAGCTTTCCTCTTTTAATATTAGGCTGCTGACAGATTCACTTTAGTAGCTTAGTGTTTGGACACAATAATGAGAAAGCAGAGTGCTCCACCTGACAGTGACACATCACCACGTCCAACCCATCTAAGAAAGTCAACGCTTGCTCGCCGCATAAACACATCACCAGGAAATGAGTAAGCTAAGCTCCCTCCCTCTCACACTGGAGCTCTTAGCACGTTCAGCATTGAGCGGCTTTTCTACTTTCCAAGAAAGCCATTTTTGAGGACCTACACAATGGTGACTTTGAACCCTTTGTGCATGTCAGTTCTAATTCATGTCTTTCATCTCCCACAGGTCTTTCATGACACACAAGTTGATGCAGCAAGTGGCCGAAGAGTCCTCAGAGGAGGTTACACACTCTGAGCAAGCACTGTTACATGACTCATGCTCACCCTCCAGTAGCACAGGAACACACAACTCGGTGGGGCCTCCGAGACAATTAGTTAGGTTGTCACATGGTGAGGGACACGTCACAATTGAGCAGAAGCAAATGTTGCAGACAGGGAGAGCAGTGCAAAGTACCTGTCAGAGGGCACAGGACACTCCAAGCTCTGCTCAGCTGGATATAGATGATGCGCCTCATCCAAGATGAGGACTTTTCTGGAACAACAACAAATGTGAGATTCTGTCAGTATTTCCAGAGGCAGTGTGCACATCTGGAGAGAGACTTGAGGAGTCTGTCTCTAGCATCAGTGCCATGATGTCTCAGGCCCTTGCGCTGATGCCCATTTCCATGAAAAAGTGTGATCACCTGCATGGAGCATCAGACATGGTGGGCAACCAAGTGTATGATTGCCATCACCAATGGCCTGCATACTCAGTCTGCCACTTTAAATGGGATGGAGGAATCCTTTGCCTTGGCTGTTCAGCTCCTCACTGAAATACAGCAAATTGCTTTCCAGCTCTTGACTAGTAGGGAAATGTAGGTGGACAATGAGAGGGAAGATGGAGAAAGGGCATCTGAAAGTGGGGACTCTGCTCAGGCACTCCCATTTCTCATCCCTTCATGCTCTCGTCTGGACCTGGAAAAATTTATTAAATTTGCTTCCAATTTCCACCCCTCTATTACCTTCACATGGTCCATCTCCGACACTTGCCTTCCCTTCCTTGACCTCTCTGTCTCCATTTCTGGTGATAGGCTGTCCACCAATATTCATTGCAAGCCCACCAATTCCCACAGCTACCTCAACTACAGCTCCTCACACTTTGCTTCCTGTAAGGACTCCATCCCACTCTCTCAGTTCCTTTGCCTCCATTGCATCTGTTCTGAAGGTGCCACTTTCCAAAACAGCGCTTCTGACATGTCTTCCTTCTTTCTTAATCAAGATTTCCCATCCACTGTGGTTGACAGGGCCCTCAACCGTGTCCGACCCATCTTCCACGCCTCTGCCCTCGTGCCTTCCCCTCCCTCCCAAACCATGATAAAGTCCTCCTTGTCCACACTTTTCACCCTACCAGTCTCACATTCAAAGGACCATCCTCCGCCATTTCTGCCAACTCCAGCATGATGCCACCACCAAACACATCTTCCCCTCTGTTAGCATTCCATAGGGACTCTTCCCTCCTGGACACTCTGGTCCACTCCTCCAACGCCTCATCCTCTTCCCACGGCACCTTATCATTTAATCGCAGAAGGTGCAACACCTGCCCCATTACCTCCTCCCTCCTCACTGTCCAAAGGCCCAAACACTCCCTTCGGGTGAAGTAGCGCTTCATTTGCACCCCCTTCAATTTGGTCTACTGCATTCGCTGCTCCCAATGTGGTCTCCTCTCCATTGGGGAGACTAAACGCAGACTGGGTGACCGCTTTGCAGAACACCTTCGGTCTGTCCGCAAGTATGACCCAGACCTTCCTGTTGCTTGCTATTTCAACACACTACCCTGCTCTCATGCCCACATGTCTGTCCTTGGCCTGCTGCAATGAAGTGAAGCCCAACGCAAAATGAAGGAACAGCACCTCATCTTCCGATTAGGCACTTTACAGCCTTCCGGACTTAACAATGAGTTCAACAACTTCAGACCATGACCTCTCTGCTCTATCTTCACCCCTTTCTTAATCCCTTTTTTCAAAATTTATTTTCATTTTTTATCTACTTATTTTTATTTATTGTTTTATCCCCCTTTTTATCCCACTTTCTATCCTTTTTCCCCACCACTGCCCCCTCCCCCCATCCCCAAAAGGTCCATCTGTTGTTTGTTCCATGTTGTTCTTTCACAGAGTGCCTCCCCTTGTTCTGCTATTATCACATTCTGCTTTCTTACCTTTAAGCCACTATCAGCACCTTTTTTAGCCCTTACCACCCCCATTAACACCTCTCTGCCCTTTTGTTCATGACATCTTTGTCAATCTCTCCTTTGTCCCCATCTATCGCTGGCCCTGTATCCAGCTTCACCTGCTCCACCCCCCTCCCCTTAAACAGTATAAATTTAATCACATTTCTACTCCTCTTCAGCTCTGAAGAAGGGTCAAATGTTAACTCTGTTTCTCTCTCCACAGATGCTGTTAGACCTGCTGAGTTTTTCCAGCATTTCCTGTTTTTGCTTCAGATTTCCTGCACCTGCATTATTTTTCTTTTATATAAATGTATTTCCTATTGTCTTTTACATATTTAAGTATCAGACCTGCTTTTGCCACAAAGGTTTCTATATGCCTTCAAACACGCACTGGTTAAAAACTGAGTGAGTGGGATCATATTCTGCTCATCAGTACCCACCCCCAGCCCTGCAGGTTAAAATTCTGCCCCTAATATTCAATATGTCTGAGATACACTGAAATGTTTAAAAGTTTCAAAAGTCGATGAATCCTGCAACCACCACCACCTGTATTTGCAAAGTATCATTAATTTACAGACCAAGGCACTTCACAGATAATGATATGGAACAGATGATGAGCTAAGAAAGGAAAAAGAAAAAGATTGGTCAAACAGATGAGTTATAAGGATGAGAGAAGACAAGGTGAAGAGGTTTAGGGAGAGAGCTGCTTGTTTCACCCAGTATGGGTTGTCAGCACTTGATAAATCATAGCTATAACCTAGCTATAACCCCTTTAGTCGTAAGATTGAGCAGTGAGTTCTTCCGTTGGTAGCTATACACCAAACCATCCATGTGTGGTACAAACATAAACCCTATTAAAGCATCCAGCTGTGCCCAACCTATCCTAAGCTTAAATTTAAGCTTGCTGCCCTATTCCTGATGATGCAGCTGCCCTGAGCCACAATTTCTTTTAGTCATTTTGATCGACTGACTGGTGACTAGAGGGAGAACTGTACAACAGTGTAAAGCCAGTGAGCAGTGCTTGGCATGTGTATTTGAGCACATACATTGAGCTTTATCTTATCTAATTTCACCATAGTACAACAAGCGGTGAAAACAGGGCAAAATAAAATGGAAAAACTGCAAATGTTAAAAAACTGATCAAGGGCTACACAACCAAAATGTCACAACCTGTCTGCTCTTAAAAAGGTGCTGACTGACCAGTTGGCAGTTTTAAAAATTGTCCTTTTTTATTTTAGAGAAAACAGGTTTCAATATATAATGCTGTGAAAACAGAACCATCTTTATAAACTTTTAATGCAGTATTAAAAACAATATTAATGAATACTAAAATAAATTCTATTCTCAATTGCAGCTTTTTCCTCTTTCCCTTCACTTTCTCCTTCTCCTCATTTTCTCTTTACTTCCTCTGCTCACTTGGCTGTGGGATTTATGATTTTTGTCAGTTTCTTTCACTAGAGAACAAGGAAAAACAACAGGATAAAATGAGAGGACAGCAGTGACAGCACTAGTGAACAACCTCTATAAAAGCTGTAAATCCTGTAGTTTTAATAGCGGCCTTTCACTGTTGAGTTAGATCCATATTCATGGGAAACCTAGTGCGAAATAGCCAAATATATGAGATGAGGGTTTTATTTTCATCGGTGGGCCTGCAAGATCAAGGTTTTAAAGTCCAACAATGCTTTTGGTTGGATGATGATGCACTGCAAGATTACATGGTTCAAAGATTTGTTAATTGCAAAAAACCCCCCACAAATAAACCATTGATTTTAATATGTGGCATTAGTAAAGATGGGATACCAACTCCCTTCATCATCTCTGAGAGACAGACTCACCACTCTGAGGTTTGCTTCTTGCAGTTTCCTGGCTCTCTCCTCCAACCGTTTGGCAATGTTTGCCAGCTCAGCATTCTTCCGTTTTAGTCTCTTCACTTTCTCCTCAGTCTCTGGAGAGCTGCTTTTCCGCTGAACAAAGAAAAACAGTTTAGAAACATCGCTTTCTACCCTGTTATCCTCCCAGTTGTAAGTAGAAGGCAATCCAAACTGAGGATTGCCTATAGTACTCTGACCACAGGCAACCAGCAGGAGGTACTCTTAACCTGCTAAACATGTGCAGATGACAACCAATTGAACAATGACATTAATAGGGACCTGTGCAGTAGCACACTGGCACCAAATGCATGCTCACATACCAAGAATGAAGAGGGAGAGAGACAATAAGGGAGGAGGGAGAAGAGGGAGATAGGCTAAGAAAGAAAGGTAAAGCGAGATAGGAAGAGGGTAGGGGGCAGATGGGGAGAGAAAATAAGGGAAAGTCAGAAATGGAGAGAGAGGGGAGAAGACAATGGTAAAAGAGAAGGGGAGAGATTGAAGAGAAGATGGGGTGGGAGAGTATAAGAGACAGAGAAGAGAAAAGGGTATGTGAGAGATTACTCCAGACATAAGGTTAAGAGGTAACAAAAGAGAATCCTGTGTAAAATGGACACTTTGCCCTTACCAGTAAAGTGTTTTCCTCTCTAAGTGTAATGCATGTGTGCTCCAATTCCCTGACAGCTTTCAGCAGCTCCGTATTGCGTCTCACCAGTGATCCATAACTGGTACCATTCTGCAAGAAAAAAACAAACAAGTGCATTTAGTTTTACAGAAACAGCTTCCTAGAAAACCAAAGATAAACTGAAAGATTTGGAGGCTGAAACAGCTTTTGATAAAAGTGCAGATTGGAACTTATAGTACAAGTACACTGAGTGGTGTGGACATAAGTACTGGAACTGGATGTAATGGGACAAAAGAACAATTAATTTCTTGTGTTTAGTTCACAAAGGCTTTTATTAAAACTACATGACTTATAATACATTCTTATAATCCTTCTCATACTGAGCCTCTAACCCATTTACAACAGACCTTATAACAGCCTGGCAAAAGGCTTGTTGTCCAACAAGCTCACCTACACTTATTTAATACTAGCTCCATCTTCTTTCCTTCTCATCAAATCTCTCCCCTTTTTCTTCAGAAAATCTTGAATAGCTGTGGAATCCATTTGCATTACTTACTTCAATATCCTTTACTCGTAAATGTATTCCATATTTCTACATTGTGTGAACCCATTCTCCATTTCTAAAAAAAATTAAGCTGTCAAATTGAGAACAATATTTCTGGATCAACAATCCCCAATCCCTTTAAAAGAGTGAAAACATTTATTCAGGTCACCAAGGAGTCTCTCTTATAAACAAAAATAAAACTTCCTTAACCATTATTCAACACTTGCATTCCTGACATTCAGAATTATTCTTAAGACTAATGACATCCTTTCCATAATTTTGTAGCCAGTCCTTCTGATGAGGAGCAACGTATTATACAGCACCACACAACTTTTTTAAAATTGTATTTTAATCCTCTGCTAGTGTAACCCAGGATTTTATTTATCCTTTTTAATAAGTTCTTAGAATTGCCCATTATAGCTAATAGATCTCCCTCTTGATCATCGTCCGGGTCCATTTTTCCATTTAACAAACACTTATAACCCATGGATCCTTCTTTCCTGATCAGTATCCAGTCAGACTGCCCTATTTAATAGCTGATCTCTCGGTTGGTTATTGTTCCCACACTAATTACTTTGTCATCAATTTGCTCAGGTACTTAAAATATTCAAATCCTTAGGAGTCTGGCTGCATCATTCTTTTTTTTTGCCTAAAATATTCAAATCCTTAGGAATTTGGCTGTATTTCTCTTTTTTTTCCTGCTTACCTTTGATACATTAAACATAACAGCATAAGAAATAGGATTAGGTCAAACAGCGCATCAAGCCTGCTTTACCTTTCAATAACAGCTGTTCTTCAACCTCAACTCCACTTTTCCACCTGATTCCCATATTTCTTGACTCCTTTAAAGTGCAAAAATCCATCAATTTCAGCCTTGAACATTCTCAACGACTGAGTATCCACAGTCCTCTAGGGTATAGAAGTTCTAAGATTCACAACCCTCTGAGTGAAGAAATTCCTCCTCATTTCAATTTAACTCCTTATCCTGACATGGTGCTCCCTAGAATTAGACTCTCCAGCCAGGGAAACAGCTTTTCAGCATCTACCCTGTCAATCCGTCTCGGAATCTTACATGTTTCAATGTCCAAGTCATTTATTATAATTAATATCAACGGGATTAGACAAAGTCAACATGGATTTATGAAAGGGAAATCATGTCTGACAAACCTACTGGAGTTTTTCTGAGGATGCAACTAGTAGGATAAATGAGGGAGAACCAGTGGATGTGGTGCATTTGGATTTTCTGAAAGCTTTTGATAAAGTCCCACGAGAGGTTAGTGTGCAAAATTAAAGCACATGGGATTGTGGATAATATATTGGCATGAATTGATTATTGGCTAACAGACAGGGAATAGAGTAGGAATAAATGGGTCTTTTACGAGTGGCAGGCAGTGACTAATGGGGCACCACAGGGATCAGTGCTTGGGTCCCAGCTATTCACAATATGTATCAATGATTTGGATGAGGGAACCAAACGTAATATTTCCATGTTTGTTGACGACACGAAACTAGTTGGGAATGAGAGTGGTGAGGAGGTTGTAGATGCTTCAAGGCAATTTGGACAGGTTGAGTGAATGAGAAAATACATGGCAGATGCAATATAACGTGGATAAGTGTGAAGTTATCCACCTCAGTCAGAAAAACAGAATGACGGAATATTATTTAAATGCTGATAGATTGGGAAATGTTGATGTACAAAGGGACCTGGATGTCCTTGTACACCAGTTAATGAAAGCAAGAATGCAGGTGCTGCAAGCAGTTAGGAAAGCAAATGGTATGCTGACCTTCACTGTAACAGCATTTGAGTACAGGAGCAAAGATGTCTTACTGAGGTGAACAGGGCCTTGGTGAGACCACACCTGGAGTATTGTGTGCTGTTTTGGTCTCCTTACCTAAGAAAGGATATGCTTGCCATAGAGGGAGTGCAGCGAAGGTTCACCAGACTTGATTCCTGGGATGGTAGGATTGTTGTATGAGGAGAGATTGGGTCGGCTAGGCCTGTATTCACTGGAAGTTAGTAGGATAAGAGGGGATCTCATTGAAACGTATACAATTCTGACAGGGCTGGACAGACTGGATGCAAGGGTGATGTTTCCTCTGGCTGGGGGGTCTAGAACAGGAGGTCACAGTCTCAGGGTATGGGTAGGCTATTTATGACTGAGATGAGGAAAAGTTTTTTCACTCAGAGGATGGTGAACCTGTGGAATCCTCTACCACAGAAGGCTGTGGAGGCCATGTCACTGAATAATGTGAGGAAATAAATAGATTTTATATTCTAAAGGTTTCAAGGGATATGGGGAGAGAGCGGGAGTATGGCATTGAGATACAGGATCAGTCATGATCAGACTGAATGGCAGGGCAGGCTTGAAGGGCCGAATGACCTACTCCTGTTCCTATTTTCTATGTTTCTATAAAAGAGATTTAAGGGTGCCATATAGTCCTTTATTCGCTTTTTTAAAGTACTGGACAACATGGATTTTCTAGTAGTGACTGAGTATATTGGTAATGGTAAAGTCAGTGGCTTATGTTCAGTGGAAGGATGGGAACTGCAAACAGATTGCGTCTGAAGGGAGGAAAGACCGTAGAAGAGGGGCGAGAATGTACCTGAGAGACTGGGAGGAAAGGACCACAAGTATGTTACTGTTGTTCAACGGAGGAGCTGTATTAGGAAAATTGTAATTTACATTTAAAGAAAGAAATGAAAAATAAGTCTGTGACCGACCCTCACCTTTCCTGCAAGTTAAGATATTGGGGCAACAAACTATTGACTGTGTGTTCGCCTTCAATAGTACTTTTTATTATAAGCAAACAGGATGTAGGCTCCTTTTTACTGAAGATAGTGGAATATGCAATTTTTTCAGCAAATAAAAAACAAGTTTTCGTTAAGGCTTTAATGTTATTGAAACAGTAAGACTACTCGAATGCCCAAAAATTTAGCCATGATAACCCAAAGGCACTTAAAATGTCTCAATTTACTTAGGCTGTAGAATAAAAACATTGCTTCATTTATCCTTATACAAAGGTTTCCATCAGTTATCGCTGCCTGTCACACAATGTAATGACATATTGTCATTTTCCTCACCAGTGCTTTATTCCATAGAGCTCAGAGAGTTAAAAGGGAGCATACCAAGCTTAACATACCGCAGCTATAACATCAAGAGCCACACATCTGCTCAACAGAAGTTTCATCATATACACCAGACAATGGGCGGCAGGAGGCACAAGAGAGTGTAATTAATGGGGTGCAAGGACTCTGCAGATAATACTTCACACGTTACAAAGCTTAATAGAAAGTTTACTTAACCTTTTCAAAAATTCATATTTGTATGATAAACCCAGGCAACTGAGTCATATTCTCGTAATTTTTATAGCTAAAGAAATCTTGGCAGAATACTAGTGTATGAGTATGTAGGAAATTACTAACATGTGCAAAATACATGGGTGACCACAGTCACAAAGAATAAATAGGAAATTACTGACATGTAGGAGGCACTGGTAAGCACTGGCATGTTTTGGCACACAGATACTCGCTGACATATAAGGACACTCAGTCACTGACATGTTGGGGCACATAGATAATCGCAGACATGGAAGTGGTTATCTGTGCCCCTACATGTTGAAACACAGATAATCACAGACAGTGAAGGTACACAGAGAATCACTGACACATGAAGGGTGCATGGATATCATGGATACCAAGGGTACATGGAGAAACACTGATACATAAGGAGTGCGCAGATAATCATGGATACTGAGGATATACAGTTAATCAGACAGGAGGAAACGCTGGCAATTACTGATAAATAAGGATACATAGATAACAAAGCACATGTGATGAAACATATGTAATGACTAACTCATGAGGATACACAGGGAATCAGGGTTACTGACATTTACATGGGCTATAATGCAGCAGATTTATGAGGGAAAACTTCTCATATCCTCAAGCTAATGTTTCTAAACTAAATTGTCAGATTTTAGATTAATTTTGCAATTGATTGCCCAGTACTTTTGCATCATATTGTAATGGCACTCTCAGAATAATAGTGATTGTGCAGAAAGTATTTATAATGATATCTAAGCTGCAGGGAGGGTTCTTTCAGAAAAGTGGGAGGGAGTTGTTCTGTTTACAGTAATTCAGAAAACAGCTCAGCTCTAGTAAAGGGTTAAGGGCTGCACTGCAGTGTTTCATGCATCTGTCAAACTATTTTATCAACTACAATTTAGTCAGCACAACATAATTTATTCACTTCCATTGCTGAACCATTTTCACAGCAAGTGCTGACAGCTGCCCTCGATGTATTACTGCAGCACACAAGGTTTAAGCAGCTCTTCCTGGCCACCCCAAGAGACTATTCAAATATAATTTATTCAGATAGTTACATTTTTCTGAACTTCATAGGAAGAGCATTAAAGACAATGTGAACTTTAAAGACATGAGATGACAGTAAACAAACCTTAAATGACCCTTTTAATTCCAGCCGTACAACATACTTACCTTGGAATTGGGTGGACAATCCCCAACCAACTCTCGAACCCTGATTCTATAACACTTTCACTCTCTGCAGGGAGACAACACAAACTAATCTCTCCACCCACACTACTATAACACTCTCAGTCTGCAACTAGGCAGAACTTTCTAACAGAACCTGACTAAATCAACTTGATGCGATGGGAACCTAAATACCAATGGGTCGCAGAGGCGGGGGGGGGGGGGGGGGGGAGGAGACAGTGGTAGGCTGGATTTTCTGGAGACTCCCCGATCCGCGGGTCTTTAAAAATGGCAGACATGACCCAATTCCAGGATTCCCACCCCCATTTCCGGCACCCCCAATTTTCGGCTGCGCGGAAGAAGGGCGCAGAAGAACCTGGCCAGCTCCATTGTGGGTGCAGGCGTCTCCTAGCTGCTGCAATTTTGTGCACTCGGACCAGCTTCTCAAGGACTCATGGTTTACAGACCCTCAGAAGTGTCACGAACCACTGTCTGGATAAGGGGACCTTTCAAAAGGTCTTACCCATGGTTCCTATGCCAAATCATGCCAACTATCCAACCATTCCCAATGGGCCCCTCATACCCTCTATGCAAACCTATGCACCTCCGCTTACCCCCAATGACCCCCCATACCCTACATGCAAACTCATAGCACTTTCATGCCCATTCGTCCAGTACATACACTGTACAGAACCAATGAACCCTACAGTAGCAATGCATGTGTGGTAAAGCTTAAAAAAAGCTATTCATAACTTCCTTTTTAAAAAAAACTGCTGTTGCTACAACCCTATAAAAGTACCAATCAGACCTTTAAAGTATCAACAGCAGAAACTATAAGCACTTGACACATCTTTATCTTGTGTAAATAAACCATTAACAAAATAGATCTAAGGAAATAAGATGTCAATCAAACAATGTTTTCCCTTGTGTGCACCTGTTTCAATAGGCTAATGGAAATCTGGGCTCTCAACCACATATGTATAATAAGACTTGGCTGAGACTTTTTAGTCAATTTATTCAATCAACCTTAGCCAGCTCTCCTTTCATAACTATGTAATTGGCTTTGTTTAAATTGAAGATTCTTGTTTGTGATTGGAGTATGTCACTTCAAACTTAATATAGAATTCAATTCCATTATGATCACTATTTCCCAGTGGATCTTTTATTGTGAGATTACTAATTAACTCTGCTTCATTGCACAATACTAGATCTAATATAGCTTCATCCCTAGTTGGTTCCACAACATATTGTTCCTGGAAACTGTCATGAAAACATTCTACAATCTCATCTTCCAGAATATCTTTGGCAACTTGAGTGGCCCAGTCTAAATGAAGATTAGCCACCCATAATTACTACATTGCCTTTGTTACAAGCTCTAATAACTTCTTGTTTGATTCTCTGCCCAATGATATAACTACCGTAGGGGGTCTATGAACTACACTGCCAGCATTTTCTGACTCTTGTTAGTCTTAATCTACAACCATACTGATTCTATTTCCTGATCTTTTGAACCAAGGTCCTTTCTCACAAATGTCCTTATGTCATCCTTTACTTTCAAGACTACCCCTCCTCCTTTTCCATTCTGCCTGTCTTTTCAAAATGTCATCTACCCTGGAATATTTATTTTCCAAACTTGGGTCACCTTGTAACCATGTCTCTGTAAAGGTGATTAGATCTAAACCATTTATCTCTATTTGTGCCACTAGTTCATCCATCTTATTGTGGATGCTTCAAATATTTAAATAAAGAGCCTTTAATTTTATCTTTTTACTACAATTCCTGCATGGGCCTTCTTTACTGATGGACTATTACCAAAACACTCTGTCTCTTCCAGTCCCACTCTGCTTGTCTTTATCCACATCGCTGTACTGTTCAATTGCCACCTAACTCAGATAGCAAAAGAATTCAGTGCCACTCTTCCTTGCATGTAATTCCTGTGGTAAACTTGGAATGGGATCTCTTAATTGAACAATGTATTGCTTACACAGTTGGTCTAAGCTATCTGAGTGGTACATTCCATGACCGCAGACTTCAAAACAGATAACTACTGTCACAAAAGTTGCAATTCCTGCAAGACACACAATTTTATGTTGAATCAAAATCCCAGGTCATATAGAATCAGCTAAAGCCTACACAACATCAAGGCAGTTGGAAGTATCTGCAATGAACATTTGCAGAATCCCTTGTAGGCCAATTATATCACATTTTTGTGCTGTCTCAGTCCTTCCTGAGAATCACATCATCCTGTATACTGGTGTTATTTTAGGTTTGCTTTACTGCAGTGAAATATACCTTCCATGTGTACAAGGAGATTAAATATCCCCTCGGTGTTTGAAAAGAAAGGAAGACTTGCATTTATAAAGCACTTTTCACAACAAACGGATGTCTCAAAGCACTTTACAACCAATGAAGTACTTTTTTGAAGCATAGGCACTGACATACTGTAGGAAATGCGACAGCCAACATGCACACAACAAACGCCCACACACAACAAAGGGATAATGGCCATATAAACTGTTTTTGTGATGTTGATTGAAGGATACAGATTGCCAGGACACTGGGAATGATAACTCCCTGCTCTTCTTCGAAATAGTGCCATGGGATCTTTTGTGTCCACCTGAGCAGGCAGATAAGGTCTTGATTAAAAGTCTCATCTAAAAAACAGCACTTCTGGCAGTACAGTGCCCCCTCATTACTGCACTGGGGTGTCAGCCTTGATTTTTCATTCAAGCCCTGGGCAGAGATGAAAAGTGTTCTTGGTACTTTAGTTGAATTGTCCCTCCTGATTAACCAGTGAGCCAAGGTCACATGTTATGGACTTATTCTGGAATTTTTGCTGCTTATTTCTATATATTTTTAATCCTTCAAAGAAAAGCAAGGAAATGTTGCCACAATGATCCAAAACAAATTTAAAAGTCATAAAATTCTCAAGTAAGCTGGTGAACGCATTAACCAGCTATATTAAAAGTGTCATCTGAACCGTTCAGTTTGGCTGGCTGATCTCCTAGTCCACTCATTGTGGCTCCAGTCATACCCACTCACACAACAAATCTCTAACCTGACTGCATTCTAAGAAAAGTAGCTACAAATGAAATAATTGTATAACCCAACTGTGAGCAGGAGGAAGTCACTGTGTGCTCCTCAGTAAGTATATAACTGGCATAGGGTCTGTGGGAGGAGGGAACCAGTCAGTATTAGATGAAAAAATGTAGGCTAAAGCTACCCAGGAGGCAGTTTACTTAAATCTAAATATAGGTTTATGCAGGTGAAAAAACTGGAGCAACTGCAGCAGTCACTACAGCTCCCAGTCTAACAGAGCGACAAATAAACCATCTCTCTGCAGCAGAGACCCCTACAAATAGTGAAACCATATAATCATCTGCAACACAGATCCCTTTGTAAAAGGAAAATGTACAAACAGAAATATAAATAGAAAATGCTGGAAATTCTCAAGTCAGGCAAAGAATACTCCACGGATGCTGCCTGGCCTGCTGAGTGTTTCTAGCACTATCTGCTTTCATTTCAGTTTTCCAACATCTGCAGTATTTTGCTTTTGTTTAACTGTATGAAAATCTGTCTAATTCTCATAGAGAGTTACCGGTGGATCTGTTAAAGCCATCCTGTGGACAGAGACAGCAAGGTTAGCTTTCCGTGGACTGACTCTGTGCCATCTGCCTTATCCTGCGAGGGTCTTCAGAGTTGGTTTCATGATCAGCACAACTCACAAAACAGCCATGTATAGGGAGGGATGCTAGAATTATGTTGTACAAACTTTGGATAATATTTACCCTCAGGACCTGGAAAGTATGACAGTCTGGAGTTTTTAATAGCTTCTGACTGCAGCAGGTGCCTGCTCTTTATTGCTGAAGCCCAGAGTAGACTACAAGTCCCATGCAATCATGTCTGATAAGTCTCAGCCTAGCTCATTAACCTTTCATGCTCTAGCTTTCACTGCTCATGCTATTTTCAAATTATGTCCACAAGTACAGCTAGCACTCAAAATTATGGACAGGCTTAGAGTTCAACATATTAGTCCAATATTATTAACTGTTGCACTGCTCTACTGATTAACCAATGTGCTTTTTGCCAGATTTAATCTGGGACTAAGAAATTCAAATAGAGTAATAAGAAGCACAGAAAGGTTGACATCATGCCTATTCTATGCAGTCATGAAACTAGCTTAGTTTCTAACCCCTCCACTACTTGCAAAGTCAGGAAATTGGCAGCTCAAAATAGTTGCAACAAAGAAATGATGCTGATATTATCACAAAGGCTCCGCTGAGGCCCTCGATAGTACCGTATGTCAAACTGTAAAATTTAGTGTTTTATTTCAGTCCCTTTCAACTGAGGAACAACAGAGTGAAGGAAACATGTTCAACTAGAGGCCAGCTTCTAGTCAAGTTAACTCTCTCCAGCACCTTGTCTCTGCATACAAACTTCACTGGGCACTGAGTGCTTTAAAGCAGCAATTTTCAGGAAGAAATCATCAGTGGCAAAGGTTAAACCAGCAGGGCTTCAAAAATAATCTCTACTGAAACATCTGGAACAACTTCCATTTAAAAAGCCCTTCTCAAATAACAAATCTCTGAAGGCACTATGCGCACGATTGGAGGATATCAAGGAGAAGATGGGAGAGAGGTTACAGTCGTTGAGTGAAGTTACAGTGAATGGGTCAGTGTTCAGGAGGGAGAGGGGGAGGAGAGCTAACAAGGTGAAGAGGCTTAGGAATAGAGTTCCAGAGGGTAGGGATATGGAAGGAGGGACATTGTGAACTCGAGAAATGGCGAATGCTAAAACAAGTTATTGCTCTCAATTCGCTGGAAAATTGTTTCCGCAAAAATCAGGTTAGAGTTTTTCAAATGCCCCCACATTTGTATTTTTAGCTGTTTCTAATTCTCTGCTGTAAGTCAGCTTGTAACCACTAGTTAGGGCGCACTGTGGAACCCAGGATGCAATATAGTACTTGGAGGACACTGCAGCACCGATGGTGCACCATGGAATATAGGGTATCAGGGTGGTTCCCATGTAGGGTCAGGGTATAATGCAATACCCAGAATACACAATGGCAGCTAATCAGGTGTGCAAATGTACTCATATCTACCAGATTAATCTGTCTAACATTATTATCCAGTTAATGACTAATTAAAATTTTGTTTAAAGTAGACAAAATTAGAAATCCCAGTTACCAACTAAGAGAATAAAACCACGAGATTGCACAGTTTTAAACAAACAAAATAAACTTTACAAAGTCAGAAAAGTAAAAAAAAATTACAATATCTTATACTATATCTATCAGGAGGTAAATACGAATTAAGAGACAAACTGTGGTTGGACACACCATACTGTACATTAAATGGCAAATGTGACCAAGACAGATCCCACAGATTTCTCAGCAACCCACTCAAATGGCAGTGACCACTGAGAGTCACAAAATCTCATTAAAACTCTGTATCCCTCACAAGGGATTTCAGATCCTCACTTTCGAAGATCTGGCCTCTGAATTTCCTCAAAAGCCACTCCAACTTGGACAGCCTCAATGACTGCTCACCTCCCGATGATTCAATCTCCTTTTCTCAACTGTGTTCCATGGGATTCACAAAGCTGCATTCCCACCTCTAATTTCCAACACAAATCCAACTCTTTCTCAGACTGCTAGCTTCACTAACTTGGCACTGCCCTTGGGTTTCTCTGAACTCCAGTCTCCCAGCTACACCCAGCTATAAATGGCTCCCACGGCTTCTCTGAGCCCTAACTGCTTGGCATGGAACCAGTGACCTTCTGCCACCTTCTCAACTCTCCAGGACTTCTCTGAGCTCTAACTCCTAGGGCTTCCTTGGCAGCTGCGAACCACACGAGGTCCAAATTGCGACCAAGGGCTGCACCAATGGCTCCCAGGGCTTCTTTGAACCCTGACTGCCTGGAGCCTGGAGCCTGCTAATGGCAGCACCGTTTCAGTATAGCCTCCTCCCCTACTTCAAAAAAATCAAATAAATTCAAACCAGAGAACTTTCTCACACTCCACTCATCTCCATGATGATGTAGCCTTTCAGAGTTCACTGAATGCTTTTACATTAACTTAGCTCTAACTCCCAAAACAAAACTTCTCTCTGGACTGCACTTCTTTGCGAGCAGTGGAGATGCTATTTCTCCAGTTCTCTAGCTGAGTAAATCCACCTGCTGTTTTAGGATATTTCCTTTCTAGCTGTTAATCCCTTAAATCAACATTCCCCCAACCTTTTCAGTGTAATAGACTCTAAGCTGCTTTTTTTTGCATTTATCCCATTTTCTACAGTTGAACTTCAATCTTCCCAGAACTAAACATTACCTCTAAAATATTAACATGAACCATGAGCTAGATATTCATCAAACTAAGAAATCTACAAAATAAAGGAAGTGCTGCTCATTTGGGTCCTATAAGTATGTGGGTTCGCACAAACACTACACCTTTAAATAACTGATAGGTTACTTAAGCTATCCCTCTACTCTTCTCTCTGTGCTTTTCCAGTAAGCTCAACATATTAGTTATATAGTATGCTACTATTAGCAACACAGATTCAGTGCTGCAAAATGCAGCATAAATGATGGCATTCAGCTACTAACTACTGACAGATGTCAATCACATGTTCAATTACAAAATAATAGTTACTGACTGGGGTAAACAATGCTCAACTTCAGGAGCAACTAGGCACTCTCTCTGAATTACTGTTTTCACACCAGTACAATTGAAGTAGCTTCTCTTTGTGAGAGAGGACATACATAGCACTCATTTTGAGGAAAGGTCAGGATGCAAGATGTTAAGCCGAATCAATTTTAATGAAGACCCTCAGGATGGAACCTTAAAAAATTGCTTAATTCAGGGCTGCCAAAACAGATCTAAAATATATTAATGGTGTGGTAGGTTGTGAAAGGCTGTACATGATGTCACTGAAATCTCCGTGAAGAATAACAGAGAATTTGTCAAATTTTCATAATATACCCTTTTGAACTGTGAAAAATACACAGCAATACAATTCTGTATTCTTTCTTTTCAAACTTGTGTTGATTTGAATCGTATAAAGGCTATATTTGTTGTCACGTGACAGTCTCTGTAGATTTGCTGTATTCCACTTTTGTAATAGAGATCCAAATACAGAGCAATGCAGCCCTATAGGACTTCCTTCTATAATAGGATCCAAAAGGCAGGACACATATTTCTGTGAGTTCTTGCAATCAGTTCTCTACAGGTTATTTTCGGATGTGGGCGTCGTGGGCATGGCCAGCATTCATTGTCCATCCCTAATTGACCTTGAAAAGGTGGTGGTGGGTTTCCACAGTGCATGTGGTATAGGTAAACCCACAGTGCTTTCAGGGAGACAGTTTCAAGATTTTGACCCGGTGACAATGAAGGAACAGCAATATATTTCCAAGGCAGAATGGTGTGCGACTTGGAGGGGAACTTGCAGGCGATGGTGTTCCCATGTGTCTGTTGTCCTCGTCCTTCCAGATAATAGAGGTTGCAGGTTTGGGAGTTTCTGTCGAAGAAGCCTTGGCAAGTTGCTGTACTACATCTTGTAGATGGTACACAGTGCACCAGTAATGATGGGAGTAATTATTTAAGATAATGGATGGGGTGTCAATCAAATAGGCTGCTTTTTCCTGGATTGTGCTGAGCTTCTTTTGAGTGTTATTGGAGCTGCACTCATCCAGGCAAATAGAGAGTATTTGTCGTACTCCTGACTTGTGCTTTGTAAATATAGAAAGGTTTTGGGAATTTAGGAGGTGAGTCACACATCACAGAGTTGCCAGCCTCTGATCTGCTCTCATAGCCACAGTATTTACTTGATGGTCCAGTTGCATTTCTGGTCAATGGTGACTCCCAGGATGTTGATGGTGGGGAACTCAGCGATGGTAACACCATTCAATGTAAAGGGGAGAATGTAAGGACTTTAGAAATGGGAGCAGGAAGAGGTCATTTGGCTCCTCACATCTGCTTCGCCACTCAATAAGATCATATGGCTTTAACTCCACTTTCCTGCCTGCCTGCCACTCACCATCTCCCACCTCCACCCTCCCCCCCCCCCCCACCCCCCACCAATAACCTTCTGCTAGGCTCTCTTGTGTGGCGTGACTGTTACTTACCACTTATTAGCACATTCCTGAATGTTGTCTAGAGCCTTCTGCATGCGGGCATGGACTGCTTCATTTGCAAATGGAAGTGAACACGGTGCAATCATCTTCCGATCTTATAGTGGAAGGAAGGTCATTGATGAAGCAGCTGAAGAGGGTTGGGCCAAGGGCACTGAGGAAATGTCAATACAATTTTCTGGGTAGAGATGATTGGTCTCCAACAACCACAGCCATCTTCCTTTGTACTAGGTACCAGTCCAATCAGTCAACTGAACATTGACTTCAGTTTTGCCAGGGCTCTTTGATGCCACACTTGGTCAAGTACTGCCTTGATGTCAACGGCAATCCTTCCAACTCCAGAATTCAGCTCTTTTGTCCATATTTGTTAATACTTTGCCATGGATTTAATGTTAGCATAATGACACCTCTATTGTTGTTTCTTGTCCACCATTGGAAGAATGTCTTTATTCCTTTTTTATAAGTTTTTCAATCCTTGTGACACAACAATACTGCAGTGCACAAGACCGGTGCCCAGTGCAAAAGTGCACAATACAGGTGTACCAATTACTAGTGTGCAATACAGGGATGCACAATACTTCCCACAGTCCAGAGCACATAATACTTTCTGTAATATTGGGGAATAGTCCAGGGGTGCTTAATTAATACTGATACAGTATAGTGAGGTACTACAAGAATACATAAAACTGGTCCTCAGTAAAGTGGTACACAATACCAGTATGAACCACAAAGTTTCAAATTACCACTGTGCAACATAAGGTGCAGATTACTGCAACATAGAACTGGAGCACATGATACTAGTGAGGCTGCATGTAACTGATGCACAGTACAGGAATAAAATACATTATAGTCTGCAGTACGGGTGTATATAATACGAGTGTACAATACAAGGGTGAACATAGCAGCATACAGTATAAGAATTCATAATAATAGTACACAGTATAGGGGTATATAATGTTGGTATGCAGTACAGGGTACATAGTACTGGTGGAGAGCACAGATACGCTTCATATTAATGTGTAGTACCGGATAACACAGTATTGATCTGCATCCCAACATTAGGTCTTTTGCAATCCCTAATGAAATTTTGCCAGCCTTGACTTTCAAAAACTGGGACAAGCTCAAAGTCAGTTACACTCCAACAGGAAGTCCAGTTCTCTGTGGTACCTTCTGAAATTAAATAATAAGAGCTTGGCAGACTGTGCAAGCTCATCCCAGGATAGGGTCTGAAGTACTACATTTTAAACCATTTTATATTATTATACTAGTTTAGTTGAGCAGGCAAGGTTAAGCAGTTCTGAGCACTGAACGGTTTTAAACACTTAATATGGTGAGAGAGGGCATCTTGATGATTGTTCCAAATACATGGTAACTCAAATCAAATGAATTCCGTTTTACTTTGTTGATTTAAAAATTAAGTCCAGTGCATCACAGCAGCATGAACGTTTCACCCTTCTTCCCCTTTCCTGACTGAGTTTATGCTCGATGTGAGGTGACAGCAAGCTTTGACCTACCTCAAAGTCTGCAGTTTATTGGGTAGAATAAAAGTTTAGGTCCACGTAACATCCTGATTTCACCACAGTTTGGACAAAACCACAGTTCAACCTCAGTATGACCTGTTATAAACTAAAACTCTCAGTCAGCCAGAGAAATTCCTGGGATGATTAATAGCTACTGTGATGTGCTCTGACCAGTCCATCAGAACCACACAATAGATTGTCCACTTTCCACTGGAAACACTACTAAAAATTCAACCCAGTCCCTGTGAATTTGGACAATGTACCATTTATGGAATAATAACTCCCAGAAAGAATGGGCATCCCTTCATTGAGAGTAAAAAGAATATCTATACACACCATCAGGGAGCAGAAAATATTATGTATGCACAGATACCTCTTTTCTCATGACAACTCCATGAAATAATTTCCTACTGTCCCTGTTCAGTCATCTCTGGTACGTCGAAGAGCTTACAGCTTTAGATCCCCCTATTTGCGATCTGCTTACTACCCCTTGGCTGGATAATCCAGTGTTAAGCTTCCATAGGTACACAGATGACACTTAACTCCATGGCTCAACTGACCCAACGACAAGTTACAGGGCTATTACTGTACTACTGGATGAGCTAGAAAAATTTAAGCCATTCTCAGTAGCATCGACATGCCTCCAATGACTTCTTGACTGTTCAGTCTGAACCAAGTGGCATATAGTCTTGGTATTCTGATCAATCATGGGCTGAGGTTTCCATCTTACATCCAGACTATTGCCAAGACTACATTTTCATCTCCAGAACATGGCCCACTTATTGCCTCTGTCATTGAAATCCTTATCCTGCATTTATTGCCTTCAGAATCAACTCCTCGCATCTCTTGGTCTCCCTTCAGAAACTCCTGAGTACCTTGTCCTCTCCTTCACTAAGTCCCACACACCCACATCTCAGCTCACCAAGTTCCAACAATCCCCTGTCCCCTGCAGTGTAAAAGGTTAATGTAAATTTACAGTCTACATAATCAGTGATGTAAGATCACATGACAAGAGAGTTTGTTGAGAGAGAGTTCCATGCAAAGCCTCCTGTAGCCGGTGCAGACATGATAGGTCGGATGGCCTCCTTCTGCAATGTAACAATTCTGTGCTAAGCCTTATCCTGTACATAGTTAGAAGAATGTTTAATAAAAGTTAATGTTTGCCAACAGCCTTGCCTCCAGCTCTCTCTATCCATCCTAACTAAGGACAACCTCAGCTAAGATCCACAACAATGATAACAGATCTCCCAGTGAATCAGCTTCAGGCTCCTCTTTGCCACTTTGAAATTTCTCCATGGCCTCCTCAGAACACATTTTGATAACCTTCACCAGCCTATACCCTAGTCTATTACTTTTACTCTGTATACCATAGCTAATTACTTTTACTCTGGATTACTGCCAGTCCCTGGCTCCCCCACTTCACTATTGGAGGCTAATCTTACATCCTCTTTGTCCTACGCATAGTCATATAATGTTAAGTCTCAGTGGTGAAGTGTGCACAGGGACAGGTCATTCCCAATATGGAGATTAAACACCTAATAGCTAGAAGGTGATTATCAATTAATTCAAAAGTTTGGTACTCTTAAGAAGTTTTGAATATGAGAAGCATAGGGCCTTCAATCCTGAAACATAGTCCCTTAATCACTCCCCATTCCTTTAACAGAGATATGCTACACACTATTTTTATTCTCCTGACTGACACAGAACTATATATAGATCTGAATACTATGCCTCAAGAGACAACCACAACTTTTACTTATACAGCTAACATTGTAAGGCTCTTGCAAGTGGGACACTGTAGGAATGAGTTGTTTAATGGAGCCAACACAAATAGCTAAATATGTTAAATGATTATAAAGGGCTGAATATGCCAGGAAGATAGCAGAGAATTAACCCTTCCATCTTTGTTTCCATAAATCGCACATTGTCCAAATTCACATCAATAGGAACAGCAAATCATTAACAAATACATAAAAATGCTGGAAATATCAGTTAACTTTTCAGGCATAAACTTTCAAATGCAGTACATCACTGATTGCTGGATATGTAAACTCGAAAAGCAAAAGGAAGCGATATATATCACTAAAAGCTGGATAGGATGCGGTAAAGCTGAACAACTTCCTGGGTCAGCTTACACTGCTATTTCAGCCTCAAACTGTTTCCAAAAGAACTGAAAATGCTGGAAATATTCAGTAGGTCAGGCAGCATCTGTAGACAGAAAAACAGTTAATGTTTCAGGTCTGTGACTTTTCATTAGTTTTGATAAAGTATGAGTAGGATTAATAAAAGGGCATTTCTGTCCTATTCAACTCAATCACAGGGCTAGAAAATCTCTGAAAACAGGGAGTACACTGGGGATTGGACTGCAAAAGCAGGAAAGTAGACCACAAGGACAAAATTAGAAAATCTCAAGTGAACTGAGAAATTAGAAAATACTGCCACAGCCCAGTGGATATAAAAGAATGAATAACATGTAATGCTATATCAATTAACATGCTCAATTGAGTTAGAATCGGAAAAATACTTGTTCAAAAATAGGACTGGAGGTGAAACGGATAGCGAAGTCAATCAAACATCTTATGGAACTTGGCCATATCTGTGCTTGGGATGATAATGTAAATGGCAACCAAGCAGAGCTGAACACTGTAACTTCAAAGACTGAAGTGTTCATTTCATTGCTCTTAGGGTTAAAAAGGAATTTCACAGAGCTTCACTTAAGCTTTAACTCATGGTTGGTTACCTTCCTCAGAGACAGATTCCATGTGTGGCACAAAACTAATAGGCTGATGCGTGTACAATATTTTCCGAGACTGTTCTTTTCCCTGATTTTTTTTTTCCCTCCCCTCTCATACTGAATAGAATTCCATGGGCCCAGCAGCACCTCTGGTACCTCACCAAATTGAACAATCTTCATTACATCAGCTACCTCAGGGAATACAGGGATAAATACAGAGCCTGATCTTATCCGCGCTCTCACATCTTCCAATAAAAGTCACTAGATAGCTGTAAGGAGTGGGAAGTCTAATAATTTCCCCCATTCCAACATCTTGAACACAACAGCCAACTGAATATGGATAAGGATGTCACACAAACCTGCACATGGAAGTACAGCTATACAGAGAACTCTGAGAACATAATACACAAAAGCCCAGAAAAACTGTACCTGACTATTTGAGTAGAGGGTGAAGAATAATGCCATCAGGATACAATAAGCAAGGATGTGTTTATTTATAATCACATCTCAGAACTGCAGCTACGGGTTTAAACCGTCCATACATGTCATCTTACTTGCAAAGATAGAACATGCACTTTACATTATCATTCCAAGCACAGATATTCAGAAGGTGGCACTTTAAGGAATGTTAGTGTGGGCAATGCTGGCTTGAATGGAGTTGGTATAGGCCATGCTGACATGGACTGAGGAGTTTTAGTTGATTCAGATTGAGATAAATCTAACTGGAATATTGACACTGTTATTTTCTCTCTCCACAGATGCTGCTTGGCCTGCTGAGTATTTCTGGCATTTCTTTTATTTCGGATCTTCAACATCTGCAGTATTTTGCTTTTGTGTTGGTTCAGATAAACCTCACCTGATAACTTGGAGTAAACACCATCTGGTCAGAATTAACATTGCCACCCATGCATATTTTTCTGTTTTCAAAGCTCATAAAATTATGTAAAGTTAGCTCCCCCATTCCATTGCGGGCTCCCTTCTCTGCACCTGAATTTATACATCAAAAAATATATATTCTCCACAACTTTCAACACAACTTTATTTAAAAATAAATCACATTTGGATAGGTGACAATCTATGACTGTGTTATGTTACAATCTTGAGAATGGGCACAGTGATAAAAAGAGAGGAGTTCTATATTCTATCATTCCAGGCTATACAATATGTAGGGGAGTTGGTGTGCATGACTGTGATTGCAAAGGAAGAGCTGATATTTGAGTCTGAGATCACAGTAAACTGGACAAACCTGTTAATGGGTAAATCGACAGACGATTAGGAGGAGGTTTCCAAAAACAAATCTAACATGATTCAGAACAAGTTTATACCCCTAAGGGGCAAACATTTCATTTCCCAATAAAAACAGGCATGAAGGTCAAAAGAGGGAAGAGACAACAGGAAAATAGAAGAAAAAGCTCACAAAAAAAGCACAGATCCTGGTGACTGGGAGAGGTACAAAGAATGGAAGATGACAAAACAGATTGGTAATAAGAGTTACAAAAAGGGAATACAAAAATTAACTTGCAACTCTACAATTAAAGATATTGTTGCTGGATGTCTTGAAAAATTTGAGCTGATCAGAGAGAGCCAGCATGGATTCATAAAGGACAAATCATGTGTTCAAACCTGATTGAATTTTTTGAAGAAGTGACTAAAGTCGTGGACAGGGGAATGTCTAGGGATGTCATTTATATTGATTTCCAGAAAGCATTTGACAAATAACAGCCTGTTAGTTAAAATTGAAACGCATGCAAATGAAGGTAAATTATTGACCTGAATAGGAAATTGGCTGAGAGGCAGGAGATTCAGAGTAGGGATAATGGGAAGGTACTCTAATTAGCAGGATTGACTGGTGGTGTTCCATAGGGAGCTTTGGGGCTTTAACTATTCACCATTTTTAGTGATGACAGATGATGGAATAGAACCAAAAGTCTTAAGGGATATATGGAGTTAGGTCACAGCTCAGCCACAATTTCAACGAATGGCAGAACAGGCTTGAGGGGCTAAATAGCCTACACTCCTGATCCTTGTTCCAAAGAAAGAAGCTGATGTGTCAGTCTGAAACTGTACAAGGTAGCTGGTGAGATACCATCAAACAACACTTGGTGTGCTTGGGTTTTCTTCATTGACAAACATCAGGCAATTGTATTTTTGTTGGACTTTTACTGCTTGGATCCGTCGTCAGTGTACAGTCTATTGAGCATCTGCGACCAGATCAAACTGGCCTCAGGTGCCAAAGTAAACTGTGGCAAGAGCGAGGTCATGTTCTTTGGGAACTGGGCCGACCGATCCTTCGTCCCCTTCACTGTCAGGTCAGACTACCTGAAGGTGTTGGGGATATGGTTCAGAGGGGCCGGGGCGTGCACCAAAAACTGGAAGGAGAGTATAGCCAAGGTAAAACAAAAACTGGGTATGTGAGAGCGACACCCCTTCCCCATTGCAGGGCACTCTCAGTGTTGCATACGCAGCGCAGGTCTGACCCATACCCACTTCTGTGCTGTAGCGATCACCGAGCCATCTTCCACTTTGTCTGGAGATCGAAAATGTATCGTGTCCATGGGATACAACGTACAAATCTTTAGACAAAGGGAGCAAAAAACGTACCCAATGTTGTCCTCATCCTGATGGCCACCTTTATATGCAACTGCATCAAGCTGTACATAGACCCTCATTACACAAACACCAAGTACCACTACGAGCTGAGGTTCTACCTATCCTCTGTGTTGCAAAGGATTGATCCAGCCATGTTCACACACAATGTTTCATTTAGTTAGACCATGTCATACCACCTATCCCTCATGGAAAGGTTCATGCAAAAAAAATCACTGCACTGATTTACAGTGGCTGCATTTCATAATTAATTCAGGGATCTGAACAATAACTTGCAATAATTTAGTTCTGTTCTGAAGAAGAGTCATACGGATTTGAAATGTTAACTCTGTCTTTCTCTCCACAAATGTTGTCAGACCTGCTGAGTTTTTCAAGCAATTTTTGTTTTTGTTTCAGGTTTCCAGCATCCACAGTATTTTGCTTTTATCTTCAATTATTTAGCAGCTTTTAACATAGAAAATGTCCTCCCTCAGGCACTTTAAAGAAGTATGAGAAAAATTAGAAAAAATAGATGCAATGACAACTATTGAGATATTAGGAGGGGTAATCAAGGGTCAAAGAAGTGGGTTTTATGGAGGGTATTCAAGGAGAAGATGAAGGTAAGAGGTAGAGAGACAATTGTAGAGCGTAAGCCATTAGTGGGACAAAAGGAGGGAGGGAATGACAAGATGTCAGAATCAGAGGAATGGAGTGTTGAGCAAGGTTGTAGCACTGGAGAAGGTTACACAGGGGGGAAGAGGTCAAGAAGTCATTGAAACATGAGGATGAGAATTTTAAATTTGAGGTTTTGGGGGATCCAGTGACAGCATGGGCAAGCAGGACTAAATGTGGCATTGGATATGAGCAGTAGCATTTTGGATGAGCTGCAGTTTATAGTTGAAGATGGAAGTTGGCTAGGAAAGCATTAGAATAGAACATAAGAAATCGAAGCAGGAGTAGGGCACATATCCCATCAAGCCAAGTCTGGATGTTATAAAGGCATGGATGAGAATCTAGACAGCAGATGGACTGAGGCAGGCTGTTAGCAGGTGATGTTACAGAGGTAGAAGTAAGTATTCTTTCTAATGGAGAACCTGCGGAATCAAGTAGGATGCAGATACAAAAAACAGGTTGTTTCAGCTTGAGACAGCAGGCAAGGAGGAGGATGGAATTGGTGGCAAAAGTACAGAGTTTGTCATGTGGATCAAAAATGATGGCATTAGCCTCCCCTATGTGAAGCACTTTGGGTCAGCAATAGGGCATCATAAGAAGCTGTACAAATACAAATTCATTCCTTATTAATTTATATTGCAGGAAAATGATAAAACAAAGCATCTAGCTAATACTCTGTGTGGTATATCCTTTATCAAACGATTGGACAGTGTTTGTAGACTACGAGAGGATCTGCAATTATATCTCATCTCCTGCAATCCCCAGGTCCTAGTCTAGTAATGCAATCTAATTATAAGCCTTTCAGGCAGAACCCCAGGAGAGCTTTAATAGACTGATAATGAAACGATCATTCAAAGCATGTGAAGTAGTTGGGATATCCAAGATTACTCAGGGGTAACTGCTGCTCTATAAAATAGCAGATTACCCAACATTTCTTTGAAATAAGCACAAACTTCATGTGCAAATTAAATAATCCACTCACCATTAGAACTTTCATTTAAACTCTGATAGCAAGAAGTGGCATTGATTTATCTGCTATGTTCCTTCCCTGGAGGCTCACCATTTTGCATCTGGTCCAAACCTGGAAGCTAGTCTGATAACATGGATTGCAAGCTGTATTTCAGAGTGGCTCTGTTAACTGATCCAACAGTTGGGACTCAGACTGTTCTGTATACTGATCTTGATCTGATGGCACACTCAGCTGGTATGAATAGTGTGAGCTTGAACGTTGGTTGTTGGAGAGAGGTACCGAGGGGCATTATCCCTTTAAATCTTACTGCATGTCTAGAGAGAAAAACACTGAAGGCAGATTCCGTTTAAACCTTAATGCAAACCTAGGATTTCTCACAAGTCTCCTGATATTTCTGGTCCGATTCTAGAAAACATATTCATCTCCCTCCAAACAGAGGTGAGAATGCCATCTTATACCAGGAGAAATATTTACAAGTGTTATCACAATACACAGACAAGGATTTCACAGAAATACTGAAACTCTCATGCTGCCCTTCTCTTTTTTCATTTACATTCCAGAGCATGCTGACAGATAACTATATTGTTAGCTACAATGTTTCAACCCACTCTTTCACACATGCTGCTCCACATAAACCTGCTGCTTAAATAAATGCCCGCACTAAAGACTCAGGCAGTCTCTCATTTCGTCCCAGGCTTTAATTTCAGTTTCTCTAATACTAGCAAAAAACTGGCTGGCTACATTTTTGTTACTGTATATAGAAAAGATCCATTCCGGTCTGGACAGATATGAGCGTACCATCAGTAATGCTCTTCGTTCCTGGCAATGAATCATACAGGTGATGAAGCTCAAAATCATTTCCTCTAATGATTTGAGATCCCTGGCCACCAAACAGAATTTTGCACTCTAGCACGACACTTTGTAATGCCCATGTGTCCCTGGTGTATTCTCTGATGGATCTCAAGTCTGATGACTCTAGATATGACCAATCTTTCATCATAAATCAACAAGTCATCCATGACACTGAGATGAGCCTGTTGCTCGAAGAATTGCTTCAGGATGAGATTATTTGGAAAGTGTTCTGGCCATCCATTGATGCAGTATTTCACAGTTTTAGCACATTCTTCATCTGCTTTTCGTGCCTTTCAAATTTCATTTAGGTTCTGTATTGTTGATAGCAGAAATTTTGTGGTCAATGAAGTACAGGACTCTGCTTCTCTGACAGAATTTATGTCCTACTTATATCTCTTGTTCTTGCACTCAAGTTTGTCCATCTGTTTCTTGCTTGATGCAAACTGTCCTTCCCGGTATGAACTTGTGGTTCCTTCATTTGCAGCTCATGAGAAATCTTCTGCCTGGTTTTTGCGAAGTTTTCACTTGGTTCTAATAGGTTCTGGTGTTCCCACTTCAAAACACTTGTTTCATTCTGCTCAAGGCTTCTAATTAAGTTTGGAAATTCTGCCTTGAAATCTTTCAGTTTGTCTTGGCTTCCCAATTTGTCTACTTTAGAGATGAGTTGTAGATCTGTGCAAGTTTTTCGACTTAACAGGGAACATTCTTGGTTTTGAATCACACACAAAGTTTGTGATTGCTCTTCCTTTGTACTGAAGTGTAGCAGTCAAGTGTCCCTTGATCTTCCGTTGAATGCCTCCTGGACTGAGGAGTTGTATGGTTGATGGCTAAAGGAAGTCTGGCTTTAGCCACTGCTCTGTTTCTGAAAGAACTGAAACACCTGCTCCAGTGTCTTGTGTGAAGTTGGTTTTGTGTCTATTGGCCATAATGTCTGAGCTCCAATAGTTCCCATTAGGTCCTGTAATTTATCCCAAGAATGGCATTTCATTGTCTTTTACACCTTCAATTCCTTGAATGCTGCATGTTTTAATTGGTTTCTCCTTAAATTTCTGTGTTTTTTGCTGTGGCATACAGATTTAAAATGTCCTCTCCTCGAACAGGATTGGCATTCTGCATTTTTGGCGGGATGTTCTTCACACCGATGCAGCTTTTTCCTGCCATAGCAAGAATATCGAGTAATCGTGGCTACAGCACTCTCTTCGCTCTTTCCATGTTTTTGAGGAGGTATGCTGCTACTTGTGTGTTACAAACAGCACTGTTAGTCATTTTTCGCTACAAAATCTCCCTTTCACCTCAAATAAATGCATGATTTTGCTTTCTTACTTCTGCCTGCCTTGTTAACTGAACAGCCTTTGATAATGTTAAATCCTCCCTCAACTGTAGAAAATCTGATAAAATCTCCTATAACAACGCGATCCTGAATTAATTCATCTTTTGAGGGCTCCATATTCGCAGTTCTCAGATTAGTCAATATAAATTGTTAATGAAGGAATCTGCACTCTCTCTCAGTCTTTGGCTGCATCTATCGAACTTTGCCCTCTCTATAATTGTGTTCTAAGACTGAAATATGTATCAACTGCTTTTATAACATCTTCGTATGTTGCTGTTTCTTCGTTTATGCCCTATATGACAATTACTTCATCTGCACTACTGCATATGGCATAGAGAAAGGTACTGACCAGTTCCTTGCTAGGCTTTCCTGGTTGTTCTGAAGCATTTCTGTATTCATAAACTACAATGCCAGCTCTGCCACTTCTTGGCTTGATCCGGACTTCCACGTGTTCAAAGCACTCTGGTAAGGGTATGATTTTCTCCAATGCTTTTCTTCACTATAGCCTTTCTTCAAGTTCCATTAGCACTTTCCCCACACTATCCTTTCCTCAGTCGTTTTGATTGCTGCATTTTCAGTCGCTGTACATTTTACTGAGAGCTTATTCTGTTGTCTTTTCCACTACCACCATCTGCTATTTTTGCTGTGGGTCTTAGCTTCAGTTGTCCTTGATCAGAATCAATAGAGACTGCTGGAGGCATGGCTGTTGGTAAACTTTTCCTTTTATTAAAGATTCTTCTAACTAAAGGTGGGATAAGGCTTAGCACGAGGCTTCACATAGAACTCTCAACATGCTCTATTGTCATGTGATTTAACATCAGTGATGATATAGGCTGTCTATTTACATATTTAACATTAACTCTTTACGCTACATAGAGGGTTCAAAAGATGGAATAAGAAGTAAAATGCTAGTTTATTTAGCCTGGTTAAGATATCATTCAATCCAGCCAGTAAAAAAAACCTGTTCCATATGCTACAATGTGTTGCGTGTTTACTTAAAAAGTGCTTGTTGTGAACGACAGAGGAAGTGGAGTGAGTGCACATACTTCGACCGCAGTTAATGCTTGGGACACTCATTCGCATCTCCTCTCAATTAACCTTCCTTCCCTACCCTAAAGCATTGTTAGCAGCTTCCTCTCTTCACTCCAAAGCATCACTCACAACTTATGCCCTCTGCCTGCCTCCCCATGGTCATCCAGCCAACCCCTTCATTAATTTCCGTCAATTTCCCTCCTCCCCCACTCCCAGTGCCACCCAATTCAAATCATGCTCCTAATGAGATTCTGGCCTTTGCATGAACTTTCAACTGAAAAAGGTTTGAATCTCGACAAAATTCAAAATAAAGAAAATGTCTGTTCTCATGGAAATTCCTGCCTATTGCATGTTGCCGCTTGAATCATTTTGAACGGCAACAAGTCTCGGTAAAAGCCAGGCTGAGGAGAAGAGGTCCAGTTTACACAATGTTATTAACAAACACCAACATCCAATGACATGCTAACACCCCCAAAATACTGATCAGTGATATGGATGCACCTAGCTGATCAGGAATTTCCTTGTTACAAGCAAATTCAAGCCTTCTTCAAATGGCAGCACCACAGAGAAACCGAGACCCCATTTAAACTCAGATCCAACATTGCATACATCAAAAGGGAGGCTGCCGAGAGCAGCCTGTACTAATCTTTAAATGCACTAATCAAGTATACATCAAAGGCACATACTCTCCACATCTAGTTCACAGCTTTCAACTGCACCAATGAACAACAGCAGGATTAAAAGGAAGAGTGATAGAATTCGTCTATTTACACACTTCTCCTCTCAAATGATATTTACCTAGAGCCCACTTTCATCAATTGACCTTTAGACGTTCAAAAGGTGAGGAAAATTGTTGAAAACTGTGATACTTTCTGCAAGTTTTGCAAGTCAGAAGACAGCAGCAAAGACAATTCATTATTTTGGAAATTAAATCTGAACAACAACCATGACTTTCACTTAAAAATTGCCTTCAAAATAGTAAAATGTCCCAAGAGCAATGTCACAGGAGCAATATCAAGCAAAATCGGAAAAGAAACACATCAGCAGATATTCAGATAGTTGAGCAAAATCGTGGTCAAAAGGTGGTTTAAGTAGTGTCTTAAAGGATAAGAAAGAGGTAAAAAGAAGCTTAGGGAGGGAATTCTAGACATTAGGCTTTAGTTGGCTGAAGGTACGGCCACCAATGGTGGAGCGCAGAAAATCAGGGATACGTAAGAGGCCAGTATTGAAGCAGCATGGAGATCTGGGATGGTTGTAGGGCTGGTGGTTATTACAGAGATAGGGAGTGGTGAGGTAATGAAGGGATTTGAAAACAAGGGTGAGAATTTTAAAATAGAGGCGTTGCCGGACTGGGATTCAATGTAGGTCAGTTGGCACAGGAGTGCGAATGAGACTTTGTGCGAATTAGAATACGGGCAGCAGTTTTGAATTAGCTCAAGTTTACAGTAAGCATCAGCCAGGGGAGCATTCGATTTGTCAAGTCTAGAGTTAACAAAGCACTGGGATGAGGGCTACATTAGCAGAGGAGCTGAGGCAAGAGAGGAAATGGACGAGGCTACAGAGGTGAAAGTAGGCACTCTTGGTGATAGAGAGGGTATGGGGTTAGAAACTAAGCTCAGAGTCAAGTGGGACGCCAAGGATTAGCCTCAGACAGTGGCCAGGGACTGGGATGAAGTTGGTCTGTGGAGTTTGTGACAGGGACCTAAAACAGGAGGAATATGGAGGGATAACCTCAAGATTCGCTTTTTGGTAATTACAGTAAAATCCCAATGAGTCAAATCCCAGGGGTCCACCCACAAATTCATGTTAAGTGGAGCTTTGTGATAGCCATGGAAGCCTCATTCCCACATGAATGCCATGGACTCACACATCTGCCTGGATTATACTTCTCATCTTTTCTCCAAGTACTCCATCCCTTCTCCCAGTTTCTCCATCCTTGTCTGCTCTGATAATGCCATCTTTTAATCAGAGTTCCTAAAATGTCCTCCTTTTAACAAAACCAAGGATTCCCCTTCAGCTGGGTTAACAGGACCCTTGTCCAACCTGTCCTGTATTCTATGCTTCTGCCTGACCCCTTCTCCTGCTGTAAGAACCATGATAGGGAGTCCCTTGTCCTCACACCTTCTACCCTACTAGTCCCTGCATTCAATAAATCATCTTCCACAATTTCCACCACCTCCAATGTGATCTTAACACCAAATGCACCTTTGCTTCCTCTCCCCACCCAACCCACCCCTCCCCTCCCTCTGAGCATTCTAAAGGAAATGATCCCTCCATGATACTGTAGCTCACTCTTCCATCACCCTGACACATATTATTCTTCTTTGACACCTTCCCAGGGCATACACCTGCCCATTCACCATAGTGTTAAACCCACTACACTGGAGAGATTAAACACAGATTTTGCTGAAACATCCTCAAATTCCTTGATGCTTGCCACTAGGATTCTCTACCTCATTGCCACTATGGTTCTTCATCTTTAGCATTCTACATTATACCAGAGACGTTCAATGCAAGTTTGGGCAACTACACTTCAACTTTCCACTAGGCCTGCAACACCTCCATTTCAAATTCTCATCCTCATTTCCAAATCCCTCATGTCCTCACCTCTTCCTATCTCTGTAAACTTATCCAGCTCTACAACTCTCTGAGGTGTCTGTGTTTCCCCCAATATGGGCCTCTTGAACATCCCCAATTTTTCTTGCTCCACAATTATCAGCCGAGACCTTAAGCTCTCTCTCCTCTCTAAACCTCTGCACCCTCTTCCTCCTCTTGTAAGATCCGCCTAACTCTTTGAACAAGCTTTTGGTCCTAATATTTCCTTATGTGGCTTGGTGTAAAATTTGGTTTGACATTTCTTTGAAGTGCCCTGGGCATTTTACTATGTTAAAGCACTATATAAATGCAAGTTGTTGGAGGCACTGTGCAGCCCCCAGCAGCCCTCAGGTGTTAATAATGATTTTCACAATTTCAGACTTCAAAGGCAGCTCCCATTTTTTCTATGCCGGTAGGGGCTGCAATGTGGGATGGGTATATTTTGGAGATGGCAAGCAGATTGGTGCTAATGGTGGAGATCTCCTCCATTTCATTCTTGGTGGTGATCTACTTTTTTCTTTCATCAGACTCCTGGGCTGCTGGACCCTGCTCCAACTTGTCAATTTTTCATACTTCCCATTGTACCAATTCCCCCCACTAGCTCTTCCTCAGTGTCTCATACACATCTTTTATATGGTTGATTTCTCTCATTATGCCTCTTTTTGTCTTCTGTGCATATCATATCTGCTCTTTAACCATTTCCGCATCCCTCCCTCAGCACTTTACAGACTTATCTGATGTCTTTTAATTCACATGTGGTCATTGTGTGTTTTTTTTTGCCCCCAGTCCCCAGTTTCCTTGTTCTGTTCCTTTTTAAAACAGTTGATCTGTAATATTGTTCAGGGCTGATGATGGGGTTACGCCTGCATTATGGACTGATTTGTGCTCTCAACAGATGCTTTGTGTAACCTGCTGAATATATGCTTCCTGTTTTTATTTTTGTCTCCTCTACCCGCCCCCCCCCCCTCACTGATGCTAGATTAAATTCCACCTCCTACCTCCATCTATTCTCACTACTCTTACCTGCTCTCACTTCACCACACTGACACAACACAAACTACACAATCAATCAGTCATTGGCCATCTGTCATTTTCTATAAAGTTCAGAATTAAATGAAACTATTACAAAGAAAGAACACAAGGCTGCATTCATCAATGGATTTAAGGGGGCAAAAATGTTCCTGGAAAGTGGCTAACCATTTTGTATGCTAACATGGACATTGGCATAATTAGTGTCAACAGTCACTGCATTTTCAAAATGTGTCACAGCCACATGTTATCAGCATGAAAATTATGTACAGCTACCCCTTTGTGATAAGAGCAGTGTCCTTGCAAAAGGGAAATGAACGATCAGGGGGATCTGGAACAAAGATCAGTAACAGCAGGGCTAGTCTCATTCCGGGCAAGCACGGCCAAGTCAGCCTGTTCCATTTATCACATTTTCATCGGTGAGCACAGGCTTCAGAGACCATCAATAAATAGAGTCCTAGGCATTTTACTCATTCATCACTGGACAGATTTTTGACAAGACGGAGATGAGAGTTGAGGGGTCCTTAAAATTATGCTGGGGATTGATAGGGCAGATGTGGAGAAACATGGAGATGAGTCCACGACAAGAAAGCTTTAATATAAGATGGCCACTACCAGTTCAAATAAAGAACTTAGGAGGAACATCTTAACACAGAGTGGCAAGAATGTGAAATTTTCTGCCACATACAGTGGCTGAAGCAGATAGCATTGATATATTTAAGGAAAGGTTTGATGGGTAAGGGAACAGAGGGATATGGAGCAGTGTGGGAAGAAGTAATTAGAGTGGGAGGAAGTTTGTGTGAAGTATAAACACTAGCGTACAGAAATTGAGCCAAATAGTATGTTTCAGAATTGTAAATTCTATGCAATTCTATGTAATTTCAGAGATATGCACATCACATTGCACGCATAAGTCAGGATGCAGATTGAAAAGTCTTGATAATGATTACAGCTATGCTATTAACAGTGGTTGCAATATTCCATTCATAGCATACCCTTCAAAATTAAACTTTATCATCAACAATTTCCTATTTGTCCTGCTAAAAATATTTATGCTGGATGCTACATACAAACATATGAATTAGCAGGAGAAAGCCATTTGGCTCCTCAAGTCTGCTCAACCATTCAATAAGATCATGGTTAATTTGATTGTGGCCTGAACTCCACATTCCCGCCTACCTCCGGTAACCTTTGACTCTCTTGTTAGTCAAGAATCTATCTACCTCTGCCTTAAAAACATTCAATGAGCCTGCCTCCACCACTCCCTGGGAAAGAGAGTTCCTAAGGCACACAACCCTCAGAGAAAAAAGTTCTCCTTATCTCCTTCTTAAATGGCAGACACCTTGTTTTTAAACTCTCTCACCTAGTTCTGGTCTTTCCTATAAGGCAAAACCTCCTTTCAGCATCCACCCTGTCAAGTTCCCTCAGGGGGAACATGTTTCAATAAGATCACCTCTCATTCTTCTAAATTCCAATGGATACAGGCCAGCCTGTTCAATCTTTCCTCAAAAGGTAACCCGCTCATCCCAGGTATCAGTCAAGTGAACCTTCTCTGAACTGCTTCTAACACATTTATATCCTTTCTTAAATAAGGAGACCAAAACTGTACACAATACTCCAGATGTGGTCTTGTCAATGCTCTGCATAACTGTAGCAAAACAGCCCTACTTTTATATTCCATTCCCCTTGCAATAAACAACAACATTCCATTTACCTTCCTAATCACTTGCTGTACCTATATACTAACTTTCCCTGACTCATGTACCAGGACACCAAGATCCTTCTGTACCTCAGAGTTCTGCAATCTCTCTCCATTTAAATATATGCTGCTTTTCTATTCTTACCGCCAAAGTGGACTAGTTCACATTTTCCCACATTATAATCCATCTGGCAAATTTATGCCTATTCACTTAACCTATCTATCTCCCTTTGTAGGTTCCTTGTGTTCTCTTCACAACTTATTTTCCTAACTACCTTTGTGTCTTCGGCAAATTTTGCAACCATACATGTGGTGTCTTCGTCAAAGTCATTGATATAAATTGCAGCCTCAGCACTGATCCCCGTGGCACTCCACTTGTCACATCTTGCCACCCAAAAATGACCCATTTGTGCCTAATTTCTGCTTCGTGTTAGCTAGCCAATCTTCTAACCATGCAAATATGTTAACCCCTACACCATGAGCTCTTATTTTGCGTAGTAACCTTTGATGGGGGCAGCTTGTCAAATGCTTCCTGGAAATGTAAGTACAGCGTGACTGCATTTCCTGCCAATGCTGCGCACGCTCTGTGCATATGCAGTTTGGGCGTGTTGCTCCATGACATCATTTGGAGCGATAAAGTAGGCAGTGGCCAGCACGGCTGGGCGGCAGTGACCCTTTAAAATGCATTCAGAGCAGAAATGTGAATCTGTATCAATTTCCATTCCGCCAAAACCAATTTGAAAAGCCAAATGCAGGCTATAATGGACATTTTGTGCAGCACACTCCTCCCACTTGAAGGCAATCACAGAGCAGTCTGGGCAGATTTCCGCCTCAGGCAACTTCCACCCACTTTAGCACTTCCTCTACAGGGAAGAAGCCCCAGAGCTGCAAAAAGAATTGCGGTTATCACCGGGTGGATCAGAAGCCTCCCTTCCCTACCCATTCCTAGAAACTGCGGGGATGCTGCGGCCCGACCGCCTGCCCACTGCAGGGCTCAGAAACTGGGTGAACGGCTTCAGGGTCCGAATAAGATCCAACCGACACTGTGTCTCTAGCAAATGATGTAGCTGGATTCTGCGCACGTGCAAACAGATATTGGCGGCCATTTTACACAGCTATCGTGCTTTAGCAGGAGACACAGTGGTACAGCAGATCTACTGACTCCCCTTTACCAACGTTGCTTGTTACTTCCTCAAAGAACTCCAATAATTTAGTGAAACATGGTTTCCCTTTCACAAAACCATGTTGATTCTGCCTGATTGCATTTCGATTTTTAAGCACCCCGTTATAACCTCCTTAATAATAGATTCCAGCATTTTCCCACTGACAGATCTTAAGCTAACTGGCCTATAGCTCCCTGTTTTCTGTTTCTTTCCTTTCTTGAATGGAGGGGTCACATTTGCTATTTTCGAATGTTTTTTTTATTCATTCATGGGGTGTGGGCTTTGTTGGCTAGGCCAGCATTTATTGCCCATCCCTGGTTGCCCTTGAGAAGGTGGTAGTGAGCTGCCTTCTTGAACCGCTGCAGTCCATGTGGTGTAGGTGCATCCACAATGCTATTTGGAAGGGAGTTCCAGGATTTTGACCCAGCAACAGTGAAGGAACAGCGATATATTTCCTAAGTCAGGATGGTGAATGACTTGGAGGGGAACTTCCAGTTGGTGGTATTCCCATCTATCTTCTAGATGGTGGTGGTCGTGGGTTTGGAAGGTGCTGTCGAAGGAGCCTTGGTGAATTCCTGCAGCGCATCTTGTACATGGTACACACTGCTGCTACTGTGTGTCGGTGGTAGAGGGAGTGAATGTTTGTGAATGTGGTGCCAGTCAAGTGGGCTGCATTGTCCTGGATGGTGTCAAGCTTCTTGAGTGTTGTGGGAGCTGCATTCATCTAGGCAAGTGGGGAGTATTCCATCACATTACTGACTTGTGCCTTGTAGATGGTGGGCAGGCTTTGGGGAGTCAAGAGGTGAGTTACTCATCACATGATTCCTAGCTTCTGACCTGCTCTTGTAGCCACAGTATTTATATGGCTGGTTTAGTTCAGTTTCTGGTCAATAGTAACCCCCAGGTTATTGATAGCGGGGAATTCAGCAATGGTAATGCCATTGAACATCAGGGGGCGATGGTTGGATTCTCTCTTGTTGGAGATGGTCATTGCCTGACATTTGTGTGGCGTGAATGTTGCTTGCCACTTGTCAGCCCAAGCCTGGGTGTTGTCCAGGTTTTGCTGCATTTGGGCATGGCCTGCTTCAGTATCTGAGGAGTCGCGAATGGTGCTGAACTTTGTGCAATGATCAGCGAACATCCCCACTTCTGACCTTATGATGGAAGGAAGGTCATTGATGAAGCAGCCGAAGATGGTTGGGCCGATTAATGGGACCTTTCCAGAATCTAGGTAATTTTGGAAAATTAAAACCAATGCAACTAATATTTCAGCAGCCACTTCTTTTAAGACCATAGTATGAACTTCATCAGGACCTGGGGACTTGACAGCTTTTAGTTTGAATAATTTTCTCAGTACCCATTTCCTGGTGATTGTAACGGTTTTAAACTGTGTCCCTTAGTTCTAGTCTCTCCCACAAGGGGAAACATCTTTTCAGCATCCATGATGCTGATGTATTACTTCAAGTAATACTTTTAGCAGTCAACATTTTGCAGAACACAGTCCATTCATATATATTGTTGATGAATTTCACTGATAAAATAGTTTGCAAGTGATTTGTAATCACAAAAACTTATATTACTTTCAGAACTTTATCACGACCCATAAAACTGTGCTTTCTTCAACTTCATTTTTCCCTCCTTAATAATCCATGTGCACTGAGGTAATACCTAAAGTGGGTTAATAAGAATACAATTAATTTTCATCAACATCAAGTAAAATTTCGAAATTAAGACCCTTATTCCACCAACTACTGTGTCCCTACTTAATTTTTTTCTTGCCCTTAAAAAGCCTTAGCAAAGTAGAGGGTTAAAAACAAAAGCCAGATTTTGCACATCCTGACTCCTGCTGGATGTCTGTGTATGCGGATAAGCTGCAATAGGCTAATACTCCTAAAAATTGAACACTCAATGCCTGTAGTCACAGCAGGGTAATTAGTTCCTGTGGAATTGAGCCCCAGCAAGAATCTCCATCTTGAAGGCAAGGGGTGAAAATGAGGAGAAAATTAGGAGAAAATGAGGGGATGATGACTAGTACTGTTTAGCACTTGTGTATCTCTTGTTTGCATTTCTCATATACCTGCTACACTCTACACTCTGTCTAGTAGCAGTCTCCACATCTGCACAATGACTCAATATTTATCTATTCCAGACAGATTTAATTTCCTGTATTATATACAAAGCAGACACTATGACAATGATAACCATTTCCTCTCGCAGCATAAGGAGATGTCTCTCTGAAGTTGAGATATTGATTAAAGTATAATTACAGCCATTCTCACGAACAGCCCAATGATGGTGGCAATGTCATTTTTCGGGGCTTAAAGCAACCAGTTTAGCATCAGTGGCTACAGTTGGTGGCCTCTTCTCCCCCGCCCCACCAACCTATTGTAATTTACTGATGGGCCAACTCAACAGTAACTCCCATTAAGACCTTTGGAGGGAGGAGGCAGTAGCATAGTGATGATGTCACTGGGCTAGTAACCCAGAGACCCAGGCTAACGCTCAGGGGGCATGGATTCAAATCCCACCACAGCAGCTGGTGGAATTTAACTTCAATTAAATAAATCTGGAATATAAAGATAGTCTCAGTCATGGTGACCATGATAGCATCATCACAAAAACAGAATTACCTGGAAAAACTCAGCAGGTCTGGCAGCATTGGCGAAGAAGAAAAGAGTTGACGTTTCGAGTCCTCATGACCCTTCAACAGAACTGCTGAAGGGTCATGAGGACTCGAAACGTCAACTCTTTTCTTCTCCGCCGATGCTGCCAGACCTGCTGAGTTTTTCCAAGGAATTCTGTTTTTGTTTTGGATTTCCAGCATCCGCAGTAGTTTTTTGTTTTTATGATAGCATCATCAATTGTTGCAAAAGCCCATCTGGTTCAATAATGTCCTTTAGGGAAGGAAATCTGTCATCCTCCTGGTCTGGCCTACATGTGACATCAGGCCCACAGCAATGGGGTTGACTCTTAACTACCCTCTGGAAACGCCTAGCAAACCAGTCAATTCAAGGGCAATTAGGGATGGGCAACAAATGCTGCCTTGCACAAAAATAACACTCATTCCTAACAACAGTCCCCAGTAGCTGGCTACTCAATTACAAACCAGCACACTGTCCAAGTTGAGGATCATGTAAGCTGGAATGCGTCAACAAACATTAACGACCTGTATTTATGTAGCACTTTTAACATTGAAAACTATCCCAAAGCATTTCAGACAGGCACAAACAGAAAAAATGGGTATGAAAACATATTAGGAGGAGTGGCCGAAAGTTTGTTCAGAAATGGGTTTTAAGGAAAATCTTCCGGAGTGTGGGACCTAGGTCACTAAAGACACAGCCACCAATGGGAATGGGGGAATTGGAGCGGGGGTATGCACAAGACGCCAGAATAAGGGAAATAGTTTGGGTCCAGGGAAGAGGAAGATTGTACAGCTTGAGGAGGTCAACAGTCACACTCAAAATTCAGACCTTTATCTGTGTACATTGAAAGGAGGCAGTTGAAGAGGATCCTTGCAATGATCTTCCCTGTAGAAGGAAGTGGGAGACTCCTCTGTAGTTATCACAAATTAGACTTGTATCCCTTCTTGAATATAGTCAGAAACACAGCATCCCTGAGATCCCCCGGCATGCGCTCTTCTTCCCAGCTGAGGGATATACAGTTGTGCAGCTGTGCCAGGAGTGTTCATTCATAATGAGGCCATCTGGGAACTATTTTAGTAGAAACAGATGGCCAGTCTTCTGGGTTCTCGACCTGTGCTCACTATGAATGCTTGGCTGAGCTCCAAGACTCTCACATGTTGCAGGAGTTCTGTTTTGACAACTGATGGAGTGTTTGCTTCACTTGATTGACATCTTTATGTGGCTATATGTTTTTTTCTATGCTATCTTTTGTCAATGTCTAAATGTTCATTTGGACAAGATTAAAGGTGTGAAGTTGTTTAACTTCTGTTACTGATACTATAAATGCCCTGTCTGATTGGCACTTTTATAGGGTTGTAGGAACAACAGCTTTTTTAAAAGAAGATTTCTGAATGGAGGCCATGGAGGGGATAGAGAATGTATGTAGGTAATGCAGAGACTATAGAGCGAATTGAAGAGGCATCAACGTCTTCGAGGGTGCATGGAGGCTATAGGAGAGCACGGAAGGGGCATTGAGAGGGTCTGAAGGAAACATGGAGGCCATGGAGGGAGACTGGAGGCTATGAAGAAGGCATGGAGGTCAAGGAGGTGACATGGAGGCTTTGGAGATAGCTTGGAGGGGGCTTGGTAGACATGGAGGAAACATGGTGAGTGGGTGGGGTGGTGAGGGAGTGTGATGGGTGACGACTAGAGGGCCTAACCACTTTTAATGCAACTAGGGCAAAGTCCGAGAGGACTAAATTGGGCCTTCTAACCACCCAGCCAAAGCACTCACCTACCCCGTGACTGTCTACGATCTGCTTCCGGGGTTGCCGGGCCCAACTCTATCCCACCCTTGCCTCCCCGGAGTGAAAGTTGGGCATAATGGAGTCCTTTAAACTGAGTCGGGTCTGCCAAGTTGGATAATTTTCCGACTCAAGCTACCCTCCTCAGTAGTGAAAATCTGGTCCTTTGTCTCTAATAATTGTTTCTAGCAATTTCCCACAACTAAAGTTAGACTAATAGGCCTATCATTTCCTAGTTTATCTCTCCTACTCTTCTTAAATAATGTAATGACACTGGCAGTTTTCCAATCCAAGTGTACAATTTCTGAATCAAGAGTGTGTTTTGGAAGATTCCGACCAGCGCACCAACAATTTCCTCACCTACTTGTTTTAATACGTTGGGGTGAAAACCATTGGGACCAGGAGGTTTGTCTATCTTCAATCTCATTACTTTCTCCATCACTGTTGTTTTACTTCAATCAAATCTGGTTAGTTCCTTCTCATGATTAATTTTTAATTTTCCTTGTACTTCTGATACCATATCTCCATTCCCTAGTATGAAAACCAATACAAAGCAGCTATTGAGTAAGGTATCATCTGCATCTGTTATTAAGGAGCCCACATTACTTTTAACCATCCTCTTTCTCTTAATATATTTGTAAAGAAATTCCTTTGTGTGGCTTTGATATCCCTTGCAAGCTTCAGTGACATATGAAGGGAGTGCAACACTGTCAGAAGTGCCATCATTTGGATGCAATATTAAGCCAAAGTCCCATCTGCCCCCTCAGGTGGATGTAAAAGATCACACTAACAGGAGAGTTATCCTTGGTGTTCTGACAAATATTAAACCCTCAACCAACACCCAAAACAGAATATTTGGTTGTCACGTTACTGTTGCTTAACCTTGCTGTATAGAAATTGGCTGCCATGTTTCCTACATTACAACAGTGACAATACTTCAAACCTACTTTATTGCCTGTAAAGCACTTTGGTCTTCCTGAGGTCATTACAGGCACTCCATAAATGCAAATTTTTTGTGAGGGTGTGGGGAATGACGGTTGGAGGAACTCAGAATAAACTAGCAGACTAGAGATCCGGGTGAAAGTCAACACAATATGCCGTGCTACTGAATGGTGAGGTCGTTGCCAAACCCCAAGTTCCACATTTTAGATGTTCTGCCTTGGAAGAGATGCCAACCAATGATCAAATCCACTGAGAATGAAGAAAAACAGGGGTAGTTATCTCATAGAGTAATCGCATAATTCTGTGCAACATTAACTAGATTTTGGATCAGGTCATCTGAGCGCCTTCTTGCCGAGACATGGAGTAAGACATGGCCAGAGCAAGAAAAAAGAAATAACAAAAAAAAATGAAATCCGAGTGCCCCCGAAGTTCAGTTTGTTAATGTACTTCCCATGTTTGATCCTTGATCTGTTGAGGCTTTATAACTGACCTCAGCACCTGGGCTCATGGACCATGATTCTCAACTCTGATCAACTCTGTTGCACAAAATTATGTGATTACTCTATGAGATAACTACCTCTGTTTTTTCCTTCTCAGTGGATTTGATCATTGGTCGGTACCTTCTCCAAGACAGAACATCTAAAATGTGGAACCTGAAGTGTGGCAATGACCCCACCATTCAGTAGCACGGCATATTGTGTTGACTTTCACCCAGGTCTCTGGTGCTGGAATTTACGCACCAAATGCCTACATACAGCAGTTTACCACAGCACTAAAACAGGATGTGCATTTGAAATGTGAGATATCAAACTAGAGAGCTGTGCAGCAATAAAAATAAAACCATACCTGAAGCCATCATAAATAAGTCAGATTGCCTGAATGTTTCTAATACTTCCACCATGGGCCAATGATCTAACAGAATTTGCGTGGGTGGTGGGGGTGGATGTTGAATGCTTACTCACCCTGCTGATGAAATATTTTATACGTATGGTGAGAAAATTGAGTACCCAAATTACCCCTCGTCCCTGTAAACACTTGATTATGGAGCCACTAAAGGGTGGGCCAGGCCTGCATTTAATTCTAATTATGTTCATTGTTACTCTGGAGCACAATATTTGCTGACATCTCACTTGCTGCAGACTTCAGTCACTGCTCTAACTGCATCAGTCAATAATCCTGGCACATCTAACCTCCCTCTCTGAGCCCATGTACTGGAACAAATTCTCCCCTGCCATACGAAAGCGTGCCATGTGGTCACTCTAATGCCTCCATCCGCATGTTGCAACATGTTAGCTTTTTCACATAGCATTGTTCAGTAGCAGATGAGTCGAACTCAGGAACATACTCCACACTAATAGATTGGAGAAGCTCAAGGCAAAGACTGCAAAATACTTCCAAGAAAATGGGGAAAATCCCTGGGACAGTGCTAGCAGGAACACTCAATTAATTTAGGTTTCTTTGCACAAATATTTTAAGAAGTTATTTTTATAAGCCTTATAAGGATTTCTTAAAACACAGTGATGTTACTTTTACTATATGCAGAGACTGGACATCAGGGTTAAGTACACATTAACCTCAATCAGAAGCACCAGTGTGATCCCGGAAGCACAAATCCAAAGAAATGGAGGAAAATCAATGTAAATTTCAGCACCCACTGAAAATGTTTTGTACATTTATTCAGAGGAGAAAAAGTTCAAAACTTTAATCTATCACGAGAGAAAAAGTGCTAGGGAAACTAATGGGGCTAAAAGCCTATAAGCCCCCTGGACCTGATGGGTTATATGCTAGGATATTAAAGGAAGTAGCTACACAAATACTGGATGCACTGGTAGCAATCTTCCAAGAATCCTTAGATTTTGGAAAAGTCCCAGAGGATTGGAAAACTGCCAATGTAACACCCTTATTCAAAAAGGGAGAGACACAAAAACAGCTAACTACAGGCCAGTTAGGTTAACACCAGTCACTGTGGAAATTGTTGAGTCTATTATAAACGATGTAATAGCAGAGCATTTAGAAATGCATAATATAATCAAGCAGAGTCAGCATGGCTTCATGAAGGGGAAATCATGTCTGACAAATTTATTAGAATTCTTTAAGGAGGTAACGAGCAGGATAGATAAAAGGGAACAGTAGATGTAATATATTTGGATTTCCAAAAGGTGTTTGTTAAGGTACCGCACATAAGGCTACTTAATAAGATAAGGGCCCATGGTGTGGGGGGTAGTATATTAGCATGGATAGAGGATTGGCTAACTAATAGAGGACAGAGAGTTGGATAAGGGGGGCATTTTCAGGATGGCAACCTGTAACTGGCGGAGTGCCACAGGGGTCAATGCTGGGACCACAAATATTTACAATATATATGAATGACTTGAATGAGGGAAGTGAATGTACTATCGCCAAGTTTTCAGGTGACACAAAAATAGTTGGGAAGGCAAGTGGTGAGGATGACACAAAGATTCTACAGAGGGCTATAGACAGGTTAAGTGAGTGGGAAAAAACTTGGCAGATGGAATATAATGTGGAAACATGTGAGGTTATGCACTTTGGCAGGAAGAATAGAGAAGCTTAACATTATTTAAAAGGAGAAAGAAGGCAGAAAGCTGCAGCACAGAGGGATTTGGGGGTCCTCGTGCATGAATCACAAAAAGCTAGCATACAAGTGCAGCAGGTAATAGGGAAGGCAAATGGAATGTTGGCCTTTATTTCAAAGGGAGTGGAGTATAAAAATAGGGAAGTCTTGCTAAAACTATACAAGGCACTAGTTAGACCACACTTAGAATACTGTGAACAGTTTTTGTCCCCTTATCTAATGAAAGATATACTGACATTGGAGGCAGTCTAGTGAAGGTTAACTAGGTTGATCCCGGGTATGGAGGGATTTTCTTGAGGAAAGGTTGAGTAGGTTGGGCCTGTACTCATTGGAGTTTAGAAGAATGAGAGGCGACCTTATTGAAGCATACAAGATTCTTAGGGAGCTTGACAGGTAGATGCTGAGAGGTTGTTTCCCCTTGTGGGAGAGTCTAGGACCAGAGGACATAATCTCAGAGTAAGGGGTCGCCCATTTAAGACAGAGATCAGGAGGAATTTCTTCTTTCAGAGGTTAGTGAATCTGTGGAATTCTTTACCACAGAGGGCTATAGTGGCTGGGTCGTTAAGTGTATTCAAGGCTGAGATAGACAGATTTTTAATCAGTAAGGGAGTCAAGGGTTATGGGGAAAAGGCAGGAAAGTGGAGTTGAGGATTATCAGATCAGCCATGATCTCATTGAATGGCAGAGCAAACTTGATGGGCCGAATAGCCTACTTCTGCTCCTACGTCTTATGGTCTTATAAAATGCATTTCCTATAATGAAGCCCTTTTGAGAATTCAATAATTGAAACAATCAGAGAAAGTGCTCAGCAGTAATTGCGTCCGAGAGTATAAAGGAGTTGCATTAATGCTAGCAGAGTCCAGCATTAATACATTAACTCCAGGGTGTTTCAACTTTCCTGCCATTTCAGCAATTTGTTGGAGAATTCAGCCCCTTACCCCTAGCTATCCATCTTTACAATACTTGGCTCCATTCACATCTCCATCATTCAACTCTGCGATACCTGGCTACATTCATACCTTTGTTACTCAACTCTACAATACCTGGCTAGATACCTTTTCCTTATTCATTTCCCTACAGGTTCTGTGTCCTTTATATGGTCCAGGACCCCTGTACATATTTCATTTTTCAATTCTCCTTCTGAGGCATGCCTCTATGAAAGCTTGTTATGTAGAATCTGGAACAAAATAGCAGCATCCAAAATTTGTCTAAAGTCTTCATTAGTGAATAACTAACTTAGCATGTCACATAATCCCCATAATATTTCTACCTAACATATACCTCTTATCAGGCCTGTCTTGTCTTTCACCTGCTACTTCCATAATGCAAAAATGTCTTTAACTGTTTTGATTTGGCCTTTCGCTTGCCTTTTGGCTCCTTTACTGTCACCACTTATCCTAAAGTGACTTTGTCTGCTATCTCACCCTCATGCTCTCAGTAATTTTGCTTCTCTGAATCTTTTAAAAATATGTTTGATCCTCAAGTTGGTTTTAGCCACCTCATTCAGCCCCCTGGCCATTCATGCTTTTTAATTAATTTTGGCCTCCTTATCCAGCCAAGGTGGTTGTGTTATTACTCTCTTTTTCTAATTGACACATTTGCCACATATTTTTAAAAGATTCTGGAACAATTTAGTGTTCCTTTCATTGGGTTAGCTTTCACGTTCTGCAAACCAGTCTTCTCATAGGAGTCAGGGCAAACCTCTGGAGCTATGACCTTGGGCTATGGCTGTTATTACAATGCAATGAAGTAGAATTGTACCACAATTACCAGAACTCTCCTGTTTTCAGGCTACTCTAACACTGCATTTTCCACCAATATCCACTCACAGTCTCTCCGAAAAAAAGGTCATCAAGATTTAATGAGGGTTAACACTGAAGAGGGGCGTAAAGCAGTAATGGGCACCACACAAACATTTATATCCTTACCAAGAGTACATAAAGTGTCTTATAAGAGAAAGGCAGAAAATGAAATTTAATTTATACTATTCACATGGAGGAGTTTTGAAAAGAAGTGAGTGAGTTGCATTGTGCAGAAGAGTCTTGCAAAGGGGATTCATACTGGTATTCAAGGGGAGGCACACTTTGTGGGGCGATCACATAGAAGGGACTCTGGGGAAGGTATGGTGAAGGAGATTTTCACATAAAGAGCGTTTAAGAAAGGAGGAGGCACAGTGAGTAGGAGTGTTCCACTGGCCAGTTTCACAGAAGAACACAGTGCACAAAATTCCAACAGAAATGGCTCTGGGGAAGGTATAGAGAACAGGATGTTTATAGTGAGGAGTAGTAAAGGTGGGAACTGGTGTTTCACAGGGATCAGTGCTGGAATCAAAATTGTTCACAATTTACATCAACAATTTACATTAACAATTTGGACTTGGGAATCGGAACCACAATTTTAAAATTTGTGGATGACACCAAATTGCGGGCACAATTAATAAGGACTTCAACCAACTCGCAGAATGAGTGTGTAAATGCCAAATAAATTTTAATAAGGACAAATGTGAGGAGCCACATTTTACTAAGTGGAATAAGGAGGCCATATACTCCTGGGAAAATAAAAAATCTAAATTGGGATTGAGGAACAATGAACTTGAAGCATACACATTCACAAATCATTAAAAATAGCAACACAAGTTAAAAAGACCATAAAATATACAAATAAGAAGCACTGGGGTTCATTTCTCAAGAACTGAAATGCAACAAGTAATGTTTAAATTGTTTAGAATCTTCGTTAGGCTACTGTGTACAGTTCTGAATCTTCATATTACAAAAACAATAAACAAGAGCTGGAGAAGGCACAAAAAAGATTTACAAGGATGACAGCAGAACTGAGAGGTAATAATTATGAAAGACTGAACACACTGGGGCTCTTTTCTCTAGAAAAAAGACTCAGGGTTAACTTAACAGAAGTCTCTAAAACTATAAATGGGTGTTATGGTTCTGATGCAGAGAAGATGTTTCAGCTTGTGGGAAGTAGGGCAAGTCCAAATATAGGGGCCATAAATGTAAGAGCTTATACATTCAATAAAGAATTCAGGAGAAATTCTTTACTCAGTGAGTGGTTAGAATTTGGAACCTGATACCACATGGAGATGTTGAGGCAAATAGTCCAGATGCCTTTAAAGGGAAGCTAGATAAGTAAATGAAGAACAAATAGAAGGGTATGTAGATAGCGTTAGATGAAGTAGAGTGGGAATGTGGGATATGAACAACAGCACAGATCACTTGTGTCGCATGGCCTGTTTCCATGCTGTAAATCCTACGAAACAAATTCCTATGTCCAATTTATAATAGAAACTGTTTATGAAAACTTTATACATTGTAGTTACACTCTCCAGTCAAAAGTAGCACTATAAAATCTCTACTGGTGGGAGAACACATTTACAATAAGACAGGTTTACACAGGCACTATAAGTGTGGACAAGGGAATTCACCGTGGAAAAAGCTGTCAGAAAGTGGATACGAACACAAGATTTTTAATACATAGGTACACACTCTACTTCATAACACCTGCAGAAATTACCTTGCTTACCAATCTTTAACGTTTGTTAACGTGAAGCACATTAGAGTAATGAATATAACTAAAGTACAGTTACCTGCAAAGCAACCTTTAAACAAAATCAACTATATCTATACAGTTCAAGGATTAAAACTCTGGGTTAATATCCATCACCTAAAGAGAATGTTACCTAGATTTAAGTTAATCCCCAACTTTAAAGTGAACAAGTGAAAAGTCACTCAGTATGTGAAAAGAGAAAGAGATTGTCTTTAGGAGGACACTACTGAAAGTGGCTTTAATAGAGACCTGTGCTGCAGTGCATAAAATGCATATCTGGATGTGGACCATGTGTTTATGGATTGTAAGTGAAGCCTGATAGCATCAAAACTTGCAGTAATACAGATACTCCAGCACACATGCCTCCATATAAGTGCACGCATATGCTCCTCAATGGCACTAAAAAAATTCAGGCCAATAACTATAACACAATATTCCCTCAGAGCACTCTTAAGCCAGCTCAAGTTACCTCATTTCATTCAAAAGAAACAGATACAGTAAACACATTTCCTCAGGGAGTGCTTTCACGGACACAGGGAGAAGGCCCGTCACCACTCATAAATCCATTGGTATTGCCTTGTTTAAGAAGCTGCATAATGTATGCAATAAAGCATACAACTGCAGTGCACTGCAAGAACAGGAGACTGCAAGATATGACAGGGTGATGCTGATGCAACTGGACAGAGACTAGGACAGAAATTGCAATGCTGCACTGCTGGATTGGAGCTTTAGTCAGAAATGGGGTAAAAGCAATTGAGCCCCAGTGTGGCACTCAGCAGACCTATTTTGGCAAGGTTCTGTGTTGGCAACAAAGTCTCAATTTCTACCCTACAGTTCAAACATAGAGGCTGTGCTTAAGCACTCACATAATACAAGATTAATGCAGAATGAAAGGAAAGATAGCCCCATGGACAAATAAGATAAATGTATCTACATATAATTCTGTCCATGTATACTGTCAGTGGTATATAGAAAATAACTGATTGTCTGGGTGCTATAATTAAAGAGTTCAGATGCCATCATGAAATGCAGGAGGGAAGTTACAGTATATAATAGAAAGTATCACAAATAGAAAGGTTGTAGGGGGACAGTTTTGTGCTGTTAATTTTCTTTGACATCGCTTCTTTTGTCAAAGGCATGTGTCAAAGCAGATAGAGGAACAGAAGTAGGCCATTTAATTGCTTGAGCCTGTTTCGCCATTCAGTGAGATCATGGCCAATCTGAGTCCTAACTCTATATGCCTGCATTTGCCCTATATCCTTTTATATCATTGGTTGGCAAAAATGTACAGGAAAATATCAATGGCCATGATATTCTATTTAGCTGATGCTTGATAAACTTCATTCTGAAGGATTATATTGTGATATGATCATCATCGGTCTACCAAATTTATTTTAAATTAAACAAGAGAGAACACAGATAATATGTATTTATATATCGCGCCGCATACCCTAAGATCTTAAGAAAACCACCAGATCTCTTGACAGTACAGTTTTCAAAGTGAATTGTGATATACAACTAATCAATTGATTAACATGCTGCGCAGTGTTATCTCTCTGGACGTTCCTCTGCACAAGCTTGGTTTTAATGGCAGTGAATGGGTTCTCTTTAGTTCCTCTTCATTCCATTTTGGGCTGCAATGGCTGTCATAGCATCATATTTTAAAATTATACTCTTCACATTGTCGACACATTGTCAGATTATCGTGAACGCTGAACACACTCGTATCAAGATGAAATAGCACTCTTTAATTGATGCAGGTCAAAACTATGACCTGTCTAAATTTAAATCATCAGCAATAGGAATAAACAAAAGCACACACAAAACCACAGAATAATCAAAGACACACATCCACACATTGGATATCTTGGGTTTCTGTCCATTCTGTGCTAAACTAAAACTGTTGGCCTGCCTTCACTAGCACACTGCAGAATGTTTCAGCACATACTTTACAATGTTCAATACCCTTCAGTTCGCTAGTAAAATAAATAGTAACTGGCAGAGATTATTCTGCAATGCTTGCTTTAAAGAGTCAGCAGCAAGCTAAACAGGCAGATGCAATATTTTGTGTAGAAACCATTACTTGCAATTTTTTTCTGAATTTTGATGCAAAAATATTGCCAGTTTTGCAATGGTTTCCTGATTGTGTGCGTCAGTCTCCTCCTGGGTGTTCCAGGGACAAGGAGCAGGCACTTTGAGCTGATTTGCCTCCACTGCCTGGCAAGTCCGCAACTAGCTTTGCGCAGTCCCCTGCAGCTGGGACAGTCAGTCACACTCAGTTCAAACCCTACAGCAACCATGTGACGTAAAGCTGTCTGTCAGATACATCTGCATTCCTGTTTTTGCTATACACAGCTCTTACCTGCTTCAAAGCCTCCATTTCCCATCCATTAATATTCTCACACAATGAGTGATGTCTTGGTGTCCCCTCAACAGTGACAAAGAGATGTTGTGATGATGACCGCCTCTCCTCCTCTGTCCGTGTTTCCATCCCTAGGTCTGCAGTGAAACGCTGCTCACAGCTCCTGCATCAGCTGCCAGCGTCCACTGATCCCATCATCAATACAAATCTGTCATACATCAAGCACACAACTCTATGTTTTTTCCAGTCGGTAACACAAAGGACGGCAATCTGCAGTTTCTATAGAGACAGTGAGTCTCGGTAGTGGACTGTGTATTTGAATCTGTCTCAACGACACAGCAGGTTCCTTACAGCCAGCCAGTGTACATCACATCAGCCTATTTATTCAGCACCCTCCCATCCATCAATGGACACGCTGCTGCTCCTTCAGCCACAGCGTATGAAGATCCAAAGCTGCACTGCAGTGTCAGAGATGTACCTGCTATCCTACTGCTCCCCTATTTGGAACTAATCAACATTAAAACCCACCACTTCATAGCCACCTTCTGCAAACCACCAATCCAGTGTTTCTCTTAGAGCTGGCCTATCAGCAGGCAGTGTGTGCCCGTTGCCTGGGTTACAGTATTAGAATGCTGTGTTTGCTATTGATTAGAGATGTTAGCACACTGCAATACTGAAACGCAGCCCTCAGCACACTTCAGACATGATCCCAGTAACTGTAACCTCTCCTGCCAAGATCCCAGAGAATAGTCTACTGCTGCGGTCCTAAAAGGGGTACACAAAAACAAATTTAATCCCTGAGGGGAGCTGTGACAACCTGCAGCAAACACAGGAAACTTAACGTCAGCCCACAGACTGTGGGGCAGACCAATATCAAAATTCATCTACAGCAACCTATAGCTTCATGTGTACTGCTGGGACTCCTCGGTAGCAGCAGAATAAAAATGAACTTATGCTAGCTACAGGACCAGGGTTCCATTTAAAGCATTCTCTCAATAATTACTATTGATTAAAGACATTTTTTCCAACTAAAAAAATTTATACTTCAAATGAAGGAGGAAATGCTGTTTTAGTTATCAGAAAGAACCCACTGTAATTGGGTAGCTGGCTGCTTTCCTCAAAAGCAGCTATTAGTCCAACAAGCCACAATCAGCAAGTTTGCTGCTCCTGCCTGTCTCTCAATAGCCCTCCCATTAAAATATAACTGGGAAGTGAAAGAAAAAACACCTCATGTGCATACTTTCCACAGAGAAGCAGAGAAATACATACTATACTGCCTCACAACATTTCCATTAAATACTACACACCCAATTTCATCTGTTCTTATCTACATATCCTTCTATTCCTCATTCCCGCATGTTCTAGCTTCCTCTTGAAGGTATCTATGCTATTCACCTCAACTACTCCATGTGGTAGCAAGTTCCATAAACTATTCTCCGGATAAAGAAGTTGATCTTACACATTGATTCAATCTCTGGCCTAACCAAACTTCTAAACAAATTTAACATAACTTCCCTGCTTTTCAATTCTATTCTAAGATGAACCCCAGTGCATTTTGGGGCCTTGTTAACATGTGTTGCTACTTCCAATGATTTTTGGAATGTGTACCTGCAGATCTCTTTGACCATCTATATGAATTAGTCTGACTTTCCAAAGAGTGCATGTAAGTATGTGTGTGCATATATTCACTGATTACATTTCAGATAAGACAGCAAATGTAAACACATGTGCAGAGCAACACACCCAAAATGTAATATATAAAGACACTGATACAGCCACAAAAATTACTTTTAAGTCAGGACTTCTGGGTTTTCATCTTTACATATTGCAATCTATCCCATAGTCCAAGTAGAGGCAGAGGTTGGGTGGAGTTGATAAGACATTTAAGGCCACAGTTAGATCACAGGGTATGAGGATTTAGGGTCCAGTGAGGGCAAGGATTACGGAGCCTAAGAAAGTGTGCTCAAAAGCAGCTACTATGCCATACATGGAAGGCTGGGATTCAGAAGGCCCAAACTGAAACCAGGTGGTAGACCTGGCAGAGGTAGACCACAAATTAGCAATGGGATCCAGATGCTCCATTTATGAGGTGAAAAACCCAAACACTGGATTTTAAAAATCAAAAAACCCAGGTAAATACAACCAAAGCCAAGTAACAAATGGCTACCAGAGTTTGACAATAAACAGCATTTTATTCTTTATCAACAATCTCTTCACTTTCTTACCAACAGTCTGCAAAATAAAACAGGACTGCATGCGTTGCTGTTCATGGATACAGCCTCTCACATATTATTTGCCTGAGCGGAGCTCTCAACAGAAAAGTGGCATTTTTAATGCATTAACGTCTAAGTTGTCATTTGTCTGAATTAAAAGCTTTGAAAATTCAATCAGGGGTTTCTTTCAAAGTCCTCTGGAAAAAGCAAATAAATATTAAATTCTCACAGGATAAGGGATAGAACTTTCTATCCTTCAACTCCTATTGTTGCAACACAGGAGGTAACATAAGAGCAGTAGGAGGTTATTCAGCCCCTCAAACCTGTTCCACCATTCAGTGAAATACTTGGGAAATTTTACTATATTAGGTGGTGCTATATAAATGTATATTCTTGTTGAAATCATGGCTAACCTGTGTCTTAATTCCATTTAACCACTCTACCTGGTTCACAAAAATCTATTGATCTCAAATTTAAAATTATTAACTGCGCTCGCTATTTCTGGCAGAGTTCCATACTTCTACCAGCACCCTTTAGATGAAGCAATGTTTCCTAAATGGCTCTGATTTAAAGGTCATGTCGCCATGCCCTAGGCTCCCTCAACAATAGAAATTTCTCTCTATCTACCACATCAATTTCTTTCAAGATTCTAAAACCCTCAATCAAATCACCCCTTAAACTTCTATATTCCAAGGAGTACAAGCCTAGTTTATGTATTTTTTCTCTACAATTTGAGTCGCTGTAGCCTTGGTAACATTCTGATGAAAGGGCCTTCCAAGGCCAATGGGCTGGATTTTCGTGGAATAGGTGGGAACGTCGAACTGGGAAACTTACCACCTCAGCAGATCTGTTTCCTTTAAAAAGGCTGCTGCCCACCATTTTTGTTCTAGCAAGGCAGGGCAGGATGGAGTCAGGCCCACTGCCACAGAAGGCAGGCCTGGGGCAGCAATGGAGGCAGGCAGATGACAAGGCCGGCAGGCTAGAACCTCTGTTTACTGGGATATCAGCCCAGTTTTAATGATGAATGTCAGGCCCTCAAACCCTCGCTCCTCATCCCCCCTCTATTCCTCATCATGTTCCCCATGCCTTGACATGCCCACTCTATGCTCCCATAACCCCTACATGCCCCCATATCCCCTCCATGCTCCCTCATACCCTATGCAATTGTCATAGCCATTCACCCAATATCCACTATGGGAAGACCTCAGGAAACATGTCTTTGAAATGGACATGAAAAAAATAATTGTTTAACAATCAAATAGAGCTGTCAATCAAACTAACTTCATACTGAAAAATACCTTTCATAAAAAATATTTTAAAAGTTTAAATCCCCTGAAGCATGAGGTCATGCTTGACCATGAAGCAATGATTTTTGAATGTGTACCTGCAGATCTCTTTGACCATCTATATGAATTAGTCTGACTTTCCAAAGGGTACATGTAAATATGTGTGTGCATATATTCACTGATTACATTTCAGATAAGACAGCAAGTGTAAACACATATGCAGAGCAACACATCCAAAATGTAATATATAAAGACACTGATACAGCCACAAAAATTACTTTTAAGTCAGGACTTCTGGGTTCTCATCTTTTCATATTGCAATCTATCCCATAGTCCAAGTAGAGGCAGAGGTTTGGTGGAGTTGATAAGACATAAAGGGTCACAGTTAGATCACAGGGTATGACGATTCAGGGTCCAGTGAGGGCAAGGACTACGGATTAAGTGGTCACTCTGTTGTAAAAACAAACACCTATTTCAATAACCACATCAAAGACAGATAATTCCTTAATAGCCTCTTAAAACTATCAAACTGTGAACACAGCCCCCTGCTGAGATAAGTGGTTTTGGAACTTTTGAAACTCAGCCAAGCATTTGTAATAGCCTTACTTATAAAATAAACCAATGCAGCTTCAGAGAATGAAACCTATTGAAATTGCAAAAAAACAGATGGCTATGGCTTTTTCTAAGCTACACCAGTTGGCCTGTCAATCACTGCACCCGAGGGGCAGATGCTCACCCATGCAATGTAGCTGACAAGGGTGAGAATCCTGCATGTGTGCTGTCTATCCATGCCCATACCCATACCGTCAAAAATTAACGGAAACGGGAACAGATAACCAGAATCGAGCCCCGCCCACTATTTTACAGGGCTCCCATGTTGACACAATTTGGTGAAAATCCAGGCCAATATATCCTTTCTAAGATGTGGTGCCCAGAAGTGTACATTGTACTCCAGTGACCAGGGCTTTGTATAGCTGTAGCAAAGCTTTCTCACCTTTATATTCTAGCCTCCAAATATAAAGGCCAACATTCCATTTTTGTATATTTTCTTTGCATCTGACTAGTACATTTTAGCAATGCGTAAATGGATCCCAAAATAATTTTGGACCACCAATGATCCTAGCTTTTCATCATTTAAAAAATACTCAGATATATCCTTTTTTAGAACAAAATGGAAGGCATCACACTTATCTGTTTTGACGAAACAGTTTTGCCTACTTAATCCATCAATACCTTTTGGCAATTTTATATACCCATCAATATTTCTTACTAAGCCACCAACCATGTATCATCAGCAACTTTGGATACATGGCTCTATCTATCACTCAACACTATCGTGAATAGTTGAGGCCCAGCACAAATCCTTCTGGGATACAACTAGCCATTTCTTTATATTTTGAGTACATTCCATTTTCCCTACTTCTATCATCGAACCAACCTCCTAACCTGGTCAATAATTTGCCTTCAATTCCATGAGCTTTAACTTTGGCTAACAGTCTTTTACCTGGAACTTAATCAAATCTCTTCTGGAAGTCTATACAAACTGCATGCATAGGTATTCCCTTGCCTATTACCAGCTACTTTCTCAAAAAATTCAATTAAGTTCGTTAGACATGACTTACCTTTTACAAATCCACATTGGTGCTCTTTAATCAGCTCAAATCACTCTGTCCTTAATTATAGGTTCCAATGACCTCCCCAAAACAGATTTTAGACAAACTGGTCTATAATTCCCTGATTTCTCTCTCTCGTTCTTGTTAAATAATAGGTTACATTTGCAATCCTTCAATCTAAAAAGACAATTACAACCTAGAACAACAAGTCAACAAGCACAGCAGTCGCGTGGGAACATCACCACCTGCAAGTTCCCTTCCAAGTAACTCTCCGTCCTGACTTAGAGCTACATTGCCATTCCTTCAATGTTGCCGGGTCAAAATCCTAGAACTCTCTCCCTAACAGCACTATGGGTGTACCAACATCACAAGGATTGCAGCGGTTCAAGAACACAGCTCACCAACAACTCAAAGGCACTTAGAGTTGGGCAATAAGTGCAGGCCTAGCCAGCAAAATCCACATCCCCAGAAACAAATAAAATTACTTAAAAATTACTGAATCAAGAGTGCTTTGAAAAATTATTGCCAAAGTATCTCCAATTTCATCACCTACTTCCTTTAAAATCCTGGGATGGAAACTATCAGATCCTGGGGATTTGTCAGTCTTTTGAGACATTATTTTGTCCTGTACTGATTCTTTGCTTACATTAATTTTAGTGAATTCCAATTCCTGCTTCATTATTTGTTCCCTAGGTGGTCAGGTATACTATCCTCTTCCTCTATCATGCAGACTGACACACAGTAAATTTTCAACAAGTTGGCCATTTCCTTATTTTCATTTGAAATATTACCCATATCTGTTTGAAAGGGTCAACATTACCCTTGGCTACAATTTTTCTTCTAATATAATTCTAAAAACTTTGGGGAGGATTCTCGCAGAGTCATGGAGAACCCATGGAGCTTCCAAAATGGCAAGCGGGACCAAGATGCAAAAGTCCCACTCCCATATTCAACAGATCCCATTTTTGCAGGAAGGGAAAGGGGGTGGGGTGTGAATCATACATGAGGGAAACTTGAACTTAGCAGGGCCACAGACCATGTTTTGGATTTTGCAAGGGCCTTGAACCACTGTGTGGAAGTAATGAATTTATGAATTAGACATAAAGGGTCTTGAAAGGTGGATAAGGTCAATATAACCGTCACGATGCAATGTCTTCTTAAATGTCTTGTTCTTTAAACTTTTTTTAAAAATAGGCTGCCAGTGCCAGAGAGAGATTAAAAAAACTCTGTTCTAGCAATTACAATAGCTGTTTGTTTACATTTACCTAAAGGCTCTTTATGAATGCTTGGCTGATTTCCAAAAGCCACAATTATCTCAGTAGGTATTTCTAGTTAACAGTTTGACTGACAGCTCAAAGAGACTATTAAAGGATTAATTGTCTTTGATATGGAGTTGTAAATATAAGTTTTTTTTAAAAAGTGATTAGCACTTGGAGAGATTTAAAAGGATTGAATGGGTTTTCATGAATGAAAGTTCTTTCATTATAGTGAAGGCTGAATACGTTTTTAGAACATTATTTTATCTCATTTCAACATAGCTAATGAGGCCTGCCAATGATGGATACTGGGTGAATTGGCACAGAGGGTGTAAGGGGCCACAGGGGTGTGTATAAGGGCATGAGTTGGCATGGAAGTGGCATGGGGAGCAAGTGGAGGGTGTTGGGGTGTGAAGGCCAAGAGCTAGAGGGTCTAAAATTTGATGAAACAACTGGGACAAAGTCCCAGAGAACTGAGGCAGGCCTTTTAACCAGCCACCTTGGCTGCCTTTGTGGCCACCTTTGATCTGCACCCCCCACACGCCGCCCTCTGAAGCGAAAATTGGGTCTGATGGCTCACTTTCCACCAAGGCTCGACTGCTGAGTCAGGAAATTTTCCAAATCGAGCTACCCACCTCAGTTGCAAAAATCCAGCCCTTTGTGCGTTAATGCTGATATCCCCTGCAAGTTTCTTTTTATGTTCCTTTTTATAGCTCTTATTATCTTTGTCTTCCTTTTCTATTCTTTCTATCTCTCCCAGTTGCCTGGATCTATATACTATTCTTTGCAATTTTGTATGCCCTTTCCCTTAGCTTTATGTTAACTCTCACCTCTTTTGCCAACCATAACTATTTTATTTAGTAAGTAGAGCTCTTGCTCCCTAGGGATATATACTGGTCCTGTATTAAGCTAAATTTTTTTTATTTAACACCTTCCACTATTCATCTGTAGTTTGACTTGATAACAGCTGTGACCAGTTTGTTGTTGTCATTCTCTGTCTGATCCCATTAAAGTTATACTTATCAAAATATAGAATCTTAGTAACTGTTATATTTCTCCCTTTCAAACATAACATTGCATTTGATCACATTATGACCACTCTTAGATAAATGTTGCCTTACTGTTGGATTATTAACTAAGTGTGCTCATTATTTATTAGTTTAGTAGAGGCTTACCCCCTCATTGGTTCTGGAACATTCTGCTCCAAAACATCTATCTCAAACGTACTTAACTGCTTAGTGGTAGCATTCTCGCCAGGTCAGAAATTTGAGGTGACAAGTCCCATACTAGCAACTTGAGTGCAAAATCTAAGCTAGCACTCCAGTGCAGTACTGAAGGAGTCCTACACTGTCGGAGGGTCATACTTCAGGTGAGGCAGTTAACTGAGGCCTGTCTGCCCTCTCTGGTGGATGTAAAATATCCCATGGTGCTATTTCAAAGAAGAGTAGGGAATTCACCCCAGTGTCCTGGTGTTATGATCCCAGCTGATGTTACTACTGGACAAGTCAGGTCCAAGGGTAGAACCCGGCTTAATAGATCCTAACTTATATTTTTTGTTTAGAAACATGGAGAGTGGCTACTGGACAGGGTCACAGGAGTCAGCTGATGAACTTTTAACAAAAGAATAAAACATTTATTAAACAAGAAGAGATGAACTATATTACAATGCTCCTTCACCCACAACTATACCTTTACAGATATACACAGATTTGTAAGGATAATACGAGTTACAAAAGCTATCTTATACTCTCATGTTCACAGTAAGTACACAGTCCACATAGACCAATAGATGACCTGTGGTCAGGCACACCACATTCTGAAACCAAGTGACAGATGCCACCCCAAACAGATGCTATGGATCTCTCATCAACACCCCCTAGACACTTAGATAAAAACAAAAAGCTAAAAGCTACTGCGGATGCTGGAAATCCAAAACAAAAACAGAATTACCTGGAAAAACTCAGCAGGTCTGGCAGCATCGGTGGAGAAGAAATCAGTTAACGTTTCGAGCCTTCACGACCCTTCGGCAGAACTGAAGCATAGTTAGGAGAAAGGAGAAATATAAGTTGGTTTAAGGTGGGGGGGCGGGGGAGAGAGAAGTTGAGGGTGTGGTGATTGTGGAGATAAGCAAGCAGTGATAGGAGCAGATAATCAAAAGATGTCACAGACAAAAGGATCAAAGAGGTGTTGAAGGTGGTGATATTTGTCTAAGAAAAGTGCTAATTAAGAATGGAAGACAGGACACTCAAAGTACAGCTCTAGCTGGGGTAGGGTGGAAAGACTAACAAGGTTTTAGTTTTAGATTTAAAAATAATGGAAATAGGTGGGGAAAGAAGAATCTATATAAATTATTGAAAAAAAAGGGGAGGGGGGAGAAACGGGGTGGGGATGGGGGGAGGGGGAGTTTAAGATCTAAAGTTGTTGAATTCAATATTCAGCCCGGAAGGCTGTAAAGTGCCTAGTCGGAAGATGAGGTGCTGTTCCTCCAGTTTGCGTTGGGCTTCACTGGAACAATGCAGCAAGCCAAGGACACTTGTCACACTGTAAGCCAGCCGGTCTCACTGAACTCTGTCTTTCACGTGAGGGTTTCCAATCGCCACTCTCAAAGAACTCGCTTTGGAATCTTCTCCCAAACGACGCTTTCTCTCAGACGCTTTTCACAAAGGTCCATCTCGAGGGTTTCGAACTCTCCTTCCAATGTTCCTCTCCCCTAGATCATCATGTGCATTCAAGCTTCCTTCCACACCCTCTCTCTCAGACTCAGCCATGCCAACAGAACACCGCTGCTTCATATGTCCATAGTAAACAGTTACAGACCTTTGGCTGTCTCCTTGGATCTTCTAGCTTCTCGTAGGCCTATATTGCTTTAAGTCTGCATCCTGCAGCTTTCTCCCTTTAAGCTTGGAGCCTTTCTCTCTCTTCACTCTTAATTTTACTTAACAGGACTTTTTCCAGATTCCTATCTTTGTCCTTTGACTTAACTGTCCTCTTGGGACCTTTCCTGTTTTCCTTTAGGATCTGTTCCCTACAGCTCCCTCTCCCAGTAGACTTCTGACAACTGGGTATCTTCCTTGAGATCCAGAACGCACTCAACATTCACAGTTATTTTAACTATAAAGCAACTCATCTCAGATTCTTAGGCTTATTCTCCTCAGCAGTCTGCTAGTGTGTCAGCTAGAGGCAGACTTAAACTGTTACCTTCACCTTAGAGCAGAATGACCAACCAAACTCAAGTTGCTTTCAGTTTCTTTGTGTTTGTGGGGGGCTTCACTCTCTGGACCCCTGTTGCTAGGCAACAGCACAGTTTTTCTACCTTGTGTTTGTTTTAACTCCACTTCAAGAGTTGTAAATCTCATTAAAATTCAGGTAACTTTTAAAGTGAAACTAAAACTCAAGTTTTCCCTTTCTTAACACACAAATACAGAAATACAAATTAAACTTGAACTTAAAGCTAAAACTCATTCCTAACACATAAATACACATATAGCAGATAAATGTTATCTAACTATCTCTAGTTCCTAACACTAGCAAATATTTATCCCTAAAAACAAACTTATCTATTCATTATTTCATTGGTGTTTGTGAGACTTGCTGCATTTCCTACAATACAACGGTGCCTACACTCCAAAAAACGTACTTAATTGGTTGCAAAGCACTTCGGGATGTTTTGAAAGGTGCTATATGAATTGAAGTTATTTCTTTCGTAGGCTACATGATGGTGGGGGGTTATTCTGCAAAATGTATATGTTCAAGGTACAGAGAAGCGACTGAAAGCTATCTAACTGTTGTCAGGTTAAAAATAATCCAGGCAAACCCTATACTGCTGAGATAGGCTGAGCTACAGATAAAAATTTTAGTTAAGATATTGAAAGACAATTCAGTAGGTAAGTGCAACAGAAACTCTAATCTTTTTTTTGAATCATCATTTGCAATATTAGAAACACAGTTACTGAGGAAAAAATTGGCGCACAAAAAATATTTCAGGAAGCATTTTGAGCAATCTTTACCTACTTCCATTCTCTAGGAACCATTTTAAAACTTTCCTCTTTGACCAAGCTTTTGATCATGTGACCTAATATCTCCTTATGTGCCTTGGCGTCATACTTTGTTTTATAATGCTCCTGTGAAGCACTTTAGGGACGTTTCATTACTTTAAAAGTGCTTTCTAAATATAAATACATTAAGTCCTCACTGAAAGCTGTGGTTGCGTTCTTGAAAATCGCAACATTAAGTGAAACGACTTTAAGTGAATCGTGGGTTACCATAGGAATCAATGTTGAAGCCGGAGTTAGGTTCCTTTGGTTTAAAAACCAATGTACAAATTGTAATACTATACCATACATGTGCAGCACTGTGCATTCCGAACTGGCATAACATACAAAATGAAATAAATCACAGAATATAGAAGAAATGCTGTATAAATTCAAATTAGATAACATTAAATCACCCAAACAAGCCCCGAGTAGCACAGCTTCTGTGTCTCAAACACAGCACTCCTGAAACTCAGCTCAACTTCTTGCTTGTTTTCCTTTCCCACTCTGTATATCTCTCTCTCTCCTTTCCTACTCTGCCTCTGCCTGTCGCTCTCTCCTCCCTCCTTTCCCACTCTGTCTCTGTCTCTCTCTCCCCTTCCTTTCCTTCTCTGTCTCTCTCTCTCCTTTCCCATTCTGCCTCTGTTTCTCTGTCATGGCACAGCCGATGGTAAATGCTGAGTTGTTCAAATCCCAGAGGGAAACTTGAGACAACTGTCACAACTATTTTTGCAATTTGTATGTTTTGAGATGCGGGCTTTCAATTCAGTCGTAAAAAGACCACCGAGCCTGATAGGTTTTTACAAAACTAGATTAAACATTTCTTAACAAGAGAAATGATTTTAAGCACATGCATATGTCTACAAATTACTACTATAATAACTTCTAAATCCACTAATTAATCTGACTCCCAGTTACACCTCCGTTAAGGCAACAGTAAAACAGATAGATTTTAAAAGACCCAGGCAAAGAAACATGATACCCTGAACAATCCAATTCAAAGTGAGTTTCCTTAACTTCGGTTCATTGTAGTCAGTAGCTTAAGGCATAGATGCTGAATGCTTTTCACACTTGTTAGATTGTAAGAAGTCTGCTTTTACACATAGCCTTCTCTCCTTTATACATATTTTTCCATTTGAATGCAAATTCCCATTGTTTCACCTTGTCTTTGGACTTCACCTCCCTGATCATAAAAAATTATCATAGTACTAATTTTACCAGTAATCTTTGGGAAAAATAAATGCACCATATCTGAACTCCACCTGACTAGGTGACACATTTCACTCCTCTGAAAACAATCTAGTCTGGTTTATTTACAAACGCAAATGTCCTTTTACGCCTTACATTCTAAACTTCCCCATGTTTTCCCACTTAACATTTCAAATCTAGCTCATCTTTTGTTACATCAAATCCTTCAGGCCTGCTGCCTTTAATCCAAGTAAGTCACCCACCCCTCTCAACACACACGGGCACACAGATAAATATAGACACAGATACCACTATTTCCCAATACATTCCAAAAACATTATATCTTCCTGACTCTCTGTCTCTCTCAATTCCCATTCTGTCTGTCTCTTTCTCTCCTTTCCCACTGTCTCTCTCTCTCTCCTTTCCAAGTATCTCTCTCTGCTTTCGCACTGCCTTTCTCACTCTCTCTCCATTCCCACCCTGTCACTCTCTCTCTTTTCCCATTCTGCTTATCTCCTTCTCTCTCTCCTTTCCCATTCAGTCTCTCTCACTCCATTCCCACTCTGTCTCTCGGTCTCTCCTTTCTCAATGACTCTCTATCTCTCCTTCCCCAATGTCTCTCCTTCCCCAATGTCTCTGCTTCTCCTACTCTAATGTCTCTCTCTCGCTCCTTTGCCAATATCTCTCTCTCTCTCCTTTCAGACCCCTGGCGCTCACTCTCTCTCTCCTTTCCAGTTCTGACTGTCTGTCTCTCGCTCTCCTTTCCCACTCTGTCTCTCTTGTTTTCTCTCTCCTTTCCCCCTCTTCTTTCCCACTCATCTCTTTCTCTCCGTTCCAACCCTGTCTCTCTCTCTCTCCTTTCCCATTCTGTCTCTCTCTGCTTTCACACAGCCTTTCTCTCTCTCTCTCCTTTCCTAATCTGTCTCTCTCTCAGCTTTTGCA